>NC_137121.1:19300758-19643258 GCF_949357685.1 Gobio gobio
CACAAGAGGGCGAGAATGGCAGTGTGTGACGCTACAAAGCCTCGCCACTCTCATTCCCCTCTTCTCAGCGGTGCGTGGACAACAGTGCGCGACGCTATGCCTCGCCACTCTTGTTCCCCGCTGAGGAAGGAGGTGAGGCAGACCGTGTGCAACGCCACAAAACCTTGCCACGCTCAGCCCCTCCTTCATTTGGGAGCGCGCTTGGCGGTGGTCGACGCTCCCATGCCTCGCCACCCTCAGACGCCTCTCCCTTCGCCAGCAGGGGGCGCCGGCTGTGGGAACGCACTCAAGCGGCCTCCCCACACTCGCACGCCCCCTCCGCGGACGCAGGTAAGTGTTGCACAGCACACTCAGATCCCACTTCGGGCCGCTCCATGCCGTCCGAGTCGGATCCCTGCATTCCGCGTCGCTGCCCCGCTGCGGGTACGTCTGTGGTTAATCCCCTTGCTCGGTGTCTGGAAGCCTGGCTAGAGCTTCCCAGCCCGTCTCGGGGCCGTACCATCAGACTCGGCTATGCGATTCAGTTCGCCAGGCGTCCCCCTAAGTTTGGGGGCGTTCACTTCCCAGTAGCGAAGGAGAACGCCCCCGTGCTCCGGGCGGAGATCGCAGTCCTACTGGCGAAGGACGCGATGGAGCCGGTCCCTCCAGCCGATATGAGGTCCGGGTTCTACAGCCCGTACTTCATTGTACCCAAGAAAGGCGGCGGGTTATGGCCGGTCTTGGACCTGCGGTTCTTGAACCGGTCCCTTCACAGGCTGCCGTTCAGAATGCTAACGCAGAAGCACATCTTCAGGTGCGTCCGTCCCCAAGATTGGTTTGCAGCGATCGACCTGAAGGACGCGTACTTTCATTCTCGTTTCCCCTCGACCGGCCCTTTCTGCGCTTCGCGTTCGAGGGACGGGCATGTCAGTACCGCGTCTTGCCCTTCGGCCTGTCCCTGTCGCCCCGCGTCTTTACGAAGGTTGCGGAGGCGGCCATTGCTCCCATGAGAGAGCATGGCGTTCGCATCCTCAACTACCTCGACGACTGGCTGATTCTTGCCCAGTCGCGAGAGCAGTTGTGCGAACACAGGGACAAGGTGCTCAGTCACCTCAGCCAGTTGGGACTTCGGGTCAACTGGGAGAAGAGCAAACTCTGTCCCACACAGAGGATCTCTTTTCTCGGTATGGAGATAGACTCGGTCGCCATGACAGCGCGCCTCACCGAGGAGCGCGTCCAGTCAGTGTTGAACTGCTTGAATTCGTTCAAAGGCAGGACAGCGGTACCACTGAAACATTTTCAGAGGCTCCTGGGGCATATGGCATCCGCAGCCGCAGTAACGCCGCTCGGGTTGCTTCATATGAGACCGCTTCAACGCTGGCTACACGATCGAGTCCCGAGGTGGGCGTGGCACAGCGGTTCCCTCCGCGTCCAAGTGACTCAGAGATGCCGCCAAACCTTCGGCCCGTGGTCGGACCCTTTGTTTCTCCGGGCGGGAGTTCCCCTAGAGCAAGTGTCCAGGCACTCCGTTGTCTCCACGGATGCCTCATCCACGGGTTGGGGTGCCACGTACAACGGGCTTGCAGCTTCAGGTCTGTGGACGGGGCCTCAGCTGCAATGGCATATCAATTGCCTCGAGTTGTTAGCAGTTCGTCTTGCACTCAGCCGCTTCAAAGTGCCGCTCAGAGGCAAGCACGTTCTGGTCCGGACGGACAACACTGCGGCCGTAGCGTACATCAACAAACAGGGTGGTCTACGCTCCCGTCGCATGTCGCAACTCGCCCGCCATCTCCTCTTATGGAGTCAGAAGCATCTGAGGTCGCTTCGTGCTGTTCACATTCCGGGCCTGCTCAATTGTGCGGCCGACGAGCTGTCACGTCAGCAGGAACTTCCGGGAGAATGGCGACTCCATCCCCAGGCGGTCCAGCTAATCTGGAGTCGTTTCGGGGCCGCACAGGTAGACCTGTTTGCCTCCCCAGAGACGACCCACTGTCAGTGGTTTTATTCCTTGACCGAGGGAACCCTCGGGTCGGATGCCCTGGCCCACAGCTGGCCCCGGGAAGAACGCAAGTATGCGTTTCCCCCAGTGAGCCTTCTTGCGCAGACTCTGTGCAAAGTCAGGGAGGACGAGGAGCAGGTCCTGTTGGTTGCTCCGTATTGGCCCAACCGGACCTGGTTCCCGGAACTAGTGCTCCTTGCGACAGCACCTCCCTGGCCCATTCCTCTGAGGCAGGACCTCCTGACTCAGAGACGGGGCACCCTATGGCACCCGCGTCCAGACCTCTGGAAACTCCATGTCTGGTCCCTGGACGGGACGCGGAGGTTCTAGGTGACCTACCACAAGCGGTAGTTGACACCATCACTTCCGCTAGAGCCCCCTCTACGAGGCGCCTCTATGCGTTGAAGTGGAACCTGTTCGTCGATTGGTGCTCTTCCCGCCAAGAAGACCCCCGAAGATGTTCGATCGCTTCTGTGCTTACCTTTCTACAAGATGGGTTGGAGCGAAGGCTGTCTCCCTCCACCCTCAAGGTCTATGTCGCCGCTATCGCCGCTAATCATGAGTTCGTAGATGGAAAATCTCTAGGTAAGCACGATCTGATCGTCAGGTTCCTTAGGGGAGCGAGGAGATTAAATCCTCCTCGTCCTCCCTTTATACCCTCTTGGGACTTAGCTCTGGTGCTTACTGCACTACAGAGAGAACCCTTTGAGCCTCTGCAGTCAGCCGAGTTGAAAATCCTGTCGTTAAAGACTATACTCCTGATTGCGTTGGCCTCCATCAAGAGGGTAGGGGACCTGCAGGCATTTTCGGTCGACGAATCGTGCCTGGTGTTCGGGCCCGGTAACTCTCATGTGATCATGAGACCCCGGCCTGGATACGTGCCCAAGGTTCCCACTACTCCCTTCCGGGACCAAGTGGTGAGCCTGCAAGCGCTGCCTTCGGAGGAGGCAGACCCAGCCCTAGCTTTTCTCTGTCCCGTCCGTGCTCTCCGGACTTACGTGGACCGAACGCAAAGCTTCAGGACCTCAGAGCAGCTCTTCGTCTGTTACGGAGGACAGCAGAAGGGAAAGGCTGTCTCCAAGCAGAGGATGGCCCACTGGATAGTGGACGCCATCGTCTTGGCTTATCAGTCCCAAGACGTGCCCTGCCCGCTCGGGTTAAGAGCCCACTCCACTAGGGGTGTTGCCTCTTCCTGGGCGCTGGCTCGTGGCGCCTCGCTGACAGATATTTGTAGAGCTGCGGGCTGGGCGACACCTAACACGTTCGCTAGATTCTATAGCCTCCGTGTAGAGCCGGTCTCTTCCTGTGTGCTCACTTCCCATAGTCAGTAACACCGAAGTACCCGTTCCAGTGTCGGCTTGCTGCGCCATTCCCTCCCCTATGGTAGACGGATGCGTGCGCTTATTCTGCTCCAGTCGAGTTCCCCGGAACGGCGAACCCTGTTGAGTCCTCCGCAACCCGCGGCAGTCGGACGTGGCGGAGCGTTCGACGCCAGGTCTAACACTCGTATGCATTGGTGGAACTTGTGTTAGGCTGGGTTCCGTATGTAGTGACCCCCACGGCGGTCCCATATGTGTATTCTTCCACGGTACGGCTCCCTACGGCGAGCCCGTGTCTTTCCCTCGGCAGAGCTCCTCTGCCGTCTCAGGTTCGTGTTGTCTCCCTCCTAATTGACCGGGGCCACCCCTGAGACTTCCGTATGTTGTGCTGCCCACGGCCAGCCCATACGTGTATTCTCCACATGTTAACTCCCTCTGGGCATGATGTGGCTTCCGCAGCTGCCTTCACAGGCACGCTTTCCCAGCGTTATCCAATACAGTCAGCTGAGTGGGTCTTGCGGAACAGCAGCTTTGACTCTCCCTGCGTGAACCTACCCGCCCGCATCAGATCGGGGTCTGTGGGGCTCATCGCTGGGCGCTGGAAGTGGTAGTAACTATGGCGTTTTCCATAGGGGATCCCAATTCGTCGGTACGTCCGACGTACGTCGAACGTGACCGACTGAATGGGAACGTCTCGGTTACGTATGGTAACCCTCGTTCCCTGAAGGAGGGAACGGAGACGTACGTCCCGTCGCCACAGTTGCTGTACCATCACTGCAGGTCGAGCCACTACGTGTGGCTCCTCAGTGAAAAACAGCGTGCATTCGCTCTCGCTTCCTGTTTATACCCGCGGCGCGGGGCGGGGCGCGAGATGCAAATCTCGCACGCCAATTGTCCATTGGCCGGTTCTAGATAGCTCGAAGCTGATAGGGGCTCCCAGAAGTGATCCCAATTCGTCGGTACGTCCGACGTACGTCTCCGTTCCCTCCTTCAGGGAACGAGGGTTACCATACGTAACCGAGACGTTTTTTCTGGTCAGTGGCGCAATTGTTTAATGGAACAGCAAAATAGCACCAGGGATTGTTTGCGCCGGAACACGCCTTCTTTTTTGCGCTGAACCGCCCAGGGAGCGCAAGTTCATTCACTAGTTTAGCGACGTGCTTCTGTGGAGGGAAAAGCGCGCTTTGCGCGGGTGCAAAATAGGAATGACACATGCGTCGGTGTACAAAGTCAATTGCGCTGGGTGCAAGATAGGGCCCAGAGCGTCTAACAGACTTATGCGTTACGGGCTGAACTCATTACAGCATCGAGCCCCGAACTCACTGCTACATCGCTTTAAGTAGGTCAGACCAGACCGAAACCTCTTTCAAATTGAAATACATGGCTCTCCCATTTGACTAGATTAAAAGAAGAGACCAAATGGCTCCAAAAGCCACACCCATCATAATATGCAAAATATCTCTAAGCTCTAAAAACTCTTATCTTCTTGTATACTTCTGTGGGGACGAGATTTTTGTACCATTTCAAACTATATCAAACACATATAATACTGTATAGTGACAATTGACATTTAAATCAAATAGATTTTGGGTGAATTCTAGATGATCTCTCAGCATTAAGTAGTGTAGGAAGGGGGAAATTCAGGGGAAGGGAAATACATGTAAATTAGAGCCATTTTTATTTGATTCACTCAGTGTGATGTCGTCTGCGAAAAAGTGTCCTCTCAGTGAGTAATTGTCCTCCACCAGACATATTGGCGTTATGTACGTTTTCTCAGTCTTTCAGTATCCTCTTTGCTCTGCAATGTGTTTTTCACTGCGTGAGAACGTGTGTGTGTGTGTATTGTGAGAGCACGGCTTGTCGGACATAGAAACAGTAGGGGAGAGTGGGGTAAAGTGAAATTTTTTTTTACATTTGCTCCCCTCTAAGCGAGTTTAAATGACATTAGTAAAATTTACACATTTCCCATTAATTCAGGATGTTTCCTAGCAATGGAAATTATCAGAATGTATTCTGGATGAAGTTCAGTGAAAATATGATTGTTTTTTAAAAAGTTGTCTAGTGTGTCACTTTACCCCAGCTTAGGGGTAAACTGAGACAGACCAGAGAAATCAAAGGGGTAAAGTGAACCAGCCAGGGGTAAACTGATCCACTTACTTTTTCCACTCTCAAACTACCATAACAAAACATGTTGTAAGAGTTAGAATCCTGACAGCTAGCTTGACAACCACACATTCCAGAACTAATGTCGGACTAGTAACAGAATCATGGGGATTGGTCAATTAAGCACTTTATTTTCTAAACACTTGAAAGTAACTCTGAAAAAAATCAAAAAATACAACATAATATAATTCAAAATGCTTTAATTAACATTCAAAAGACATTAGAACACAGTCTGGGGTCAGAACACAGGACCCTTAGAGCCAACTAGTGTCTGGGGGTCAGAACCAAGGATAATCAGAACCCGCTAGAACAGCCTGGGACTCAGAACACAGGACATTAGCCTACTGTCATACTGGGCAACTAGGCCTACTCTACATTCCAGCCCTGGAGGTTACATGGAAAGATGAGGAGTTGTTCTCTCCGTGTCACATTTTGGAACATGTGCCACATCATTTTCCTTTATAGCAAATGTGGGTCTCTCCCACTCTTTCGTGTTTCCCTGGATTCTCCTGAGAAATTGTGCAAGTAGTTCGTCATTCTCAACTTTCTTAACCATGCCAATGTAAAGGACGCTCCTGTGTTTGGTTGCAAAGTTAACTGTGACAAAGTCACCCACGGACAGATCTGTGTTTCCTGGATCACTTCTCTCATCCTCAGAGCTCTCTTCGTCAGACGCATTATCAATTGAGACAGGGACATCACTCTCCTCAGAGCTGCTAACTATGATTTTCTTTTTGGTTGCCTTCTTTTTCGGTTTTCCCTTTTCTTTGCTATTTTTTTTGCCTTTTCCCTGCCAGTTTCTTTTGTCTTTCTTTATAAGCCTTTTCAATTGTCTGCTTCAATTAGGATGGCTGTCTTCACACGCTTCCGTTTGGTTTGTGTCCTGGGGGGACATTTGGGAAGTGGTAGGATTTCACGAGGAGACACATATCCAGGTTGGTTGGGAACACGTGGCACATCTGAGTCAGCTGGCGAGGCACATCCATGTGGACCATGCGCAGTGGATGGATTAGCATCAGTGAGTGAATTATCTGCAGCGGGTGGTTCATCTGTAGGGGGTGGACCATCCAAAACATCTGCAGGGGGAGGACCATCCGGATCATCTGCAGTAGTAGGCTGCAGCTCAGGGTTTGGCCGGTCTGACACCATGGATGGTGCAAACGCTTCATCAGGGAAAACTTATCGGTTATATGGGAAAATCCCAGTGGACCTAAATCCATAAGTGATGTTGCATGGTGTCACTGCTGATATGAAGGCTTCATTCACAAGTCCTGTAATCTGGTAGATCGAGACCAGGGTTGGATCTCATCCACCCATCAAGAGCTCGGCTGTATTGGGTCTTGAACGGGCCATACACGGTCACGTCAAGAGGCTGCCTGAGATGGGATGTGTGGGGTGGGAGAATGAGCAGAACAATATTGTTGCTCTTGGCTATTTATACTGCCTTGAGTGAGATGTGAGCCTTAAGATTATCCAGGATTAGTAGCATGGGACGGTCAGTGGTGCAGTTAGTGTGCTGTATCAGGGGAATCAGAGAACTCAGCCCAGGTGTCTTCATTCATCCATCCTGTTCTGGTGGAGCTACCTTTGGCTCCTGGGAGCACCTCTCATGAAGCAGTCCTTAAACTTAACTCTGGGGAAGATAAACATGGGAGGAGTGGCATTCCCTGCAGCATTCACTGCACACACCACAGTCACCAGTTCTCCTCTCTCAGCCGATGTGACAGAACCAACTTGCTTTTTTCCTTTCTCTGCCACAACCTGAATCAAATAGAAAGTTTAGAATCAATGGCATGTGCAATCAGTATGCTACTACTGGTCTAAAGGTACATTTGTATTTCTTTTCAGTCCATTCATTCTTTCCATTTTACAGGTTCACAACATTACTAATAGCATCAGTTTCAGCGTTCTGTCTAGAGCTGGTTACTTCTTTTATCTTTCAGTGTATTAACTTGTGTTGACAAAAAAAAGGGCTCATTTCATTCTATAGCAAGCTGGTCATTATCATATATTTGATCTTTTATTTTGGAACCGACTAATCGTGATTAATCTTTTGAAAGGCTTAATTATTAGCTATAGGCTAAGATTTAGCTTTGTGGCAAGATCAGTTGGCCTAAGCTAACCTACAGAATCATGTGATCTCTTGCACACCCTAGCCTACCTGCACATCGTGTCTTTGTCCAATTGGCAGGGACAGGGATATTGTTTTTCTCTGCGTATTCAAATGCCAGTTGACGGCACTTAACTGGAGGAAGGCCATGTAAGTGTTCAGCTAGTTGTTTCAAGTGTTTGCCAAGCTCCTCCCCCATCTCATCTGCGAATATTCTCTTTGCCTCAGCTACTGCACCCCAGGCTACTGATTTTACTTCCCCTTTCTCTTTTTTCTTTATGAATCTTAGGAGGCTTGACTTGTCAATATTTCTATCCCTTGCAAGACTTCTTTCCTTCCTTGACCTCAGCGGCTGCACTCTCCATCTCCTCGAGGGGTGTTTGGCTCCAGGTTGTCTTCCTCGTGAATTGCCTTGGCATGATAGCTTTACAATGTTTATGACATTAAAAATAAAACATTAAATATTACATTAAACTATGTTTAAAACTAAACTTAACTTGTGCCTCATGTCTCACTTTACCCCACCGCCACATTTTAGAAAAAAAAAACTCTCTTAACAATTCAGACTAATCTTCAGCTAGCATCACCACATGGTTTTATATGTTGGTAGTTTATGATATAAGTTTTTCTACCTGAATCAATTTGCTTTGGCACAACAGTTGATTAAGTTGACAGCAAGAAAATTTACTTTTACATGCAAAAAAAAATACTTTTTGTGAAAAAAAAAACATGCTTACCACAGCACCATGAGGTCCTCTCCTTCATGGCCAAGGGGAAATTGGAGGGGCTTGAAAACATAATACACAGCAAAATCATTAGTGTTAAATTTCCAGGGACAGTGTAAAATACAGAGTGTTGGTGTTATTTTAACACTATAAGTTAATGAAATAGCACTGCCAGTGCTCTCTATAACATTGCAAAAGTGTTACATTTGAGTGTTCTTTTCAAATCAACTCAAACTAAAGTGAATGTAAGCCACGCCTCCGTGTGGCGGTTATCTGCCTTTAACAGATCCGCCATTTTCTCTCACTTGAAGACGACGAAAGCGCAGGTAAGGCGGTTATATACAGTCTACCTACATGGAAGACTAAACGAGAATTGATTTTTAAGATTTAAACTAGATTTCATAATAATTCATGGAAAAAAAACTAGTAGAAATATGACAGGAAAAAATGTTAGGATAAAACAATGGCAATAAGCACTTCGGTAATGTTTTGCACCTTTCACATTGCTTTCTAAGTTAACCCGCCATAAAAATAAAGAACATTATCTTGGTTAACTTATATTTATTCGAGCTGTAGTTAACTTTTCCGAGTCAGGATCTTGTGTTAACGTTTGATTAGCTGACCAGGGCTGCGTTTCACGAGAGCAGCCAACTAACGTTACGGTCGTAGCCTATGTCCCATTGAAATCAATTGGTAACGATCAAACTTGTGACCATAGCTCTCTTTGGGAAACGGGGTTACGAGGCAAGGAAAGCTAGCATGTTCAGTGTCTATTTTTGTAACGTTATATTTCTTATGTGCATAGAAAGAAGTGAAATAACCTTAATTCTCTTATAACAACTGTACTTTGGTTCTGCAAATTTAATATAACTGACTGTATATTATGATATATTCTGAGCTGCAGTACATCCGCGGTCTAATAAGGCGACAAATCAAATCATAAAAGGCGGGCTGTATGATCACGCGGCGCCACGGAAGGTGCGAGCACGAGCGAGTTGTTCCAGTGGGACCACTGACCTAAATGTCATTTATATAGATGAGTGAGCGGGACACACTTCAACAGTCAGAGTGCGATGTAAGTGACTTAGCTTAATATTTAATAACTGTTTTGCAAAATGTTAACCGACCAATAGTATTATTGTTTGCATCCCATGATGATATTTTATGTAATATCATTTTTTTCTAACCCTTTTTTGAACTGGACAAACACCAACGCGACTCAATGTAATGTAACGTGACAAAACAATATAGATGTTAAGGTTTTTAGACCCTTGTATTTATAAAACCCTGCAGAGGCCTAGCTTTACCTCAGCTTTCGTCAATATATCGTGGTTGTACAATGCGCCATTTTGTTTAAAGTCCTCGTGAAATCAAAATTGACCATATTTACTTTGTTAGCGCAAATTGCTAGTTCCCTTTCGAGGGAACTCGCACTGCATTGGAACAACGCTTTGGGGATGCTCCCTTAGCATCAGCGAATCTGAAACCAGAATGCCAACTAGGCCAATCCGATTGGCGTGCGTGATGACGTCATCGTGACGGCATACCCGGAAGTATAAAAGGGGGGCTGGAACGTAATGGCGGTAGTTATTGCTCTTCAGCAAGCGCTATCTGTCAAACTGTCTGTCCATTTACTGTTGTATTGTCAGTGAAAGTGTGTGTGACTGAAAAATGGAAAAATGTGAGAGTGTGAGAGAGTTTAAGCAGTGTGTGCATCCTTGCCCTCGCTACATGTCGGGCTCGGATACACACCTTCTTTGTGTGCATTGCCTGGGCGTTCAGCATGCTCAAGCGGCTCTCGAGGGAGCCGCTTGTGAGCATTGTGAGAGGCTGACGCTCAGGGTGCTCCGCTCTCAGCTGGCCGCGTTTGATGAGGCCGGCCAGCCTCGTGAGCCCCGTGGTTCTGGACCCGCAGTCGCTGAGGTGGCTCGGCGTCGCAGATCATGGGGCTCACAGCGGGACTTGACAGAGGGTTTCGGGACTGCTGCGGCACTTTCCCGATCCTCCTCTGACAGTTCCGAGGATCTTCCTCCCCGTGTGGAAGCCCGCTCTGCGGCTTCTTCCCCCGGGGTGGGAGGTCCGGTGCTTGTTCTCTCTGGTTCCGAGGAGCCAGAGGAACTAGGCACCGAGGCGGGGGATGAAGCAGCAATTGTTTCATTGTTTCATCCACCCGCCCAAGAGGAGCTGGTCGAGGTGTTGACCCGGGCCGTGGCTAAATTAAAAATAAATTGGCCACAAGAGGCTCCGGAAATCCAGCCACCCAGTAGGCTGGATGACCGGTTCCTCTCGCACCGGGTTCAAACACCTCGCTGGGGCCTGCCTTTTTTCCCGGATCTACACACCGAGGTGTGCAGATCCTGGAGGAAGCCCTATTCTTCGCGTGTTTCTAATCCTCCAGTGTTGGATTATTCCAATATTCTGGGGGCACGCGAAGCGGGCTATGGGGCGATGCCTCGGGTGGAGGAGGCTCTCGCGAGCTATCTTTCACCGACTCTGCATCGTCCCTTAAGGCTCCGGTTTTGCCCACCAAACCCTGTCGGGACACCTCATCTTTGGTGGGCAAAGCTTATATGGCGGCTGGTCGGGCTGGCGGTTCCCTGCACACTCTCTCGGTGTTGCAGGCCTACCAGGCCGATCTCCTCAAAGAGTTGGACGAGGGAGATGGTCCCTCTCCGGAGGATATTCTGGAACTGAGGAAGGCTGCAGATTTGTCTCTCCGCGTCACCAAGGAGACGGCCCGCGCTATCGGCCGCTCCATGGCTTCCATGGTGACTGTGGAGAGACATCTCTGGCTGAATCTGTCGGGGATAAAGGAGAAGGATAGAGCTTTTCTCCTGGACTCCCCGACCTCGCCTTCTGGGTTGTTTGGAGACGCGGTTAACGCCGTCGTTTCCAGACACCAGGAGGCGAAGAGACAGTCGGCAGCCTTCCACCAGTACCTCCCTCGCCGCTCTAAGCCGGGGAAGGCTGGCCCTAGCGGGCAGCCTCAGCCGTCATCCAGCTCCTCGCACCGGAAGGTGCAAAAAGAGAGTGTCGCATCTAGAGCCCCTCCCCCGGGAGCCTGGCAACAGAGGCGACGCTCTCAGCAGCAGTCTTCAGCTCCTAAGGGCGATCTACGGAACGTCCTTCAGGCGCGGAAGGCTGCTGGGAAGAAGTCCTAGCTGCGGCAGGGCTTCAAAGAGTGGTCCCCCCCGTGGAGAAATAACCGAGGTTGTTTCCTCCACGGCGCTCTGGGGAAATCGATGTGGTAATCCCGCCGTCTATGACGCTTCGGGCCACATCGATTTCCCGCGAACGCATGCTGCACCCGCTGCCTCTGGAAAGACCTGCGGCTGGGCAGCTCGCGCGTCCACACACGGAGAACCGTTCCCAGCTACTTCCTGCCGGTCAGCCGCTTCAGGAGGTTGGGAACGGGAACCGTGCAACACCCGACGCCAGCCTCGAGAGGCTGGTTCCCTAAGTAGATTATCTCGGCGCATGGAAATGCCTTCCGAATATTTCTACATGGGTCCTGCGTACTGTAGAAAAGGGTTACAAACTGCAGTTCGGTTCTCCTCCTCCACAATTCAGGGGGTTAAACTGGACAGCAGTGGTACCCGAGCAGGTTCGGGTAATGGAGCTAGAAGTAAAAACTCTTTTAGCGAAGGAAGCCATAGAGCGTGTTCCTCCGCTGGAAAGAGAGTCCGGGTTCTACAGCCGGTACTTTATAGTTCCCAAAAAGGATGGAGGGTTGCGTCCGATTATAGATCTGAGGGTTTTGAATCTGTCTCTGAGGAGCTTCAGATTCAAAATGCTCACCATTCCCATGATCGTGAGTCAGATCCAGTCCGAGGACTGGTTCGTCACGATAGATCTGAAGGACGCATACTTTCATATCTCCATCCTCCCATGTCAGAGGAAGTATCTGAGGTTTGCTTTCGGGGGCAAAGCGTACCAATATCGAGTGCTTCCCTTTGGCCTAGCCCTCTCCCCACGCACATTCACGAAGTGCATGGATGCAGCCCTGGCTCCATTGAGACTTCAGGGCATCCGTGTACTGAATTATATCGACGACTGGCTCATACTGGCCCAGTCGTACGAAGTGGCGGTCCGGCATCGAGATGTCGTTCTGAACCACATAAAGTGCCTGGGGCTGAGACTCAACACGAAAAAGAGCGTGTTGACGCCGTCCCAGAGGACAACGTTCCTCGGGGTCGTATGGGATTCGACGACGATGCGGGCACAATTGTCTCCCGCGCGAGTCGAGACCATACTGGCGATGGTCTCAGGAATAAGGCTAGGCCACAGCATCACTGTGAAGCACTTTCAGAGAGTGCTGGGGCACATGGCAGCAGCGTCCAGCGTAATACCTTCTGGCCTGCTGAACATGAGACCCCTCCAGTGGTGGCTGAAAACCAAGGGGTTTTCCCCCAGAGGGAATCCTTTCCGTATGATCAGGGTAACGCGCAAATGCCTTCGTTCCCTAGTCATATGGAAGAAACCTTGGTTTCTGTCCCAGGGGCCAGTGTTGGGAGCGTCTTGTTGCCGGAAATCCGTTTCAACAGACGCCTCCCTCACTGGTTGGGGCACGGTCATGGACGGCCGCTTTGCGAGGGGCCCATGGGAGGGCCGTCATTCCTCCTGGCACATAAATTGCCTGGAGATGATGGCGGTCTACAAAGCTCTCAGGAGCTTTTTCCCGGACCTCCGCGGCCAACATGTCCTGGTACGGACAGACAATACGTCTGTCGTAGCGTACATCAACCGCCAGGGGGGATTGAGGTCGCGCCCTCTTTACAGACTGGCGCGTCAAGTCCTCCTGTGGTCCCAGGGGAAACTATTGTCCATCAGGGCGATGTATGTCCCAGGGGTCCAAAATCAGGGAGCATACATCCTGTCGAGGCAGGGGCTGAGGCCCGGGGAGTGGCGACTCCACCCAGAGGTGGTGGAGGCCATATGCAAGAGGTTCGGCCCAGTGGAAGTGGATCTGTTTGTGTCTCGAGAGACGTCCCACTGTCCTCTGTGGTTTTCCGCTGGGGCTGGATGCCATGGTTCAGACGTGGCCGAGGCTGCGTCTGTACGCATTTCCCCCGATTGCTCTGCTCCCGGGAGTCCTGGAGAGGGTCCGGCAACAGAGGATCAGTCTACTTCTGGTAGCACTCCGTTGGCCGACTCGAGTTTGGTTCTCGGATATCACAGCTCTGCTAGCAGGTCAGCCGTGGGAGATTCCTCTGAGGAGGGATCTCCTATCTCAGGCGGCGGGTATGATATTTTACCCCCGCCCGGAGATTTGGAACCTATGGGTCTGGCCCTTGAGGGGACCAGGTACATAGAGGCTGGCCTATCGGCGGAGGTGATAGAGACCTTACTCAGTTCCAGGGCTCCGTCTACGAGGAGACTGTACAGCCTCAAGTGGAATGTATTTTCCACTTGGTGCAGGGAGCGTGAGGTGGACCCAGTTAACTGCCCAGTGGCTTCAGTGCTGGAGTTCCTCCAAGATCGCTTCTCTGCAGGGCTTACCCCGTCCACACTCAAGGTGTACGTGGCTGCCATTGCGGCTTTCCACGCTCCTATGGGTGATGGGCCTCTGGGTAGGCACCATCTGGTTGTACAATTCCTCCGTGGGGCTCGGATGATGAGGCCTGCGGCTCATTCCAGAGTTCCAACCTGGGACCTGGCAGTGGTTCTCGAAGGTTTGGCTGAGGCCCCCTTCGAGCCATTGGAGTCGGCCGAACCTAAGAACCGGACCCTTAAGGTGGCTTTTCTCCTCGCCATTACCTCTCTTAGGAGAGTGGGAGATCTCCAGGCCTTGGCGGTAACGCCAACCTGCCTGGAGTTTGCCCCGGGAGGAGTAAAAGCCATCCTACACCCTAGGCCGGGCTACGTGCCTAAGGTGCCATCAAGGGTGGTCAGGTCTTTGGTTCTGCAGGCATTTCATCCTCCGCCTCACGTGACGGCGGAAGAGGGGAGACTTCACCTACTCTAACCGGTTAGGGCGCTCAGAGTTTATTTGGCGAAGTCTGCACAGTGGAGGAGATCACAACAACTGTTGGTGTGTTTTGGCTCACCTAGGAAGGGATTGCCTGCGTCTACCCAGACAATCAGTAACTGGATTGTCCAGGCGATTACCATGGCCTATCAGGAGCGCAGTCTGCCTTCACCTGTGGCTGTGAGGGCTCATTCCACCAGAGGCATGGCCTCTTCGGTGGCCCTTCTTTCTGGGGTCCCCTTGCAGGATATCTGCGAGGCGGCCGGGTGGGCTACCCCACACACTTTCATCAGGTTCTATAGCCTGGATCTCCCTACGACGCCTGGTGCGAGGGTGCTCCAGTCCTAGCTGTGCCCGGTCTACGGCTTCACACTAGGGCAGGTGCTACCCTTCGGTGTGGCCTAGTGGGTACTCGTTCCCCAAAGCGTCGTTCCGATGCAGTGCGAGTTCCCTCGAAAGGGAACTGCTCGGGTTACGTATATAACCCTTGTTCCCTGAGAAAGGGAACGAGCACTGCATCCCGACGCCACACCTCGGCGCGCCTGGAGCGCATGCTTCAGAGCAGTTACTACCGCCATTACGTTCCAGCCCCCCTTTTATACTTCCGGGTATGCCGTCACGATGACGTCATCACGCACGCCAATCGGATTGGCCTAGTTGGCATTCTGGTTTCAGATTCGCTGATGCTAAGGGAGCATCCCCAAAGCGTCGTTCCGATGCAGTGCTCATTCCCTTTCTCAGGGAACAAGGGTTATATACATAACCCGAGCAGTTTTGTGGTGAACAATCCATCCGTGCAAGTCAATCCGCATCAAAAAATTATTTGGCTTCGTAATCTTTAATCAAAATCTGAAAATGCTCCTCCCCTCTACATTGGTAGGCCTTTTTTGATGACGTCTCTTTGACGGCTTGGGCTTCGACGCCGACATGCCATCATTAAACACGCCCATCCAACTGACCCGCGAGCTAATAAACAGAGATGGCGAGGAGGTGCGTTTTTTGAATGAAACGCCTATGTTTCTATATCCAATCAGGTCACAGGGAGGAAAAAACAAACCACACCCTCTGTTCTGCTCATTTAGTATTCCGTTTCTCTCGGAAATACATCAAATCACTGAAATAAAGTCGGTTGCAACTTCCGGTTCACTGGGACTTTAACGTTAGTTTCGAAAGCACGTTCCAGTCAGAGCAGAGGTTCACAAAATGGTGCATCTGTGTGGGAAAAGTAGTAAAACTTCAAATAAAATTAATAAATTAATGATTTTTTCATTATTTTCCTTTATTTCATTATTTATTTACTTCCATTATTTCACATATTGTATATCATTATCGACCAAAGAAAATCATTATTTTACGTTTCATAGTCCACTCATAGGCAAAGCTACAAGTGAACGCTTCAGCTAAGGTTAGATGGCTAACATCCCAGAAATAGTTAGAAGTTGTAAATCCAATATGTATGCCTATGCAAGCTTGGTGAAACACTAAGGGTGCTTTGATAAAAATGTGTTTGTGTGTGTTTCACTCATTTGCCTGACGAGCGTGACTGACATACTGCAAGCAGAGAGTAAACCTCATTTCTGCTCGTCTTCAGCATTCTTTAGAGCATTGCAGTACATTTGCGGCATATAGACGCAAGGGCCATTACGTACTGAAGCTTTAGAAACAAAACCAATGGTTAAAAAACTAAAATATAAAAGTGAGGTGAGCAACCCTATGCATTTTGCCGCCTTCACGCTCGCTGTCGTTACTAAGCAACCGGGTAAACAGCTGCTGCTTTGATGACGCAAACGCACCCCGGTTCGGATCCAGATAATATAATATGAACACAGTCCAGCGGGGGCAGGGGGCAGGGGGAGGGGGGAGCAATCGAACTCGGGTTCGGTCCAGGCAATCGAACCAAGTGTGAAAGCACCCTAAATGAGTTATCTGGATACACAAGGCTAACACTGAGAGGTCTGCTTCATTCCTAAGAAATGTTGGTTCAGGTGGAGTGTGAGGGGAGCCTGAAGTGGGTTAGAATCCCAGAGAAAGATGACCGCTTTGATTATCACCAATTTATTTGTGAAGGTAAGTTAACCTATTTTGAAATAATTTCACATTTAAAACTTGTATGTAATTATTTAAATCTGGAAATCTGATTTTTTAAGTTTTATTCACTATAATGCATTTGTACTTGATATTTAAGGGTATTTGTTTCTTCCTTTAGCTGAGTCCAAGTTCAACCTGCTAAAAGGAACTAAGGCTGCGTTCACACTGCAGGGCTTAATGCTCAATTCCGATTTTTTGAAAAAATGCGATTTTTTTGCAAGGCCGTTCACATTTCCAATTAAATGCGACCTTTTGTGATCTCCTGTGTGAACGTGAAATGACCCAGAAGTGACCCGCATGCGCAGAAGAGTACTCAACGGTCAACGACGTCACTTGTTGTTTACGGAAGTAGCCAAATATGGGTGTCAGCATTGGAGTTCGTTTAGCTTTATTAAAGTTATTTTCGCAACGGAGCCAGCACCATTACAACCTTCTCATGTTAAGAAGAAAATTAAAAAAGAGGAGGAGAGCAAGGTTTTTGGCAAGGGCGTTTTGTGGAGCAGTGGTAGCAACGTCGGTACAGAGAAACGTGTGGGTGCGGAGTCGCAGCCAGGAGTGGTGGGATACTGATGTGAGTGGCTTTACTGATACCGAATTCGTCAGTAACTTCAGAATGACCAGATCCACCTTCAATTATGTTTGTGAGCGCCTTCAACTAACTTTGTCACGGGAAGAGACACGTCTGTGGCTCGGAGGCTTTTTATTTTTCGCTGGCATTGGAGCCAGGATCGTCTGTAACCACGCTCGGCCATTTCGCTGGAAATGTTTTCAAAAACCGCCCGGTTCCGATAAGAGCCCTCGAGTTTGGCGAAATCTCGCTTCCCTTCCACTGACTGGTCTCAGCATCGTCCGCCATAGTTGTTTATCTTCTCATTCCCGCCTACTTCAACGTACAATGATGACGTTTGTCGCGTATCAACGACGTGCGGGTCGGATACATGTGACCTGGCAGTTCAGACTGAAGACGCATTTCAAAAGATCGGATATGTATCGGATTTGGACCACATACCCAAGTGGCCTGGGTCGCATTTGAAAAGATCGGATCTGTGTCGTTCAGACTGTCATGAAAAGACCAGATACAGGTCGCATAAGGGCAAAAAAAATCGGAATTGGGTCGTTTCAGCCTGCAGTGTGAACGCAGCCTAAGGTTATCCTAAGAGACTCTGCAGGAGTTGATGTGGATGCAGATATTTTTGACGAGTTGGTGAGGTCATCGACGGTTTCTTTCAAAGTTTTGTATGGAGACAAGTCTGGTAAGAAACTTCAACAATATTCTGTCATGTTTACATGATAATTTATGGTTGTACATTCTTCATATCACTCACGTAGCTACGGGCCCACCCATATTGACAGCTTGCCCATCCTGTCAGATCCAGGGAAATATATATTTTTTTAAATAATACTATTTTTAACAATTCTTAAGTAATTATTTTAAATGTGATTTATTTTGTCATGCATTAGAACTCTATTCTAATATTAATACAAATATGCTAATTCGTCTCTTCAGTTACGTCACGCCAGTAGTAATGTTATGTTCGCGGCAATAAGCGGATTCGAATCCAACGAGCAGCGCTATTTTTTGTCATAAAAAAAAATGGCAAAACAGTCAGTTATGACAGTTTAAGTAAGAAACACGTCTTGACAAAGACTTAAAAAAAGACTTGAGCCTTGCTTAAAGGTCCCATGGCATGACATTTTTCTATTATTTTTTAATGTTTCCTGAGGTGTACTTATATTGTTAGTATGATTTTTACATCATAAATTGTCATAATTTAGAAATAAAAGGCATTTCGGCTTTGGCGTGCGTGAGGTTTATCTCTAAAGATGTGACTCTGCCGATGTTGAGCAGAAACTCACGACTGTATGGACATTTTAGAACAGATAGACGCGACGAGGACGTACAAAAACACTGACTCACAAGATAGAAAACATGATCAACATCGTTCTGTCGGGAGAAAGAGAAGCCGCAGCGTGTGTGCACGAATAATAAATAATTAGCTACACATAAGAAATCACTGATCACAGATCAGAAGGAACTGAAAAAAGACTTCTGTTTTCATTAGTACATCCAAACACTGAGAAACTGCCAGCATTCACTCGTTCACAAGCCATGATCTCTCGAGGATAAATATGGCGCTTGCATGGGTGTGCCAGATTCTCTGGGTGGAGGAAAGGGAGGGAACCGTTCCTGTTATGACTTCATAACAGGAAAATTCCAGATCAGCTCGTCTGGGCTGTCATTTTCTCAAAGGCAGAGAAAGACAGCCGGAACTCGGTTTACATCCATCAAAATTTCTAGCCACTTGGGGACAATATTCAGGCTAGGGGAACTCATATTAATGTTGGAAAAACCTCATAAAATGAACATTTCATGCCATGGGACCTTTAAAATAAGCACATGGCAAATCATATAGTTTACATCAACAATATTCATCGTCACATTTTTTTAATCTCTGTATCTCGAAATAACAATCTATAGTTACACTCCTATTATATACTGGACAACACTTCATGATTGCATCTTTCTCTTAGATTATGCAATCTGCTACATTATTTGCAATATATTTTTGTGTCCATACTGTCTTGACTACTTTTTTTATTCCAAGACCAAGTTCTCCCAGCTGAAAGAAACTTATCCGAGGCCTCCTGCTCTGAGTCATTTTCATCAGTGGAATCGGAAATTTCAGAATCCTCAGTTATTCCTCAGTCTTCAAAGGCACACAAAAGGCAGTTGTTAGATGCACCTCCTGACTGTAATTTGGCAAAAGATGCAAGTTATTTTTTTTTACTCAATTTTTTTCATGGAATATCAACAATTTTAAGGTATTATTATTATTAAAGTGTTTTTACATTATGTGTTACAGCTGGTTTGTGCGGCTCTGCACTCAAAACCAGGAGGCTCTGCTATTTTGAGTGAGTACAATTAAACCAATAGCCTGTCTGATCAAACTCAAAGGAAGCTAGTCAACATCCTTGTGGCGGATATGGTAGAGAGTCATGGGTAAGTGACCGATTAAAAACATCTACAATTAAGTTCTTAAAGTAAATCATAAAAAAAGTCAATTGTAATTTTAAATTTAGTATAAAAAAATCATGTTTGTCAATGAATATACATTTGAAAAGTAATACTTATTAGCCAAACATGTAAAGTGTTAGATAAAATCATGCTGTGACTAGGGCTGGACCAGAATATTTGAATATTCTTTCAATGGATTGGTATTTGATTTTCAAATTTTGGATTTGAATATTAGTTTTTATTTAGATTTTTCGCACGCACCTACCCCCTTGAAACGGTTCTCATTCTTAGCCTATTATTCTTAATGAAAAACACAACAAAACAGTACAATGACAAACTCCCTTAAAGGGGTCATGAACTGAGAAATCAACTTTCCCTTGAGCCTTTGATATATAAAAGTTCATTGTGATATAAGAATATCCTTATGCGTGTCAGAGCTGAAAACTTCCTTGTTAGTCAAAGAAAAGCTTTTTTGACACCAGGCCCAGAAAACGAGAGCTGTCAGAATATCTGGAACACTGACGTCACAGGACCTAGACCCCGCCTCTACAGATTAATATACTTCTGTAGACATTCTTCATATCACTCACGTAGCTACGGGCCCACCCATATTGACAGCTTGCCCATCCTGTCAGATCCAGGGAAATATATATTTTTTTAAATAATACTATTTTCTAATGTTTAACAATTCTTCAGTAATTATTTTAAATGTGATTTATTTTGTCATGCATTAGAACTCTATTCTAATATTAATACAAATATGCTAATTCGTCTCTTCAGTTACGTCACGCCAGTAGTAATGTTATGTTCGCGGCAATAAGCGGATTCGAATCCAACGAGCAGCGCTATTTTTTGTCATAAAAAAAATGGCAAAACAGTCAGTTATGACAGTTTAAGTAAGAAACACGTCTTGACAAAGACTTAAAAAAAGACTTGAGCCTTGCTTAAAGGTCCCATGGCATGACATTTTTCTATTATTTTTTTAATGTTTCCTGAGGTGTACTTATATTGTTAGTATGATTTTTTACATCATAAATTGTCATAATTTAGAAATAAAAGGCATTTCGGCTTCGGCGTGCGTGAGGTTTATCTCTAAAGATGTGACTCTGCCGATGTTGAGCAGAAACTCACGACTGTATAGACATTTTCGAACAGATAGACGCGACGAGGACGTACAAAAACACTGACTCACAAGATAGAAAACATGATCAACATCGTTCTGTCGGGAGAAAGAGAAGCCGCAGCGTGTGTGCACGAATAATAAATAATTAGCTACACATAAGAAATCACTGATCACAGATCAGAAGGAACTGAAAAAAGACTTCTGTTTTCATTAGTACATCCAAACACTGAGAAACTGCCAGCATTCACTCGTTCACAAGCCATGATCTCTCGAGGATAAATATGGCGCTTGCATGGGTGTGCCAGATTCTCTGGGTGGAGGAAAGGGAGGGAACCGTTCCTGTTATGACTTCATAACAGGAAAATTCCAGATCAGCTCGTCTGGGCTGTCATTTTCTCAAAGGCAGAGAAAGACAGCCGGAACTCGGTTTACACCCATCAAAATTTCTAGCCACTTGGGGACAATATTCAGGCTAGGGGAACTCATATTAATGTTGGAAAAACCTCATATAATGAACATTTCATGCCATGGGACCTTTAAAATAAGCACATGGCAAATCATATAGTTTACATCAACAATATTCATCGTCACATTTTTTTAATCTCTGTATCTCGAAATAACAATCTATAGTTACACTCCTATTATATACTGGACAACACTTCATGATTGCATCTTTCTCTTAGATTATGCAATCTGCTACATTATTTGCAATATATTTTTGTGTCCATACTGTCTTGACTACTTTTTTTATTCCAAGACCAAGTTCTCCCAGCTGAAAGAAACTTATCCGAGGCCTCCTGCTCCGAGTCATTTTCATCAGTGGAATCGGAAATTTCAGAATCCTCAGTTATTCCTCAGTCTTCAAAGGCACACAAAAAGGCAGTTGTTAGATGCACCTCCTGACTGTAATTTGGCAAAAGATGCAAGTTATTTTTTTTTACTCAATTTTTTTCATGGAATATCAACAATTTTAAGGTATTATTATTATTAAAGTGTTTTTACATTATGTGTTACAGCTGGTTTGTGCGGCTCTGCACTCAAAACCAGGAGGCTCTGCTATTTTGAGTGAGTACAATTAAACCAATAGCCTGTCTGATCAAACTCGAAGGAAGCTAGTCAACATCCTTGTGGCGGATATGGTAGAGAGTCATGGGTAAGTGACCGATTAAAAACATCTACAATTAAGTTCTTAAAGTAAATCATAAAAAAAGTCAATTGTAATTTTAAATTTAGTATAAAAAAATCATGTTTGTCAATGAATATACATTTGAAAAGTAATGCTTATTAGCCAAACATGTAAAGTGTTAGATAAAATCATGCTGTGACTAGGGCTGGACCAGAATATTTGAATATTCTTTCAATGGATTGGTATTTGATTTTCAAATTTTGGATTTGAATATTAGTTTTTATTTAGATTTTTCGCACGCACCTACCCCCTTGAAACGGTTCTCATTCTTAGCCTATTATTCTTAATGAAAAACACAACAAAACAGTACAATGACAAACTCCCTTAAAGGGGTCATGAACTGAGAAATCAACTTTCCCTTGAGCCTTTGATATATAAAAGTTCATTGTGATATAAGAATATCCTTATGCGTGTCAGAGCTGAAAACTTCCTTGTTAGTCAAAGAAAAGCTTTTTTGACACCAGGCCCAGAAAACGAGAGCTGTCAGAATATCTGGAACACTGATGTCACAGGACCTAGACCCCGCCTCTACAGATTAATATGCTTCTGTAGACCCGCCCACCGACTCGAGGAGCTAAACGGATCGTGCTAACAAGCTGTAAACATGCTGAAGAGAGTGTATTAATGTGCACTTTGCCTGGCTGTAGAGTGCATACACTTCCTTCCTTCCTTTCGTTGCCTTGTACCTGTACTTGTGTAATGACAATAAAGTTGAATCTAATCTAATAAAAAAATAAAGCCAGTTCATGACCCCTTTAAATAGGCACTACATTTAGCTTTGAAGCCAAATCTTCCGCGATCATCTTGTCATTCAGCTTTCTTGAAAGCTGACTCTCATTCGCCTCATGCTGCACGTTCAGTTTTTAATTTTAGTTAGTCTGTTCTCTAACTGAACAATATGATTTTTACTACTGTAATATATAAAAACTGGGACGTAACGGACCGGTGTGTTTTGTATCACTAGTGAATTGTCCGTTCTCTGAGCATATAAGCCCTGCCCGCGTGAGGCACGCCACTTCTCGAGATGCATGCCTTTATTAGAGAGAAGAAAATGTTCAGGCCCTTCCCTCCGAAGCTTCGAATATTTGACGTTGATTACTACCAAAGCTTCGAAGCTCAAAAAATGGTATTTGGACCAGCCCTAGTTGTGACGAAACATTTCAGACAAATCTTGTTTTCAGTCTTTTTCTTGTCACACAGGAGGATCCCACCAGTCAATATACGCATTACATATGCACTTGGAATAGTGACACTTTTCCCCAATTTAAAAGACAAGTGCTCACATACTGGTTATGTGAGTATTTAGTGAACTGACATATTGTGCATGGTTGCCTTTTTAAAGGGGAACGATTACTATAGTTGTTTTGAATGCATTACACTGAGATTTGTGTAAATCTGTTTAACAGGAGCACTACTATGATCCACTTAGTGGACAGGGTTACCTTGCTTACAGACTAAAAACCGTTCAGCGAAACACCGGAAGTAACTCGAGGAGGACATCAATTTCTGTTTACAAAGATGGTCCCAAGACCCTGCGTGAGACTTCTTCAACAGTTGAGCAGCTGTCAGGTGATCCGTGCAGAGAGGCTCTATCTGTAATGATGCATTCAACAGACCAATCAACTGTTAAGGAGCGAATGAAGGCGACGTTCAAGTACAGACAGAATATGATACATGATCCAGACAACTCTTCACACATCCTTGATTACTTCCCCCGATTCTTAGATACACCAGGCTTGGTAAGAAATCATTAAATTATGTTGATTTTCTAATTGTTTTGAAATTGCGATTGACATAATTCTCTTTGTACTAGATTGACCAAGACTTCACAATGCTTTTTGGAGAGGAAGTCTCAGGCAAGTTCATTGCAAAATGGCCAACATTCTACAAGCCTAGGATAATAGCTGACTGCAAAAACCTACGCACTGGTGCACATGTGGAGGAACTCCGGTCTGCTCAAGAGGAGTCTGATTGTGGTGAGTATAGGGTTTTTTTTTGTGTGTGTGTCTGTGTGTATGCTATTTTGACTGCATACTTATGGGTTGGTGTGTGAAAATTCTGTACGACTAGGATGGGACAGTGATGTGCAGAGGCGTAGCAAGCTTTTCAAAAGTGTGGGGGATGGATGTGGTTTTTTTGTTAACAATAAAAACGATGAATACAATGACAGAAGGGTACAAAAGGTATAACATACAAGATATATAATATATATATTATACATACCTCAGGTTTTTTTAACCACAGTGTTCGGTAGAGTTCTGATGGCTAGTCACATCAGTTTTTTGCTATTCTATTCTTAGGTGACGTAAAAGAGGTTAAGGAGAAAAAAAAATGCACATTTTTTATTTTACTTAAAAGACTTGAAAAACCTTACTTAAACTTAAAACTTTACTTAAAAAAACCTTGTACACATTCCTAATGTATAGTTTAATATAAAATAAATATATATAAAGATTCACACTGGCAGCTCAGAGCTGTACAGCAGCATTTAAGTATGAAATTTAATGAATAAATATAAAAATAAAACACTACATAGACTTCACTATAAAATATACATTGATTCTTATTAAAGTTACTGTATTAATGTTTTTCAGTCAAGAACAGAGAGTGCTTTTCTATGTCTTTTTTAGTTTTATTAACATTAAAGTCCCCATAGTAGGAAATAATATGGAAGTCAATGGCTACCATCAGCTGTCTGTGTTCAACAGAAGAAATGAATACAGGTTTGGAACAACATTAGAGTGAGTAAATAATGACAGAATTTTAGAGGTGAACTGTCCCTTTAAGGACAGCGTGTTCTCTGTGTTCTATTTAAGACGTGCATCTAATATACAGACACATGCAAATTTACTTTCACTTTACACATAATCGACTGTGTTTATGTTAACCTTGGGTGTATTTGACAGTATTAGTGCAGTAAGACGACTACTTATGCTGCGTTCCAGGCAACCCGTAACTTGTGTTTTTCCAACCTTCTACCTGTGAAAGTGCACTGGAACGGCAGTCAAACCCGTGACTTCCCACCCGTGAACTCGTACTAGATCGATGTACTCCCAGTTACGAGCTCTGACGTCACATAGCCCACGAAACAACAATGGCAGCCCCATAAAGATTTGGTGTTTATGGAAGTCGTACACGTTAATTTACAAATTGCGTAAAATAAAAGGTATAACCGCTTCTCTTGCCATATGCGCCATTTTTTCTCACCACACACGTTCTCATGTAGAGAAAATACATCGTGGAGCAAAGAGGACACTGACAACACACCGACAGACAGGACAGAGCAAGTTAGTTTTGATATGAAACAAAGTCTCAACTTTGAAATTGTCATTTTTTTTAAGAAATTTAAACAATAAATACCGTTTTGTGGCTCTTTAATGTGTCGTGATCGCTGTAGCGCCTCAGTTAAAGCTGTTCGTGAACCGATTATCTCTTCCTCGTAGTTAATTGATAAGCACGAAATAAACGTGAATGAACACTAAAATAAATGTTGTTTCAACCGCGGAAAGACGTCAGTACACACCGTTTTTCCAAGTTCAAGTCCACCAACGTTAATCTACTAACTCTCCTGACTGCTTTGTCAGACAAAACGGCAGATTCGGCGATGTGATTGGTCAGATCGCCTGTCAATCAAACTTGCGGCGAAGGGTGAATTCCTTGCACTAAGGCAGTTTGGCGTGACTGCACCTGGAACGCTACAAAGTCGTGAGTCATGGTTTGAAGTTGTGACTCACGGGAAACCTGCCTGGAACGCAGCATTAGTCCAGTAATCACGTGTTTGACAGGCTTTTAGTGCGCGCGCTCTGCGCTTTAAAACGGTGCATAAGCACGCAAATAACCGGCAAAGCTTTAAAATGCATGCAAATAATGAACTTTCGTGATTGTGAATAACTATAGTGTTCTGTGAGTATAACTCTCTGACACCAGCATTGCAAGCGTGTCTACTGTGTATAATGATTGGATATTTGCTCATATCAGTGCGTAGACTCACAGGCACACTGCAAAAACAAAACAACAAAAACAACGCAATTCACAAGCGCGTATTGAACCGTGAATGCCGTACCGAGCGGTTTAATATTATAATGAGAATTGTGGCATCCCTAAAGCGTTTGTGCAAAACTGCGGGAAAACTACAGAAAAAGTGTGGGTGTTGAACCCTCTCACCGGGAAAAGTGTGGGTGTTAAAACACCCACATCCCCCATGGGTGCGACACCCCTGGTGATGTGGCAGCTATTCTCCTGCTTGTTCATCTCTTACCTCCAACCATCAAAGGAAGGAAGACTGGGAAAATCAGTGCTACTGAAGCTTCTGATCATGTGGTCAAGTTCATGAAGGTATGTCCTAGAAGTCTTCTAAGCTTGTTGAATTTTTGATTTGTCCGCCAACAGTGAGTCTAGTCTAGAGATGCTTATAGGGCTCGGGCGCTGCGTTGCATTCTGAGACGTGGCGGCCATGTTGATGGCCTCGTGAATGTAAACATACAGCAAATCGAACGAGGAGAAGCAGAGTTGGGAGAAAGAAAAACTATGTTAAAATCCCGAAAAGGATGTGGAATTTACCGGGATACGTTAAATAGGGAAGCCAGGGACCGGTATATGGACAAAATTGGAACTATTAACGGTTTGGATTCATATGAAATTTGCAGTTCACAAATGGATGGGTTCAGGAGCTGCAGACCATGAAGCCTATGTAACGTTAACCTTTTACCTTGAAGCATTCTGCACCGTTCTGTGTTCTCGGGTTGCACTACTTGCAAATAAACACTGAAAAATATCTGATTGTGTGACACTTCTTGCTTTTGCACATTATACGGTTATTGCGATTGTGTGACACTTCTTGCTTTTGCACATTATATTGATTTAAGTATATTTATTTTGAAGATTGTGGGTATGGATGCAACAGACACTTATGTCTGTATTTAATGCACATTATTTTATTTCAACGCTAGGGCTCATGTTTGTCAGAGCACAACATACATACACAATCTTATAGAGGAATGTCATGTCTTCGTCCTTGCTTGGCAACACCATGTGAATCGGTACTTTATCTGACAAAATAGTGTACTTGTTGCGGACGGTTACAATCACCCTTTCCACGTGAATTCGGAGGTGGGCATTTTTTCTTGTGCTCCCCACATCTCTTGCATCCAGCTGACAGCGTTCTTTTGTGAAAGCAGTGATCTTTACCTCGGCACACATAAGTCCCACACTGTCCTTTATGTCAAAGCCGCGATCAGCCAACACCATATCCCCAGGTAACAGTTTGTCTTACAAGCGCGATCCAAGCGAGCCGACGACTCTTTGTTACCTCGGATACTTGGTCTCCGTGGTTGCGTCTCCAAGCAGGAAAGAGGTGGAAAGTTAATCCATTTTCGAACTTTTTCCCATGGCGATTATGTGATCTAGTGTTACACCCCAGAATGCAGCAACGGTTTACCATGGTTTCCAATAATAACGCCAAATTAAGACACACGACTGAGAGGGAGCACGTCTATAAACAGTGCGCAGTAGTCCGAGTAGCAGCAAATGAGGCCATCAACATGGCCGCCACGCAAAGTAATGACGTCATACGCCCGAGCCCTATAAAACTTGAGTCAGAATACTGAAGTAGAACAGGGTCTGTCATAATTTACTCACCCTCATGTCGTTCCAAACCTGTAAGACATTTGTGCATCTTCAGAACACAAATTAAGATTTTTTTTTTTATGAAATCTGAGAGATTTCTGTCCCTCCATTGGAAGCTACACAACTAACACTTTGATGCTTCTAAAAGTTAATAAAGAGATCCTAAAACTAATCCATATGAATTTTTTAATCCCAATTTTCTGAAGAGTCTAGATTGCTTTAAATGATGAATGGCACTAATGTGAATAAAAGACTAAATTATTTATGTCATTGCGATTAAAAACATTAACTAATGAATACACATTTTCTGTAATTAATCATGATTAAAAACATAGGTGTTTTTAATATTTTGATATTGTATTTTAAATATGTGTTGTAATGGCATCTTTTTATGAATGAAGGCCATTATCACTGATACTAATGTCTCTATGAAACATTATTGACGTTACATTACAGTATAACTGGAAGATACCAATTTCAACATTTATTGGGCTTTTAAAAAATTTGATTGAGGTGCACCCACACAGACAGGACATTGACATACAGCGCGTTCTCATGTGTCTTGTTGATGTAAAAACACTCTGATGTAATTGCCTACGTTAACGCGTTAATTTTCACAGCCCTAATTCACATATAAACATTCATCAACTCTGATGGTGCATTCACACCAGACACGAATGAAGCAAATAAGTCATGCTATTCGTGCGTAGTTCGGCGCTTGGACATTTTGAGTTTACTCGCTTCATTCGCGCGTGAGATTCACTTCACAACAGATGCAAACTTTTTTTTGAAGCGTCAAAGTGGAAGTTGCGTAGACGTTAAATGGAGGGAAAGAAATCGCTCAGATTAAAGAATATATATATATATAAATTTGTATTCCAAAGATGAATGAAAGTCTTTCAGGTTTGGAATGACACGAGGGCGAGTAATTAATGACAGAATTAAAATTTTAGGGTAAACTATCCCTTTAAATTTTGCCACAAATATCTATATTTCATATTTTTCCATGATATTGAGTATATTATCTCTTCACGTATTCACATTGTTGTGAATTGTTGCCAAGTACATATCAAAGTTGAACTACAACACATACAATTTTTATCAAAACATGTTTTGACATAATTAACATGGGGAACAAAGACATTAAAGCCTGTTTATTTAAAGAAGTTTTTTTTTATAGTGAAATCTATCACTTGTGTGAGTATTGCCACAGGTAACATTTTACTTGTTTTTAGTCCAAGTATATCAACTTGTTCTATATATTTATTCGTTTTGCCGTGTCCCCCTTGCAACTGAGGATGAAAATATATTTTCAGTTGAAAATGTAAGACCTGTCTGTTGGGCTGAACACAACAGCTTAGTTTTTTTTCCTGTCTTAGGTGGGAACAAGCTTTAGGACATTCCTTGAAGAAGTTGGATCAACACAGCCCTTCCTCCTTTGTGTTGGGGAAAAGAGGAGTAGTATCCAGAAGTTCTACATCATCCTGGACCAGAAGGCCATACCCTGCACGACGCAGACAGCTGTTGCAGCCTTCGATGAGCTCTTTAAAGCACACTTTGTGTTTTCTGTATCCTATGATGAGGCCTTGTGCAACTTCTTCACTTTCGTCCAAACAACCGTGTATGGCATTGATGTGGGCAGTGCCAAAGAGAGTCCAAGGGTCAAGGAAATCCGAGTGAGAATTCACAACACTGAGATTTGAATACTTTTAACTTCCTGAAACATGTTCTCATGTTACATTTGCAAGGTACACCACAGAAGTTGTTCAGCTTTATTTCAGCATCTGAAGTTCCGTCATGGTTTGTACCCAGGCCGTTCATTGCGTTTGAAATGTGGCGAACCTGGTTGTTCATCAGTGTTCTATACATATTACGGTTTTAAGAAACATTTAAGAGTGCATGGAAACTGTGCCGCTGGAAACTGTCTAACTTCAGATATTGTTGACAGCTTGGGAAGGGGTAACATTCTACCCGATTCTTATTCACAACAAAGTGAGGATCCTCCTGTTTCTTTCCCGACTCCTGTTGACAATGGGCAGCTATTAGATATGTGTAGCTCTATTGTTGCTCAGGTACAAGCATCTGGAGTTTCTGAAAGTACTGTTCAATGTTTAGTTGGTTCTATGGAGGAACTTGTAAATGATGTTCATGCTCAAGCACGAGATGCTGTTCTTAAATGCATTTCGTCAGAGGCACCTGGGCAAGCCCTGGACAAAGTTGAAGAGTGTTTTCAGCAGCTTGAAAATCCTTTCTCACTACTCAATACTGAAGCAAAGAGACAGAAACATTTTGAGAAAAAATGGAAAATCACAGAACCCATAGAATATGTTCTTGGTGTGCGTTACGATATGCGCAGAGATAAAACAACTGGTGTATACAGCCAAGTCCCTGTTAATGACAAATTTATGTATGTGCCCATTTTAAGAACTCTTGAGTCTCTGTTCACCAACTCTGAACTTTGCCACTGTTTCCAGCAAGTAAAGATTATTCAAGATGGCATTTACAGAGACATTAATGATGGTTCTTACTTTAAAAAACATACATTATTTGGACACGAACATGCTCTTCAGGTACAACTGTATTATGACGATTTTGAAACTGCAAATCCACTCGGATCTAAAAAAGGAATACACAAACTTGGTTGCGTTTACTTTATTTTAAGAAATTTGCCCCCCAAGCTCAATTCTGTGTTGATGAACATTCATCTTGTGGCTCTTTTTCACTCAGAGGACTTAAAAAAATATGGCTTTGGTTCAATCCTCAAGCCTCTCATTGATGATCTAAAAATTCTTGAGACAGAGGGGATCTGTGTACCCTTTTCACATGCTCCATTAAAGGGTTCTGTTATTCAGGTTACGGGTGACAATTTAGCTATACATGGACTTTTTGGTATGGTTGAGTCATTCAGTGCAACCTATTGTTGTCGATTTTGCTTAACTGACAAAACAAAGTTACAGTCAGTCTTCAGTGAAGATGACCCAGACTTGATACTCCGCACAAAGGAACTGTATTCAGAACATTGGAATGCTCTGGCTCAAGATCCTACTCTTCTGTCAATGTTTGGTGTTAAGAGGACTTGTCCTCTCAATTCATTGCAGTATTTTCATTCTTCAGACAACTTTGCGGTTGACATTATGCATGATTTACTTGAAGGGGTTGTACAGTACGAGTTAAAGCTCCTATTTCAGCACCTAGTTACAGACTGCATTTCTCTAAACAGCCTTAAAGAACGCATTCAGAGCTTTAACTATGGATACAGCGAGAGAAAGAACAGGCCGAGTGGAGTCAAAGTCGATGATGGGAGCAAGGACCTTGGCCTCAATGCCATTCAGTCGTGGTGCCTCCTGCGCAATACCCCATTGATTTTTGGAGATTTAGTTGACCAAGACAATAGTTATTGGAATTTGATACTCCTTTTGATACAAATTGTGACCATTGTATTTTCACCAACTGTAACCGATGGTATGACCTATTTTTTTAAGCATTTAATTTTTGATCATCATACACTTTTCAAGTCTCTGTTTCCAGAAAAACGTCTGATTCCAAAGCACCAAAGCAATACATATGTGGTGCATGCGATTTGAAGGTAAACACAACTTTTTTAAGAGGTCTGTTAAGAATTTCAAAAATCTAACCAAAACACTGGTAAAGAAACATTAAACTCAGTTGGCCTTTCATTGGGAAAATTTTTATTTTAAAAGATTTCAGTTTGGTCCTGTTAATGTTGTCTCTACTTGCAGTCTAGAAGGCAGTGAGGTTTTAAATGAAACTTTCAGTGAGTCAACTATTTCAACAACATCTTGGGTAAAACACTTCGGCACTGAATACCAAGTTGGAATGTATGTTTGTTCTACTGTTGAAAATGAAATGCCAGTTTTTAATAAGATAGTTCATATTGTTTTGAAGGATGAGCAGGCATTCCTTTTGACTAGTAGGGTTACTACAACGTATTTTAATGAGCATTTGCATGCATTTTGTATTGAGGAGCTTTTATTTTTTCAGTCATTTCTGTATCTGACCTGATATATTACAGACCGTATGACCGGCAGTTTTCATATGGAAATGATGAGAATGATTACATTGTGCCATATTGTAGTTTTGTTTCAGACTGCAATTAATTGCAAAAGTTTGACAAGTCTCACATTTTTAAATGTGAATAGTAAATGTTTATTGTTATTTTTATGGAATGTGGTGTAATAAAAGGGTTTTTGCAACATTTTCTGCCATGTCTTGTTTCTGTTCCCGCGGTATTGGTATTAACACCCAATAGTGTTCTTTCTGAACGGTATTTTAACACTTAATGATGTTGTATTCACACTACACTGGTGTTGGTGTAAAATAAAAAAGCATACTCGTAACACTGTAATTTCACACCAACACCAGTGTGGTGTAAAAACAACATTGTTAAGTGTTGACTAGTGCAAAATTTTAACGATATACAGTGTTAAATTAACAGAAAATCAGTGTTAAAAAATTAACACTTTCAATAGTGTAAATGTAACACTGTGTAGTGTGCGTGGACACATATAGACACTTGGTTGGTGTTAAATTGTACACTGTAGGTGTTGATTTAACACTGGGGATTTTGCTATGTAGTCACATGACCACAAATGTGTTCTGTTGCCTAGATACAGGGGGTGTCTCACATTACCCAACGTCTCACGTTACCCCAAAGTCAACAAGCAACAAAGAAACCCATAAAATTTAATAGAACATGTGGCATGTCTGTTAGTCTGCATTTATACGTAATGCACTCATTATTTTGACATCAGAATCTTAGGTTTTGTTTCATGTCTTATTTTGCAGTTTAGTCACAGTCATGTCCTTGCCCTCATGTGATCCTGATATGTGTATATGTATCACAGGTGTGTCTTGTTTAGTCACTAGTCCTTGTGTATTTAAGCTCTCAAGTTTACATGTTACTTTGTCTAGCTTTGTTCCCTGTCACTGCTATTGACGAGTGTTCTGTTTTATGTTCCTAGTAGTGTTGTCATGATACCAAAATTTTGACTTCGAATCAATACCACGGCAAAAAAACAAACAAACAAACAAACAGACAGTAAAAGAAATTAAATAATATGACAGAACATACTATTCATTGTTTAAATAAAATAACTTGGCCAGCATGTTCCTGTTCCGCTTTTTGACCATTCCCTCCTCTTTAAATGTAATTTTATAATTACAATAGATATTTAAGATATCTACAATAGATTTCAAATTACAAACAATATGAAAAAAACAGTGCTTTATTTTTTAGCTACAGTAAGTCTATTTAACAGTAGCATTTAAGAAAAAAAAATTATAATCAAATAAATAAAAAAAACATCTTAGTCTTCCCTCTATAAATTAACTACTGATTCCTAATACATTAAAGTTATTCAGTCAAGCATGGGGTGATTTTACTTTTTTTATTTTGCTGTTTGGTTAACATTAATCACACAGAATATTAGGTCCGGCACTTTAAGACCTGCATGGACCAAATTCATTGGAACACATCCGATTTCTTACTCAACTCTGTATATGTTCACTAAATACCCGACTGTGTTCACCTGAATACTCCCCAGGACGTACATTTGTACATATTTTTGACAATTCAAACGCAATAATCTGCAAAAGAGAACTGAATCACGATCGCATGTTGTCTGAAAGGTGTGTGCTGGCAGCGCGAGCACATATCCACTCGCTTTATTTTCTCATGCATGCATGTTTCTGTTGCTTTCTTTGTCATGCACGTAGTGGTCAAGTCCTTGTTTGTTTTATTCACGCCAAAGTATATAAACTGCACATGGGTTCAACTGCAACTTGCCCACAGTGGACTTCATGACAAAGTGACAAAATATCTAGCCTACCCGTCGGCGACTCAAAATCCTGCTGTGTGAAATATGTTATGACCAGTGATGCCAGTAACGCATTACTCTAATCTGTCTACTTTTTTCCAGTAACAAGTAATCTAACGGGTTACTATTTCCAAACCAGTAATCAGATTAAAGCAATTTATCCAAGTCACTGTGAGTTAATATTTTTGTCATTTTCCTTAGTAAAAATATATATTTTTGCTTTCTTCTTGCATCTCGTGTAGAGTATTTATGTTAAGTGAAGTCAATAATTTTTCAGGATTTTTTTTTTATTTCAACTTAAAATGTCAGGAGATACATTTTTGAACATTACTGTTAAAAATGCACTTCCAATAAAGTGAGAGTTGGCAAAAATGGTTGTCCTTTTTATGTTGAGGCGGCAGGGGTATTGTCGGCAACTGCTGAATGTAACTAATAAAGTAACTTGTAGTCTAACTTGGTTACTTTTAAAATCAAGTAATCTGTAAAGTAACTAAGTAACTTTTTAAAGGAGTAATCAGTAATCAGATTACTTTTTCAAAGTAACTGTGGCAACACCGGTTCTGACTGAAAATGACATTGGCGAAGATAGTAGCTACAGCCAATGAAAGAGCAATATACAGGGCAGCGGGAAGTTTGGGGAGGAGTATAGGGACCAGAATATCAGTATTTTAATAGATGTTTGTACAATTCTATCAAACAGAAACAAAGCACAAACATTTTCAGCGCATTACAAAAAGATTTAGCTCCAACTCTCTTTGCAGAACACAATCGCTCCCCGCGTCTCCCTAACCATTTCCTCCCCATAATCTTTTTTTTCTTTTTCTCCTTTTTGCTGCAAATAAACGCACAGACAATTTGGATCGCAAGCTTCTTGCAGACTACCATTTTAATTTCCAGTCTCACGCACGCACACATAGGCCTAGACGCACGCACGCACGCAGGCATGCTCTTGCTTTATTTCCTTATCACTTTTCGCATGTGTTTGGTTGTGAAACGTAGTTTGCGGACCAGACAGAGATGTCGCAGAGTAAAGTCATACAATGTGAAATCCCCTGTTGCCGATCCATCATGTAGTGCACACAAGCAGCGATTGAATGCTACCCCAGATAGTCATGCAGTGTGAAAAGAACAGTGATCAGTCTGAACTTGGCATAACTAGAAGCCTGACAAGTTACAGAATTTCGGTAATTGATATTCATAACATTTTACAATAATTGTCATTAGTTAACATGAACTAATAATGAACTGCACTTCTATGGCATTAACAAAGATAAATGGCATATTTATCTTTGTTAATGTTAATTTCAACATTTGCTAATACATTATTAAAACCAAAATGTGTATTTGTTAACATTTGTTAATGCACTGTGAAGTAACATGAAGAAACCATGAACAGCTGGATTTTTATTAACTAATGTTAACAAAGATTAACAAATAGAGTAACAAATGTATTGCTCATGGTTAGTTCATGTTATTGTAAAGTGTTACCAAAAATTCTGTAATTGAACATCCCAAAAGAAAAAGCTTAACTACATTAGGGCAGGCAAAACAATTTACAGTGAGCTAGTTTTCCACCAGTAAATGGAACATTCACTACTCTAGAGCAAACCTGTCTGACTAGTCTGTGTCTACTTGCATTTGCATAATAGGTGTGATACACTTACAGTACAAATACAGTCTGACAAATTTTTTTTTTTATTTCTCTTCAGCATCAGCACAAACACTCTGTCTGAGTAAAACGTCTCGGTTACGTATGTAATCCTCGTTCCCTGAAGGAGGGAACAGAGACGTACGTCGGAACTGACCGACGAATTGGGATCTGTTTTCAGACAACAATCTACTTTGAGTGTTTAAAAACGAGCCAATGAAGATTGGCATGCGATTCACGCATTCCACGCATAGGTCGCGCTTCCCTAAGGACTTACCTTCAACTGTGTCGTGATACGCCGCTATTGCTGCGACGTACACTTTGAGGGTGGAGGGAGACAGCCTTCGCTCCAGCCCATCTTGCAGGAAAGAAAGCACGACACTAACCGAACACCTTTGGGGGTCTTCCCGGTGGGAAGAGCACCATTCAATGAACAGGTTCCACTTCAAAGCGTAGAGGGGGCTTTAGCAGAAGAGATTGTGTCTAGGCTGCCTGTGGTAGCCCACCTAGAACCTCTGTGTCCCGTCCAGGGACCAGACATGGAGTTTCCAGAGGTCTGGACACGGGTGCCATAGAGTGCCCCGTCCCTGAGAAAGAAGGTCCTTCCTCAGGAGAATCGGCCAAGGAGGGACTGTCGCGAGGAGAGTTAGTTCTGGAAATCAGGTACGGTTGGGCCAGTAGGGCGCAATTAACAAGACCTGCTCCTTGTCCCCCCTGTCCGTACGTACATGCCTGCCACGTAGCGGCCCCTTGAGGCTGCATAGTGCCAGATGTACCGCAAACAACTCGAGGCAATTGATATGCCAATGCAATTGAGGTCCTGTCCACAGACCCGAAACTGCATACCAGTTGTACGTGGCCCCCCAGCCCGTGGACGAGGCATCCGTGAAGACCACAGCATGCCTGGACACCTGTTCTAAGGGCACTCCGGCCCGTAGAAACGAAGGGTCCAACCACGGGCTGAAAGGTTGGTGGCAGTAAAGAGTCACTGGGACCCGGTACTTGCCGCTCTCCCACGCCCACCTCGGGACTCGGCCGTGAAGCCAGTGCTGAAGCGGTCTCATTTGAAGCAATCCGAGCGGCGTTACCACGGCTGCAGATGCCATATGCCCCTGGAGCCTCTGAAAAAGTTTCAGTGGGACCGCTGTCCTGCCATTGAATGAATTCAAGCAGTTCAACACCGACCAGACTCACTCCTCTGTGAGGCGCGCAGTCTGGTTGACCGAATCCAACTCCATGCCGAGATAAGAGGTCCTCTGCGTGGGACAGAGTTTGCCCTTCTCTCGGTTGACACGAAGACCCAACAGGCTGAGGTGACTGAGCATCATGTCCCTGTGTTCGCACAGCTGCTCCCGAGACTGAGCCAGTATGAGCCAGTCGTCGAGATAGTTGAGGATGCGAACGCTGCGTTCTCTGAGCGGAACAATGGCTGCCTCCGAGACTTTCGTGAAGACGCAAGGCGACAGGAACAGCTCGAAGGGCAAGACTTTGTACTGATGTGCCTTCCCCTCGAACGCATAGCGTAGGAACAATCTGTTTCGAGGGAGAATAGAGACATGAAAGTATGCGTCCTTCAGGTCAATCGCTGCGAACCAATCTTGGGGACGGATGCATTCGAAAATGTGTTTCTGCGTTAGCATCCGGAACAGGAGCTTGTGCAGGGCCCGATTCAGGATACGCAGGTCCAAGATTGGCCATAACCCACCACCTTTCTTGTACAATGAAGTAGGGGCTGTAGAACCCGACTTCATATGGGCAGGAGGAACCGGCTCAACCGTGTCCTTCGCTAGTAGGACATCGATCTCTGACCGCAAGACCTGAGCATCGCTGCTTCGCACGGAGGTGAAGAGGATGCCCCTGCACTTGGGAGGCCGGTAGGCGAACTGAATCGCGTAGCCGAGTCTGATGGTACGGATGAGCCAGCGAGACGGCCTGGGGAGCTGTAGCCAAGCCCCCAGAGACCAAACAAGCGGGACCAACGGCACCACAGATGTACCCGGGGTGGGGCAGCGAGGTGGAACAGACAGACCCGACTCGGGAGGCCCGGAGGCAGCCCGGAGTGTTGTCTGAGTATTCCAGGGTGGGCTCGTCCTCGAGCCGCACACTGCTGCCCCCTGGCGAGGGGCGGGGAGGAAAGTAGTGGCAAGGCCCGGGGGCGTCGCACACTGCCAACCTGGCCCTCTTGGTGCCCAGGGAGAGAGGAAAACGCTCTGAAAATGTGGGCACCGCTGGACTTCGGAGAGCCAGCGGCAGAGTATTGACACCAGTCGGTGCCCCCCGGTCCTCCTCCGGGGGGTGGGGGAGGGGTGCGGACACCCACTCCCTCGGAGCAGCTCCTGTTCTCCCTGGGCTGCCCGTCTCAGGGCCGCTTGCCCTTACGCTTGCTTGTAGACTAGCGAGGCCCTTACGTCCGGCACCCCACTTCCCAGATGGAGGCTGCTGCCTGGGTTTCGCAGGGGCGGAGGCGGACGCAGGGGGGGCGCCCTCTGCAACAAGCAGGCAGAGGCGCTGCGAATCAGGAGTTTTTTTTTGTTGTTGTTTAAACCGCATGCCAATCTTCATTGGCTTCATTGGCACTCAAGTAGATTGGTCTCTGAAAACAGATCCCAATTCGTCGGTCAGTTCCGATGTACGTCGAACGTGACTGACTGAAAGGGAACCTACATTATATATTTATAAGAGGCATCCAAAAGGAAGGAGATTATCAAGTATATGTTCTTAGAACTAACTTTGTATTAATTTTTTTCCTCTTTTCATTTTCCAGAAAATGCACTTCTGACACATTCAAGAAACTGTCCAGTTCAGGCAGTTATCATGATTATGACGATAATGATAGTTCTCAGAACGAAAGGCTAATATACATTTTATTTAGCTTATTGTTAAACTATTGAAATTGAAATAGTAAGATAATTTATTTTAAAATAAATATGTTTATGCTTTTAGAGGCCTGGGTTATTTCTTGTTATGAGCTCTTGATTAAAAAAACAATTAGAAATTGTTAGGCCCGTCCAATCGTCCCAATGAAGGCTTACGATTAGTGGGTGAAGGTCTCTTGCGCGTTCAGTCTTTTCAGCGGGGCAAAGTAATTTAATTCCAATTTACTTTTATCCGACTCCATTTGATCATAATCTCGAATTTAGGTTAGAATGCCAATTGGTTATTTGGTCATTTATATTTAATAGTTTGATTACACATTTCATTATTCTGTTTAACCCTTTGTTGAAATTATGCCCATTCATAATCTACTAGAGTTAGTTAATAATTCCAGAGTAAGTCAGAATAAATCAGTGTAACAATTTATTATTAGTCAGGTAAATATATCATGCCAATTACATAATCCATACATAACATCAAATTCTCTGAAGTAAAGAATAAAATATGGATACCTGACTTCTGAAAATTAGGAGACGCTCAGCGTTACGGGTCGACTGGTGTAAAGGTTCGCGCCCTGACCCTTCTGCAACATCTCCTTAAATGCTCAGACCAAGACAGAAAACTCTTTCAAATGGAAACGTGTTAACAATGGGAATTTACATTAATCAATGTCCCAGACGTGGATATTTTACACCTTACTGGGGACAGAGGATGATTTGCATGATCCACTGCTAGCCAAATATATCTAAACTCTTAAAACCTTTATTACCTTTTGGTTTACTTCTGTGGGGATGATACCTTTGTACCAGTCGCACTGAGACATTTCAAAAGATACCAAACATGTACAATACTGTATAGTACTTTTTCACATTAAACCATAAACCATGCATTTCAACATTTGGAGAGGAGAGATTACGGTGAGGGGGATGAAATGCGAATTTAAGCAATCCCGGTGATTAACTCAGCATGACGTTGTCTCGGATGGGGACGCTAAGTGCATAAGAGTGAGTTCAGATTCTAATTTCCTTTGTTTTCTCAGAGAGTTGACATTTCTTATAGTTCTTCCAGTTTTCACAGTCTTACAAAATTAACATTTATATACAAGACAAGGCAAGTTTATTAATGCTGGGCATTGTGGTTTCATTGATGGTATAATAATATAATAAATATATATATTTTTTTGTATGCTACTATGTTCATAACAAGTGTACATTATTGTATGTATTTATTAATTTCATCATGAAACTGGATTTCTCTCTCGTCCTTAACTGTCGTTGCTCCTCCTTTTATGCGACCAAGCTCCTCCGTGAGACACGTCCTGCTCTCAAGAGTCCCTAGGCCTCGCTGCTTTCCACAAGGCCCAATCCCAATTCTATTTTATGCCCCTTGAAATAGAGTGGCAAGGCGTAGGGGTGAAAGTATTCCCCTAAGAAATGGAACACCACTTCTACACCATTACACGTCAATTTACATCATCATATCCCGTTTCTTTAATTAAAGGATTAGTTCACTTTAAAATGAAAATTATTCCATGATTTACTCACCCTCAAGCCATCCTAGTTGTATATGACTCTCTTCTTTCTGATGAACACAATCTGAGTTATATTAATAAATATCCTAATGCTTCCAAGCTTTACAATGGCAGTGAACGGGACTCACTGTCAGGGGACCTGAACAGAGGACTCAAACGCAGAGGTAGAGTGAACAGAGTTTATTAGAACCATGGGATATACAACCTCCAAGGTTACTGACACAAGTGCACAAATGGAAAGGTGAAGTGAGGGATCTCCAGAGCTGTCCGTAATGCTCAGTGGACACACAGGCTGAGGAGACCACCTCTGATGCAGTGCCCACACCGGACAGGGAACGAGTGGTGATGGTCCGCCAACGCCTTGTTCTTGTCGCCAGTCCGAGTGAGGGCTTCTCTAGCAATCCTCCACGTACTGAGGCATTTCTGAATAAACGCATGCGCGGACTGGACAACGGCGTCATATTCTTGGGAGGGGAATAAGGGTGACTGGTAGCCTAAACAGCACTGGAAAGGAGACAAACCCGTAGACGAGACCAGGAGGGAGTTATGCACATACTTGATCATGGTTAATCTGGGACCACACAGTGCAAGACCCTCTCCAGATGTTGGTTAGCGCATTCGGCCTGATCGTTAGTCTGCGTGCGATATCCGGAGGAAAGACTTGTAGTCGCTCCTAGCTGTCGACAGAACTCTGTCCAAAACTTAGACACAAATATCGGGGACCCCTGTCAGAGACCACATTCACCGGGAGGCCATGAATGCGAAAACGTGGTCTAATGGTGCGTTCACACCGGACGCGAGTGATTTACATGTTAAGTCAATGCAGAGACGCGAAATGGCATTCTGCGGCGCGATTCGCGCGATTGATACGAATTGAGCGTTTTGAACGCGTGATTCGCGGAAATCGCTCAAGTTGAAAAATCTGAACTTTGGCAGATATTCGCGCCGCGTTAACCAATCAGGAGCCTGCTCTAGTTGTGACAACAATGAGGAGAAAATCTGTATATTAATATCTGGTTCAGACAATATGATTATCACTGTGATAACATTAAATGAAATGAAACACAACCCAGTCTCTTTTTGTTAAATGCAAGTTTATGTATGATCAATAATACAAAAGTATAAGTAAAAGGTATAAGAAGCTATACATGAAATAAAACAAACAATTCAGTCAAACATTCAAAGCCAGTGCTAGTCGGGTACAACTGTAATGTACAGTTATAGCCTAAAAATAAAAAAGTAATGAAACTTCACTCAGCCTAAACGATTTGCCAGGGAACAAATTATAGATCCATGAGACCAAAGATTGCCCGTTACATATAGTATACTTATTATAGCTCGAGACACACCACGGAGACATCAGAGCCAGCGGCAGAAGGACTGGCCGAGGAAAGGCTGCTCTCGCCGGCGTTGACCGCCGCTGATCCGCTGGAGCTCACAACTCCAAAAACGCCAGATAAAATGTTAAAATAGGCACTCTTTATATAAATAAACCACCGATTTGAGCTTTAAACAACTACATTATCGACTGAAAAAGTCTTAAATCTACGTTTTGTCACACATTAACAGTAGATTTTAACAAAAAAAGACGTGTAAACACAGCCCATGTCAGCCATTTCTCAACGAGACGAGCCGCTGGCAGAAGCCCCTCCCATGACGCGAATTCGCGTCTGTTGTGCAGTGAATGTCAAAAGCGATTCGCGCGAATTTCACGCGCAAATGAAGCGAGTAAACTCACAATGTTTAAGCGTCCACCTTCGCTCGATCAGCGCGAATCGCGTCCGGTGTGAACGCCACATAAGACTCCCTCGCTGAAGGCAATTTGGGGAGGGGAACAAAATGAGCCGCAACAACCTGTCCACCACAGTGAGGACTACCATGTTGCTACTAGACTGAGGTAGGCCGGTAACAAAGTCCAAAGCTTTGTATGACTAGGGTCTCGAAGGGACAGGCAGCGGCTGGAGTAGCCCTGCCGGGGGTCAATTGGAGTCCTTGCACGCAGCCCACCTGGACAGGCCAACATGAACTGACAAGCGTCCTTGGTCATGGACGGTCACCAAAACCGCTGCTTAATTTCTCGTTTACTTGTTCCACCGTTACTCCTACCACATCCAAATATTTTTCAGCTGCCCTTAGGATTATTCTGATTCTTGCCGTACAGCTTTCAATTTGTGCTGAGCAATTGACCACTTCTGTTATAAATGCAATGAATGACATCTTGTCAATCATCATTGTATTTTCACTTATTCTTTGACTGCTTACATGTTGTTCGTCTACAGTAGAGGATTTTCCCACCTGATCTGCTTTTCCTTTACTCATCTTTGTATTTTTCTGGACACGCTTTAAAGCTTCCACAAATGTTATTCCTTCTGATACTCTAACTTCCTTCCATCACCGCCTCAGTCACATCTCTGCTACCCACCAGAGCATCCTTCTGACCTCTCCAGTTCCCTCCTCATGTGTTCTGGTCATGCGATTCCTTTGTTTCATATGTTATGTTTTCATTAGTTGATCTTACCCAGTGTTAATCAGTTCTGTTTCATTATTGGTTCATGGGGCCCTATCTTGCACCCAGCGCAATTGACTTTGTACACCGACGCATGTGTCATTCCTATTTTGCACCCGCGCAAAGCGCGCTTTTCCCTCTACAGAAGCACGTCGCTAAACTAGTGAATGAACTTGCGCTACCTGGGCGGTTCAGCGCAAAAAAGGAGGCGTGTTCCGGCGCAAACAATCCCTGGTGCTATTTTGCTGTTCCATTAAACAATTGCGCCACTGACCAGAAAAAACCTAGTCTAAAGTCAGTGGCGCGTTGCGCGTTGTTCATTATGCTATTTTAAGGGCGCATGCTTGACCATAATGTATAGCGTGCACAACGCGCATACACTTTGCTCATGTAACCTACACAGATGCAACAGTTATTTTTGCAAATCATAAATTGTTACACTAAAAAAATATTAACACATGAGATGACGGAAATCATTGTGGTGTGCCACGAAGATGTGAAAAAAATAGGCATAAATCTAGCTTACAAATGATTCAGGCTAATTGTAATAATTAAGGATAAGACCTGTTTGCCCAATAGTGGCAAGACATATATGTATATAAGGACATCTGACAAATTGGTTTGTCCGTCAAGAACCAGGAAAAAAAATCGACTGAAAAACTGAAAAAACTGAAAGACTGAAAAAAAAAAAAAAGACTGTGAAATCACCTTTACCATAATGTACAACATTACAACTTCACTTCTCTGTCTTTCACTGCTCTTACAAGAACATCAGTCTCCTCGGCTGTGAACCGCTCCTGGCGTGCGCCTGGTAAATACGCCATAATAATAGCAATCCATAATGGAACTTGCGCACCTGCTTTTACAGGGAATGTTGGATGACGCTCGGATTGGTTTATTCACGTTACGCCCGAACCACACCTATGAATAATGAAGCTACTTCAGACCAACCCATTTTAGATTTGCGCCGGGCGCAAGAGCCATTTATCCCGCCGCGAAAATAGCAACAGCGCCGAGACCCGCCCACAAAGTTACTTGCTTCACGCTTTGACACTTGCGTTTCAGATCGTTAAAATAGGGCCCATTGTCTTTATGATTCTGAGGTGTATCTTGTTTGTCAGTAGTCCATATAGCCCACGTTTCCATAGTCCCCTTGGCTTTGTTTGTTTGTGTAACCTGCTCTTGGTGAGTGAAGTAAGGTTTATTCATGTCATGGTCAAGTACTCTCGTTAATGTCATTGTTTAGTTCTGTTTGTTTTGTATTTGGTTTGTGTTTTGTTTATTAAACTACATTTGAGTTCAGGCTCAGTTGGGTTCAACTCTCCATCAGTGACTCTTTGTTGCATGACTATAAGATATTATCTAAGACTGGAGACACAAGATTTTAAACCCGATTTTGGGCCTGATTTGTACCCCCAAGCAATCTGGGCGTTGTGGCCCGATTCGAGGATAGTGGCAAACAACTTTTTGTCCAAAAAAATCCTCAATTGTAGGGTGTCATCATGATTACTTTACTGCTTCCGATTGCGTCTGAGCCCGCATGATCCCAAATTGTAAATATCAATCATGTTTGATATAGGCCTATAAGAATCTTTATCGGGCTGCCACTGATGTTATATCCATGATAGCCTATGAGAACAAGCTTCACCAACCGGATGTTTTGTGCTTCTATAGCTTAACTTTGCAGCCACAAACATGCCACGAAAGTGTTCTGCGTAAGATCATCCCGCCTTCTTTTTTTAATAATTTGTTTTTTTTTTCCAGTAAAACAAAACTCACTTAAAAAGAATAAGCTGTTGGCATCGATCGTCCTCCATTTGTTTTTTCTTCTCAAGTCACGTTTTATCTTGCGAGTCTCCGTGAGATCTCGTCTCACTGTGGAAATTTTTACAATTGACAGGTGTGTGGTCTCACGTTCCCGGGCGAATCTTAGTGTGTGCATTCAAAGGATTATAATGCTAAAATTGGTTGAAACTGCCCTCATGTCTGTGGTTTCTCACAATTTTAAAATTGGTTAATTTGAAAATCGTCTAGTACACCCAGGCCTAAGGGTAGCCTACACTAGGCACGGTTGCCTTGTACCCTGCCCTCCTTGTACCCTGCCCTGGTGTGAATTTCTTTCTTTCTTTTTTTAAAGAAAAAAGGCGCTTTTGCTAGATTTATCATGCACAGCAATTTTCACTTGATTGTACTGCATGTATCATAAGATTATTATGGAGGCAGCTGACATTGATGGAGGAATTTGCAGCTTTACTCGCAAAATACAATTTATGATCATCAATAAGATGAGAACCAGAACCATTATAAATCTAAATATACTCAGTTTAATTAAATTAATTGAAAAGTGTACTGTCAAAGTAGTAATAAATAGAAAATGTCTGCTGTTGTCACACAAAAGTAGTAGCTGACCTCTCCTCATGTCATTGAGTATGTGCTATTTTGAGTTTGTGCTTTAGAAGTTTTCACAGAGATGATAACGGTATCTGGAATTGCTCTCCTTTAATTGGTGGGATTGGTCTATATACTGTATTTCAACTCAGGGTTGAGTAGGTGAGCTGGAATAGTGAGACACCCTCTTCAACGACAGGGCAAACTTGTATTGTGAATTTATTCTTTCTAGCTAATACCCAACCAATACTCCCCGACCACAATTGGGCTTTTAAGTGGGGATTTGCTTCCCTTTAGAGCGGGGGTCGGCAAGTAAGTTTCTCCACTAGAACATAGTAGGGATAATTTAAGAAATGAATTGATGAAAAATGCAACTAGAATTGCCTGTGACATACAGTGTCTTTTGTAACTGGTAGTGAGCTGTTACTCTGCTAAAAAATTGGATAGATTAATAAAGCAGTAGTGACATGTAACCTGGCAAGTATCTTCATTCACCAACTTGCAACACAGACCGCCTTGCTAAAACACACATGTGGGAGATGCTGAATGGATAAAAATAACTCAAAAAAATAAAAGAGGACTTGAATAAGCCCATTAATGGTATGTTTGAGTCATGCTCTTAACAAACTATGTTTTATTTCCTCTTTCCATATTGTGAATAATAAATGTGTATTTTAATTTGCTTGTTACACAATGGAGCCTAACTTATTGTAATAATTATTTGACGTAGCCTACTTTTATACTCAGAATTATTATTTGGCATCCTCACGTACTAAACTGCATTTTTTTTATTGTTTGCGTGCTGGAGGTACGCTATTACATCACGTGCAGAGTGATGTTAACATTTAAGCTAGCCGGTGAGAGAAAATGGCACTATCAAAGAGTCTAAAAAGGAAAGTCGACAGTGAAAATAGGGCATACAAAGAAGAATGGAAAGACAATTATGCATTCATCCTACCTGGTTTTGTGAATGGAAAGCCGGTGTGTATATCTACAAAATTATAAGCAAAGGTTTCAATGGTTCACTGTTTATATCTTAGAGATATTTTAGAGGCGTGTCTAGCAATCCATTCCACAGACTCTTTTGAATGTCTTTTAGAACTTTTCAAATTAAAAGCTCTCAATTAATCCCAAAATAAAACATTGCTGCAAAAACGTTCTCATACTTTTTTGAAGGCAAAATCACTAAAGACAATTTGTGAGTAATTGTTATTGTTGTAATCTCTCCATTTTGCACCGCCTGCTTCAAGCGGTTCTTGAACCTGGGTCTTTCCGCATGGGAGTCGGATGATCTAACAAGGAGGTTAAAGGATGCAACCTCTAGCATCAGTCACTAGAGCGTCTCTTGACATCAGGGAAGTGGTTTACCTGCACAGATCTCACTAGCTGGCCTCCGTTACACTATCATGACAGATCTATTTCAGAACCAGCCACTATCTAAATAATCTGGCTGCGGGTGCAGGCCAGATATTATTGCTGGCAGGCCAATTTTGGCCCGTGGACCAAATGTTGCCAACCACTGCTCTAGAGGAATAAACGTATCTAATCAATTTTCTTCTGTCACTGTGGCTAGTGTAAGTATGAGTTACAGCAGGTCCTAGATGAGTGTGTTAAGAGGGTTAAGCTGCCTCCCCCAGGATTCTGGGGTCTAGGATAGCTCCCCAGTGGCTCCCTTTTAGAAAAAACTCCCCATTAGAGCCTTAACCGATCCCTTAGAACCTATCAAGTAGAGGTAATTTGCCTCATAGCCTCCCATCTTGTTATCGGGCACCTTTGTAGGTGCTGGGAGTCTTGGGATTCGTAGAGAAGTCCAGGCAGGGTGTGAGTGCTTTCCCCCTGTTGTTCTGTGGTGGCAGAGCTGAAGCTCACCTGCAGCCCCTAGGGGTTGGAGTTCTATGTTATGAGGATGGTGAATAATTATTCTAGATGCAACCCCCGTATATGCTCCCCCTAGGTAGTGATAGGCCACGGTTGCTGTCTAAAATGTTCTCCCTGGGCAAGTATTCCCGATGAGCTGTGTTATGCAAGAAAGGTTGACACAGCCAAACCTTTGAGCTCTGCTCTTGAGCAGCATGTGGCTAATGCCTGGCCCTCAAGGAAGGGAGAAAGGTTTTTAAAGGCCGGGACTTTCCCTGTCACCGAGCATAGAAGCTTGGGTGATGACAGAGAATATTACCACTTGACAGCTATGAGTCTTAGGACACATAGGACACTTCAAAAGGGAATGTCACAACTGTATATATATATATATATGTATATACTCTGTAGGTACTCGTGGCACTTGGGCTTCAAACTTTGATAGTTTCATGAAATAGTAAATGGTGTAGCCTAGCAATATACATAAATACAAGTGAATTTAACACTACTTACCATTAACGCGACTTTTGCTGCTGCATGGTTTTGTGCAGTGATTTGTTTGTTGTCAGTTAACATCCATTTAGTCAGTGATGCAATTTATAAAATGAGACAAACCACAGGAAATCATTCCACAAACGTTAGTTCATCTGTCCATGTAATTTTCAACCGATTTATGAATAAGAACAGAAAATTACAGCTCCACTTCACATGCCCAATGGAATTTGAAACTTGTTCTGCCAGATCACTATTGGTTGGTGTATATACATGAAAAACGGGCATTGATGAATTAATGTAATATGAATGTAATATTTTAAAATATATAATACATGTAGATTTGTAATTAAATCAACACATTAGCTTTGATTATGGATGAAAAAAAAAAGATTGGTTTACTTTTTTCCTGTAAGGCCACACACTCTCTGAAAGAACCATATTCGGCTCAAGAGCCGTTTCCGAACAGTGGAAAATCAGCAGTCAATCAAAACGCACGCAACCCTAGCAAAGCATTATGGCAACGCCTCAACAGAAATTGTCCGACTTTTGAGCCGTTCGTTACTATTGTACACAATGTCATGTTATTACAATCACATTTATTTTGTTTTATTGACCACAATATTATTATTGATATTTGTCTGAGAGGGGCACTTTTGATTCATTTTGAAAAAGGGCAGGGGCTCGAGCACCCAAAGCATCCAAACCCAAACAGGCAGACAAGGTAGACAGAACCAAAACACCAAGAAACATGACTAAAACAGAACATAACTCCGACAAAATGCTTCAGACACCGCTCACATTGATGGCATCCCCATAGTGTTGATCCAAGATGCAGATCTCATTCCCTTTCTCAGGGAACCATAGTTACAGTCGTAACCTGAGACTTTTTTTTTTTTCTGTGATTTGAGCTGAAGAAACAATTCATGTCATCAGATTTTATTTCTGATTTGAAATGTTATTGCAACATAACATGGACCAACCGTTTTTGATTTCAATCTTTCAATCTTTCCCCATTCAAGTAGATAAGATCTGTACTTGCAGGACTGGTACTGGTTTTCTGGGGGTAATTTCAATATAATTGTAGTGACTGAGCAAAATTAGACACCTAATTGCCTGTTAACAAATATGTTTTAAATACTTTGTGCTGAATAACAGACCTTCCCCCAACACCACAGAGAAGGATCCTCGGTTACCCTGGAAACAAAACTGATAAGACGTTTTACGACACCAAAGGAATGTGGCCACATGGAAAGTCCACAGGGGAAAGACACAGCCTGTAAAACGGCTCGGGTTATGTATATAACCCTTGTTCCCTGAGAAAGGGAACGAGCACTGCATCGGTAACGACGAATTTGGGGACACTCCCTAAGCAACAGCGCGTCTGAAGTATGAATGAAATCAGGCCAATCCTGATTGGTGTTGCGTCATGACGTAACTATGACGGCGTACCCGGAAGGTACATATAGGGCAGCCCAGGCATAGTAATGGCAGTTATCGCGATGAAGCATGCGCTCCAGGCCTGCCGAGGTGTGGCGACGAGATGCAGTGCTCGTTCCCTTTCTCAGGGAACAAGGGTTATATACATAACCCGAGCCGTTCCCTTTCGAGGGAACTCCCACTGCATCGGTAACGACGAATTTGGGGAACGAGTACCCACTAGGCCACACCGATGGTAGCACCAGTCCTAGTGTGAAGCCGGAAACCGGGCACAGCTAGGACTGGAGTACCCTAGCACCGGGCGTCGCAGGGAGGTGCAGACTATAAAACCTAATAAAGGTGTGTGGAGTAGCCCATCCGGCCGCCTCGCAAATGTCCTGCAAGGGGACCCCAGAAAGGAGGGCCACCGAAGAGGCCATGCCCCTGGTGGAATGTGCCCTCACGGCCATAGGTGAAGGCAGGTTGCGCACCTGATAGGCCGTGGCTATTGCCTGGACAATCCAGTTACTAATAGTCTGGGTTGACGCAGGCAGCCCCTTCTTAGATGAACCAAAACACACTAATAGCTGCTCAGCTTCCTCCACTGCGCAGACTTCTCCACATATAATTTAAGGGCTCTGACCGGGCAGAGCAGGTGAAGCCTCCCTTCTTCCGCCGTCACGTGAGGCGGAGGATGAAATGCCTGAAGAACCAAAGGCCTGACCACGTTTGATGGCACCTTGGGCACATAACCGGCCCTAGGGTGTAAGATGGCCTTCACTTCGCCAGGGGCAAACTCCAGGCAAGTCGGCGTAAGCGCCAAGGCCTGAAGGTCCCCCACCCTCCTCAGAGAAGTGATGGCTAAGAGAAAGGCCATCTTAAGGGTCAAGCTCTTTGGGTCTGCTGACTCTAGTGGCTCGAAGGGGGCCTCAGCCAATCCCTCGAGAACCACTGCCAGGTCCCAGGTTGGGACTCTGGACCGAGCCGCAGGCCTCATCCTCCGAGCCCCACGGAGGAACCGTACAACCAACTGGTGCCTACCCAAAGGCCCATCACCCAACGGTGTGTGGAAAGCCCCAATGGCAGCCACGTACACCTTGAGTGTGGACGGGGTAAGCCCTGCAGAGAAACGATCTTGGAGGAACTCCAGCACTGAAGCCACTGGGCAGTTAACTGGGAGCACCTCACGCTCTCTACACCAAGTGGAAAACACATTCCACTTGAGGCTGTACAGTCTCCTTGTAGATGGAGCCCTGGAACTGAGTAAGGTCTCGATCACATCGGCCGGCAGGCCAGCCTCTAGGTATCTGGCCCCCTCAGGGGCCAGACCCAAAGGTTCCATAACTCGGGCCGGGGGGTGAAATATCGTGCCCCCTGCCTGAGACAGGAGATCCCTCCTCAGAGGAATCTCCCAGGGTTGACCTGCCAGCAGAGATATGATGTCCGAGAACCAAACCCGAGTCGGCCAACGTGGCGCCACCAGAAGCAGGTTGGCGCCTTGTCGACGGACCCGCTCCAGGACTCCCGGGAGCAGAGCGATCGGGGGAAATGCATACAGACGTAGCCTCGGCCATGTCTGCACCATGGCATCCAGCCCCAGAGGGGCCGGATGCGTGAGAGAAAACCACAGTGGAAAGTGGGTCGTCTCTCGAGACGCGAATAAATCCACTTCCACTGGGCCAAATCTCTCGCACATGGCCTCCACCACCTCCGGGTGGAGTCGCCATTCCCCGGGCCTCAGCCCCTGCCTCGACAGGATGTCTGCTCCCTGATTTTGGACCCCCGGGACATACATTGCCCTGATGGACAACAGTTTCCCTTGGGACCACAGGAGGATGTGATGCGCCAGTCTGCATAGAGGGCGCGACCTCAACCCCCTGATGCCGTGCCCCAACCAGTGAGGGAGGCGTCTGTTGAAACGGATTTCCCGGCAACAGGACGCTCCCAACACTGGCACCTGGGACAGAAACCAAGGTTTCTTCCATATGACTAGGGAACGAAGGCCACTGCGCGTTACCCTGATCATACAGAATGGATTTCCCCTTAAGGAAAGCCACCTGGTTCACTTCGTGTAGGGCATGGTGGCCGCGGAGGTCCGGGAAAAAGCTCTTCAGAGCTTTGTAGACCGCCAGCATTTCCAGGCAAAAGATGTGCCAGGAGAAATGCCAGGTCTCCCACAGACCTCTCGCAAGGCGGCCGCCATGACCCCGTCCCAGCCAGTGAGGGAGGCGTCTGTTGAAACGGATTCCCGGCAACAGGACGCTCCCAACACTGGCACCTGGGACAGAAACCAAGGCTACTTCCATATGACTAGGGAACGAAGGCCACTGCGCGTTACCCTGATCATACAGAATAGATTTCCCCTTAAGGAAAGCCACCTGGTTTACTTCCGTATCAGGACATGGTGGCCGCGGAGGTCCGGGAAAAAGCTCCTCAGAGCTTTGTAGACCGCCAGCATTTCCAGGCAATAGATGTGCCAGGAGAAATGCCGGGTCTCCCACAGACCTCTCGCAAGCGGCTGCCATGACCACGTCCCAGCCAGTGAGGGAGGCGTCTGTTGAAACGGAATCCCGGCAACAGGACGCTCCTAACACTGGCCCTTAGGACAGAAACCAAGGTTCTTCCATATGACTAGGGAACAAAGGCATCTGCGCGTTACCCTGATCATACAGAATGGTTTTCCCCTCGAGGAAAACCCCTTGATTCCCAGCCATCACTGTAAGGATCTCATGCAGCAGGCCAAGAGATATTCTGTTGGACACAGCCGCAATGAGCCCCAGCAGTCCTTAAACTGCTTCACAGTGATGCTGTGGCCTAGCTTCCTTCTAGAGACCACCGCCCGTATGGACTCGATACGTGCGGGAGACAAATGTGCCCCCAACGTAGAGAATCCCATACGACTCCCAGGAACACAGTTCTCTGAGAAGGCGTCAACACGCTACTGCGTGTAGAGTCTCAAAGGGCTAGGCCGCCTGGAAGAACCCGATATTGGTACGCTTTGCCCCCAAAGCGAACCTCAGGAACTTCCTGTGACACAGAAGGATGGATACAGGGAAGTATGCGTCCTCTTCAGACCCATCGTGACAGACCAGTCCTCAGACTGGATCTGAATCACAATGGAGGAATTGCTAAGCATCTTGAATCTGAATCTCCTCAGAGAACGATTCAAGTACCTCAGGTCTAAAGTTGGACACAACTCGCCATCCCTCTTAGGAACTATGAAGTACCGGCATTAGAATCCGGACTTCCTGTCTGCAAGAGGGACCCGTTCTATGGCCTCCTTGGCTAACAGGGCTGTACTTCTTGTTCCATAGCCCGAACCTGCCCTGGGCCGACCACAGTCCGGACCACCCCGTTGAACTTCGGGGGAGGAGAACCGAACTGAAGCCTGTAACCCAGCTCTACAGTCTGCAGGACCCACGTAGACACACTCGGAAGGCATGACCATGCGCCGAGATAATCTACTAAGGGAACCAGCCTCTCGAGGCTGGCCTCGGGTGTCAACCGAAACTCATTCCCGACCCCCTGAAGCGGCTAACCGGCAGGGAGCAGTCGAGAACGTTTTTCGGTTGGCGCACACGTTCGCTGCCCAGTCGCAAGTCCTACTGGAGGCGACGACGGCGGCGTGCGTGCGCGGGAAATCAGTGAGGCCCGAAGCGTCTTTGACGGCGGGAACACAGCACTGATTTCCCGAGAGCTCCTGGGGGAAAACGACCTCGGTCGCTCCTACCCGGGAGAGGGGGCTGGCCAGCAGGGGCCTCATCTAAGGGACGGACACTGCGATTAGCCCTTGCCTAAACCTGATGTGTCCCGCAGGCCACAAGGCGGCGAGAACGACATCACTTCAGGAGGGCTCCATCTTAGATGAATATCCAGTTCACAAGTTAAACACGCTTGGGTGACAGAATTAAAGTATCCAATTTATCAAAGTCGGATAACACGACACTCAATTCCTTGGAATTAAATGCCATCATAATCACCAACCCCGTGCCAACTGAACTGAATGACAGGCTGCATTAAAATACATCTAACTCCTCAAAGTCAGATAATATTTTAATTTAATTCCTCAGAATTAAATGCAGCCACAATAAGGTGAAACAAAGTCTGAATGATAGGCTGAATATCTAACTCCTCAAAGTCAGATTATATTTTATTTAATTCCTCAGAATTAAATGTGGCCGTAATCATCAGACGAACTGTTTATTTGTATTATATGGACTCATAAACCCCGCGTTGCCTCAGCAACGTGGTTCAAGCCGTCATAATACAATTGGCTTTCATCCCTCGAGAAAAAAAGCCAAACAGTTTCAAACAATACGGTGAAACATGGTCTGAATGACAGGCTGAATATCTAACTCCTCAGAGTCAGCTCATATTTCATTTAAATCCTCAGATTTAAATGCAGCCATCCAGTATCTCATGCACACCGATCGCGTGTGTTCACCTTAATTGCATACATAAGGAGTGCTTCATGACTTTGACTGCCTCGATGCTGAGCGCGTCTAATTCCTCAGAATCAGACCGCTGAAGCATCGGGTCCTCCGCCCCGGGGGAAGAAGCCGCAGCGCGGGCTTCCACACGGGGAAGGAGAACATCTGAACTGTCAGACAAAGACTGGGAAGATGCCTCAGCAGTCCCAAGTCCCGCTGACAGTCCATCCGTGAGCCCCATGACTGGCCTCGCCGCACCGCCTCGGCGGATGCGGGACCGATCCACAGGGCTCACGAGGCTGGCTGGTCTCACTTAACACGACCAGCCGAGAGCGGAGCAGCCTGAGTGTCAGCTTTCATAACGCTCGTAAGCGGCTCCCTCGAGAGCCGCCCGAGTATGCTGAACATCCAGACACTGCACACACAGCAGGTGTGCATCCGAGCCCGACATGTAACGGGGACACGGATGCACACACTGCTTAAACTCTCTCACTTTCCAGTCGCCATTTCACACACACTTTCACTTTTTGACAAACAACAATAAATAGACAGACAGATTTCACACAGAGCGCTATGCTGAAGAGCGATAACTGCCATTACTATGCCTGGGCTGCCCTATATGTACCTTCCGGGTACGCCGTCATAGTTACGTCATGACGCAACACCAATCAGGATTGGCCTGATTTCATTCATACTTCAGACGCGCTGTTGCTTAGGGAGTGTCCCCAAATTCGTCGTTACCGATGCAGTGGGAGTTCCCTCGAAAGGGAACATGCGCTTTTGCCTCAAGTTATAGACATACCATCTATACATGAACAAGCACCCTAGGACCTTGTATGTACACACATAACTGTCTTGTAAAGCATCGGTTGCATTGCATGTAACTTAAGAATGTCTTATGAACAACTTACTATTTCAGGTTACCTTATATATGTCGTGTCTCCTATCAAATTAAGGCGAGACACTACAGGTGAATAGGGATTTTTTTTTAATTACAAGATATCACTGTGAAACTTCTCCAGTTTATTACTGGCATAAACATAAGAAAAAAATGTATTACAAGTTTTGTGTAAATTAATGTTTTAATATGCAAATGAGGCCTTATATACTTAAATATACGCTCATTTGCATACTTTTCCAAAAACAAAATCTGGAAATTGGAAAGGACCATGTTTAAAATTCTTGGTTCTATTTGTTGACATGTTAGATGAGAGGGCTTTTACTGAGGGGATTCTGGATATCTTATTTTGTGCTTTAGTAAATTAGAGAATACTGACAATAGCCTTAAAAAATAAATTTTCGCCATGTTTTTTGGAGTTAAAGGACCTATAACTCAGGATAGGAATGATATATCAACAAATCCCTCCGTAAAAGCCTTCAGAATATAGTTCAGTATAAGAGTGCAAAAGTTGGTGCTTGTAGGTGCTACTGAAGTGGATATATCTGACTCTGAGTGTGAGGAAAAACTCATTTTGAGAAAACGGCCTTTAAAGTTTTATACTGTATAACTGCATACATTTCTATAAAACCCCCAACCTACAAACAAAATAAATATTCAGTTAATTAATATCAGTAGTGTATAATATTTAAAACACGTGGAAATTGATAAATGAATAAATTATTAATAGCAATAGCTATTAGAGAACTACCTTAAGAGAACTACCTTAACAAACACCAGTCACAAAAACTGCAGACGAACTGTCCCTGTTTGTTGTATTGGTCCATCTATAACTATTTGAATCTAATTTTGACGGGGTTTCGTCGTCTTATCTGTTGTTGTTTACTTTCTTTTTACTAGCTCTAGCTACTTGGTCTTTTCTGTGAGCGTTTATGATCCAATTTCAGCGTTGTCTGCACTTTCTCTCAGGCAGAGAATACACAAGCAAGAGGCAGCGCGTGAGAAATTCACATCGACAAATCAGATGTGGTTTTCGGCTGCAAACATTCGCGGTTGGTTAGCTCTACAAAGGAAATGTCCATATTTGGATTAGCCAGCGCTGTGTGTGAGACTGAGAGCTTTATAATGATACCAAGCATGACATGTTCTCTTACGAGAGGTTCTCTCGTATTGCGTAAGTTTCCTTACGCATCTGGGAAAGTATTCTTTCTTCGAGATTTCTGAAAAACCCAAAATTATCCTTAATTTTGTAACATTGTCAACGCTGTGCGGCAGCCTGGCAGACCATAGCAGGCTATTCCAGGGTGCTATTGGCTGCTCTGCTGGCAACTGCAGCAGCCTATCGGTGAGCCCGCGTGACGTGGCGACCAATGAGGGCGCTTCACGCCCACCTGGCTTCATTTGCCTACAGGTGGGGCGTGGCCACGTGTATATAAGCGGGGCTCACGGGCTGCGTATTCGATTTTCTTTTCTTCAGCGAAGCCCTTCTCATCGCTGGATCTGGAACCCGCCGCCGTGATCGTGCAGACGAGCAAGCAGAGGACAGCGCCTGAAGAAGCCGGCAGCATCGCGCCACCTTCAGCCATCCGTGCCTGCTCTGCTATCCGGCAGCCCATATCCTTTTTACGCTCAAGTGTTGTCGCCGCTGCGTCACACTTTCTCAAAAAGAGCCGAGCGTTTGATACAAAATGTCTCGTTCCACCTGCGGCTCGTGTCACGCGCAGCTCAGTTCCGGGGACCGCCATGTGATCTGCGCTCTCTGCCTGGGCCGTGATCATGCCGCCGCCGCACTACTCGCCGGCGGATGCCCGGAGTGCGAGGTACTGACGATGTCGACCCTGCGGGCTCGACTCAATCAGTTCGATGACGACATCCCTCCAGTCCCTGCTAAGCCGCGCAGAAAGAAGCGCCGCTTGCAGCGGACTCCGGAGTTCGCAGAGAGAAGCTCGCCGGAACCCTTCCCGCCGGCTTCACTCTCGCCTTCCCCGCCCCCACCCCAGGCCGCCATTTCTGTTGCCGCCTCCGGGGATGAGGCGGATGCGGCCGCGGAACGCGCCGACAGCTGCTCCATCATGGCTTCCGACAGCGAGGACTGGTCTTCCGCGACCTCTTCAGTCCGGGCCTCCGGACGCTCTCAAGCGGGTGAGGACGCGGAACTGTTGCGCCTTCTCACCCGGGCTGTCGAGCAGCTAGGCCTCGAATGGGCCCCGCCCAAGGTGGCAGCGCCGAATCGACTTGACGGATGCTTCCTAAACAGTCGCCGCCGTGCGCCCACCTCCAGGACTGCACCTTTTCTGCCAGAGCTTCACGAGGAGCTCACGAAGTCCTGGAACGTGCCATTCTCCGCGAGGGTCTCGTCTCAGGCTTCTTCGGCGCTCTCACAAGTTGACGGCGCGGCTGAGAAAGGCTACAATGCTATCCCTCCGGTGGAAGAGGCGGTCGCAGCGCACCTTTGCCCGCCTTCTGGTTGGCGCTCAAAGGCTGCCCTCCCGTCTAAGGCCTGCAGAGTGACGTCATCGCTGATCGGCCGCGCTTTCGCTGCCTCCGGTCAAGCGGCATCTGCTCTGCACTCTATGGCCGTGCTGCAAATCCTCCAAGCTAATCTCCTCCGCGACCTGGACGAGAAAAGCTATGACACTGAGTTGGTCACGGATTTGCGAAGCGCGACGGATCTCGCCCTTCGCGCTACCAAGACCGCAGCACAGGCCCTCGGACGCTCTATGGCCTCCCTCACGGTAGCTGAGCGCCACCTCTGGCTCACGCTCGCGGATATGCGAGAAACAGAGCGCGCGGCCTTTCTAAACGCCCCGCTCTCCCCGTCTGGGCTCTTCCGACCAGCGGTCAAGGGGATCGTCGATCGTTTCTCTGAAGTGCAGAAGACGACTCAGGCCATGAACCTCTTCCTGCCTCGACGCCCCGGCGCTAGCAATAGCTCCGTTGCTCGCCGTCCTCGTGACCAGCCAGCACCGAGCTCCGCGCAGCGCCCATCGCGGCCCCCTTCGTCTCAGCGAAGACCGAGCGGCCGCCCCAGATCGCGCTCTTCCAGCCGTGGTAAGCCGCCTCCCCCTCGGGGCCCCCGGCCTAGGATCGCGCTGAAGTCCGAGCCTCCAAAGTCCTCCTAGCCAGAGGCGAGAAACGACGGTTAAGTCCCGCCGCGGCCGGACCACTGTCAAAACTCTCTTTCCTGTCAGCCCCCACCACTGTGGCTGCTGCAGATGGATTTCACACAGCCAACGAGCCGGCAAAACTGCCCTCTCGCCTGTCAATAAATCACAGAAATCACAAAAGTTGCATTATTTCTGGTTGCACGGCTCACGCCGTAGGTGTTTCAAATGCAGTAAATGTGCCCACTTTTCTGTGTTCACCCCTGCACACAAGCACTATAAACCCCGTGTCTCTCACTCACATAAAGCGGCCACCGGCCGCTCGAGTGCTAGAGTTAGGTCACGTGTCCGCTTGTTTGCGTCCACGCCTAACCACCACACGCGCTGTCACACAGCCACTCTTAACCGGTCATGTTCCACGCGTAAGAGTTGTGCCCGCTCAAACGCGCTCACACATTTTCGCGAACATTATGCCTCAGGCGCTACGCGCCGCGCCACACACCATTTGTTCTCCGCCCAGGGTGGCCGGAGCGATGAGTGTACGGCCACACACAAGCCACTCCCCGCTCGAAGCGGCAGAGATACAGTGTGTAGGGCGGCCAGCCATCGCGAGCGATCGGCTGGCCCACAGCACAGAGAGCGCGCGCACTGCGCCCGCCCCTCCTATACAGGCCGTCAAACCCGCGAAGCACGGCGTTTCGAGCCCGGAGGCCGTTCTATCCCGTGTGGCACACGCGAGAGCGTGTGAAGCCATTCCAGGTGTATCAGAATGGGTGCTGAAAACAGTGAAGCACGGCTACACTCTGCAGTTCGCTCGCCGCCCTCCGCGCTTCTGTGTGCGTACGGAGACGAGAGTGAGCGAGGAAGTAGCACATCTACTTCGAGCAGAGATAGCCACGCTGCTGTGCAAAGGGGCTATAGAACCGGTTCCCCATTCTATGAGCGAGTCAGGCTTTTACAGCCGGTATTTTCTCGTGCCAAAAAGGGATGGGTCGCTCAGACCGATTCTGGATCTGAGGCGTCTGAACAAAGCTCTTATGAGAAGATCGTTCAAGATGCTCACGACCAAGCAGATCCTCGCGCATATTCGCCCGAGAGACTGGCTAATCTCCCTAGATTTGAAAGATGCATATTTTCAAATCAAGATAACGCCGCGTCACAGGCCATTCTTACGATTCGCCTTCGACGGCCAGGCTTATCAATACACCGTCCTTCCGTTCGGCCTGTCACTAGCACCCCGTACATTTACGAAGTGCATGGACGCGGCCCTCGCTCCCCTGAGAAGTCGAGGGATGCGAGTATTGAATTATCTGGATTATTGGCTCATCCTGGCGCAGTCAGAGGCCGAGCTCCTCGCCCACAGGGCAATGCTGCTCAGCCATCTGGACAGCCTGGGGCTCACGGTCAATTGGACCAAGAGCTCATTAGTGCCCACGCAATCAACCTCATTTCTGGGTTTGAATCTGGACACTGTGGCAATGTCAGCCCGCCTGTCACCCCAACGTGCGCGCCAAGTTCGGCGCATGGCTGCGTACTTCCGGCCGGGCAAAATCGCACCTCTCAAGCTTTTTCAGAGGATCCTGGGACGTATGGCCTCAGCTGCAGCTGTGCTCCAGCTGGGCTTAATGCGCATGCGCCTGCTGCAATGCTGGTTAAACGCCCGAGTGCCTCACAGAGCCTGGGCGTCCGGAGGCTTCAGGATCAGAGTGACTCAGGGCTGCGTTTCAGCCCTAGAGCCCTGGTTAGTAGCCGACTGGTACCAGCGGGGAGTGACGATGGGAGCCATCTCACACCACAAGGTCATCTCGACGGACGCCTCCACCTCGGGTTGGGGTGCCGTTTTCGAGGGCAGATCGGCCTCGGGCCTCTGGTCGAGCGGAGAAAAGCTCCTACACATAAACTGTTTGGAGATGATAGCGGTAGAGAACGCGCTCAAGCAGTTTCTCCCGCTTATACGAGGACACCACGTGTTGGTCCGGTCGGACAATACCACAGTGGTGTCCTACGTGAACCGGCAGGGCGGTGTCAGGTCCAGGTGTCTGGGCAATCTGACAGAATGCCTGCTCGTGTGGGCACACAGCTCGCTGCGCTCCCTGAGAGCTGCGCACGTACCGGGCCACCTCAATGTGGGCCCGGACAAGCTGTCCAGGGGCCTCATTCTCCCAGGAGAATGGTCCCTGCACCCTCAGACAGTCCAGCTGGTATGGCGCCTATTCGGCAGAGCGGAGCTCGACCTCTTTGCAACAAAAGAGAACGCCCGCTGCTCGAGGCTTCTGTCCAAAAGCGAGGATGCGCTGTCCCAACCTTGGCCCAGCCTCCCACTGTATGCTTTCCCGCCGATTTCCCTATTGCCCCAGGTCATAGCGAAAATCAGGGAGACGCGCCGCCCGGTGCTCCTTATAGCGCCGCGCTGGGAGAACCAGATTTGGGACCCAGAGCTGGTGAAGCGCTCGCACTCACCCCCCTGGCCAGTTCCGCTGAGAGCAGACCTCCTCTCTCAAGCAGGAGGGTCAGTTTGGCATCCCCATCCAGAGCGATGGTCTCTGCATGTATGGGTGACCAACGGATACCCGTTGACCTGCCCGAAGGGGTTATGAACACGATTTCACACTCTAGAGCCCCCTCGACGAGGCGGTTATATAGTTGTAAGTGGTCGGTGTTCACTGAGTGGTGTGTTTCCAAGGGATTGGACCCACAGCAATGTGGGGTCCAGCGGGTCCTCTCCTTCCTCCAGGAGCTTTTGGAACTGGGCAGGTCCCCTTCCACGCTCAAAGTGTATGTGGTGGCTATAGCAGCGTTCGCTCAGACGACGCTAGGTAGCACGCTAGGAAGGAACGAGCTCATCATCCGTTTCCTCAGAGGAGCTAGACGGATGAATCCCCCGCGGCCCCCATCGGTTCCTATATGGGATCTGGCCTTGGTCCTAGAGGCCCTGAAGGCTCATCCCTTTGAACCGCTCGAGACTGTTCCTTTCGCTAAAAACCGCGTTCCTGATAGCTCTGGCTTCAGTAAAACGCGTGGGGGATCTACACGCGCTCTTAGTGAGCCCGACGTGTATGGAGTTCGGCCCGAATGACTCCAAGGTCATTCTTAGGCCGAGGCATGGTTATGTCCCCAAAGCGATAGGCACTCCCTTCAGGGCGCAGATTGTCTCCCTCTTGGCTCTGCCAGCATCCGATGAGGGGGACGGTGGCAATGTCCTCTGCCCTGTCAGGGCATTGAGGGTTTACGTCACACGCTCCGCCGCCTTCAGGCGCTCTGAGCAGCTATTTGTTTCGTTTGGAGGGCGCACTAAAGGTCTCGCCTCCTCGAAACAGACCCTGTCCAGGTGGATAGTGGACACGATTGCTGCAGCTTACGCTTCCAAACACCTGCAGTGCCCGCTAGGTGTCAGAGCACACTCCACTAGAGGCATGGCCTCTTCGTGGGCTTGGGCCAGAGGGATTTCCATCCACGATATCTGTATGGCGGCAGGCTGGGCCTCCCCGTCTACGTTCGTGAGATTTTACAATCTGGAAGTTCCTGCCTTACAGGCGAAAGTGTTATCAGTTCAATAGGGCTGTTGGTTCTGCCCAGTGATTCTGCGCAGACATAGCTCACATACTGGTAGTAAGTTCGGTACTAGGCTTATGTGAATTTGAAGGAGACCGGCGGTGCCGTTCCCTCATTTACGAGACAAGCTGTTGTGAGTTTGAAGGTGACCGGCGGTGCCGTTACCTCACTCATATAACAAGATATTGTGAATTTGAAGGCGACCGGCGTTGCCGTTCCCTCATTCATGAGACAAGGTGTGGCGAATTTGAAGGAGACCGGCAGGTGCCGTTCCCTCATTCATGGGACAGGGTGTTGTAACCACCCATTGTAACCACCCGTCAGTTCGAATGAAGTGTCGGTATATGTGGTGGCCCGTTTTCCTTACCGGCCACCCTGCCCGAGCAGTGTTATGGTCCCCGGTTCCCTGGGATACATATGCTGTACGCGAGGCGCGCACGGCGTTGACAATGTGTTCCCGATGCGTAAGGAAACTTACACAATACGAGAGAACCTCTCGTAAGAGAACGATACTCGGTTACTTAACGTAACCTCGGCTCTCTCTAGAAGAGGGAACGAGTATTGCGTTCCTTGCCGTGCGCCCCGCGGGCTTTTACGCTTCAGAACTATGAAAACCGAATACGCAGCCCGTGAGCCCCGCTTATATACACGTGGCCACGCCCCACCTGTAGGCAAATGAAGCCAGGTGGGCGCGAAACGCCCTCATTGGTCGCCACGTCACGCGGGCTCACCGATAGGCTGCTGCAGTTGCCAGCAGAGCAGCCAATAGCACGCTGGAATAGCCTGCTATGGTCTGCCAGGCTGCCGCACTGCGTTGACAATGTTACAAAATTAAGGATAATTTTGGGTTTTTCAGAAATCTCGAAGAAAGAATACTTTCCCCGATGCTTAAGGAAACTTACGCAATACTTGTTCCCTCTTCTAGAGAGAACCGAGGTTACGTTAAGTAACCGAGTATCATTTCTGTGAATGGAGACAGCACGAGAGATCGCGCTAGAATAACTTTTGATGATTTCGGGTAGAAACTAAAGGCGCACAGTGACAAAATATAATGAAATAACCACCTTAATGTGTAATGTTGACATTTTTTTTATTTTGACATGAAAGCTTACATGTTAAGGGAGCAAACTGGCCCAAAATCTCAAAATTGACCACTGCATGAAAAAACGATGTTTTCACCTGCCGTGTCTCGCCTTAATGCCGCTTCACAACTTACACTTTCATGTATGTCACGTTCTCGTAAGAGGCAATATGTGGTTGTTGCATTAATTAGAGTATAAATGGGCACAGACCCTTTTGAATCCGGTTTGAAACAAAGAGCCATAAATCTCCAGAGGAGATTTTCCCGCTTGGAAATCCCAACAATCTCATTGGTCAAGTCTACTTCAGGAGGTGGTGACCTCCTGCAGACTTCTTAAGGAGCAAGGCACTCGTCCCTCCTCTCTCTTTCTTCTGCTCCACGGACACGACACGCTGTGTCTGTGGGTTCCCCCCAGCAGGCCGCCCACATAGCAGGCCTCCACAAACACCGAGCCAAAGGCCTCACAAGGCCATGGACCCAGTGGTGTAGTCTACGTGATACGCAGGTATACGCTGTAGCAATTATGGACGCAGACATATAGATGAGTTAATCTTCCAATGATTCGATCAAATTAACATCCTTTTCAACAAAGCACAATTCAGCTCCAGGAAATCGATCATCATCACGAGGGAGATGGGGGCTTGATTCTGCCCCTGAGCTACTAGTTCTGACTTCCTATGGACTCGCCACCAAACTCAGTTAAAGGAGGACAAAGGGCTCGTGGTTGTCACAAGACAAAGAAACAACCAGACCTCTGTCTTTGCAATGACCGGTAAATGAACTCCACGACACAGCTAAAACTCCAAGCAAGCTCACAGAAACTGTCACATATGGAGTACATCAAATCACGGATTATTGGACTTTTTCATTTCAAATAGCCTTCGACATAGCTTGTTAGTGTGTTTACAACTAATACACGTTAGTTAGACTATTAGGCACGTATATTACTCACAATTCATGCAATTATGAAACTATTGAATGAGTGGATGAAAAAGCATTGTGTTTGATACCGGTGTGTTCGTATGGGTATAATCCAACAGATGAGCTGAATGAAATCTTTATAGAATTGATCATGTCCTTATAGTAAGAAATTAGGTCTAAATTTACTCTCTGCTTAAGAGCAGGGAACTAAATTCTATAGATAACCCAATTTTGCGGGAGGGGTGGAGACACAGTCACCCCTGAAGCCTAATTGGCCAGAACCCATCCAGGGGATGGGCAAATGTTTGAGTTTAATCTCAGAACACGAACGAAAAGTTCTGTCTACAGTTCTGTCTACAGTTCTGTACAGTTCAGACCAGAAGCAGTGCAGAGTTCAGCTCAAGTTCGGTTCCAGTTCGGTTCGAGCTGGTTCGCGGCCTGTTCGCAGTTCAGAGATGATCTAAGTCCTAGCAGTTTGACCAGAGTGAGTTCTGAACGGAGCTCCCAGGAGACGGTCTGACTATCGTGACAGACCAACATCAGAGAAAATGGGTTAACAACGATTTCATTCAGGCCATCTGCTTTTCTCTCACTTTCCTTTCTTTTACTTAAAGTTTATTTTATTACCGTTAAGTCTCGGGTTCTGTTAAGTTTCGCCGCAAAAGTCTCTCAACAACGAGTTTCTAACAGCGCGCTCCAACTTCAAACAACGCCCACAAGACTTTCATCCAGCCGCCAACACGCCACGTGGTTGGCTTCCCCAGACGTCGACCAGACCTTCAGCGAATCAAAGATCCGGGAAAATCCCTGTACAGCCCCCTTGTCAGACGACACGCGAAACCCAAACGCAAGTAACGCCTTTTTGATTCCAAGCTGAACTGGTGCATTAGATCAAATGTAATAACCCTGCCTAAGAAACGATAGGAGGTTAAATTACTGATCAATGGTTTCTTCAGGTCATGTTTCATAAATGCATAGATTGCTTAGGATTTCATAATTTCTCTCTCTTAGAACTTATTCTTTCCTCACCTTCTTCCTTCCTGCAACGTGTGAATGTGCGAGCGTGTGTGTTTATGTTAGATATTAGTTTGATGTGTTAGATTAATCAATAAAGTTCCGTTTGTATTCAAAGATAACTGTTCTTGTGTTATGTGCTTATCAATTTAATGTCTTGAACTGCCGATCTAAGTTACCTGGCTGTTAAATAGTGTTTCACTATTGTTCGGATATTAATATCCGCTGCAGAGTTGATATTTACGGCCCGTTCAAATGAACGCTAGAAGAGTCATTTGCTCGGCTGTAAAATAGACTCTCAAAATTCCCTATGAATTCATTAAATTCATTCATTTGAGCTAAATATACATGTTTCCCTTTAACAGAGCCCCCTTTAAGTCCTTACATATCGGCGGACGAATAAGTTAAGGTGTAAACATTAATTCTGAATTATTTATAATACATAGTGTCATTCGAGTCTTTCATTTTAATTCAGTTCCCCGTTGAGTTATTATTTTATCTGACTCATTGTTGCTACAACGCCGTATACCCACTAGGAAAGGCCAAGGATTTCCATATACCCACTTAAAAAAGCATGTGGATACGTAACAACATCGTTGTTCGTGACAGAACTTTCATTCATAAATTCACCCCGTCTGTGTTGCGGACTGTGGTTGCGATTGCGAATCACTAACGTTTTTGGACTATTGGGGACCATTTGGACACCAGCCAATCAAATAAAAAATATAGCTACCGAACAGCCAATCAGAAAATAGCATTGCTGTATCCGGGTAAGATTTAGATATTCCCGCAACAACAACGTTTGCATTCTGCCACCTACTGGTGGTTTAGTTTAATGTTTTCTTTCCAACATTTCTTATTTGTATATTCAAAAATATTTAAAACAATCTCATAACATTTTCAGTGTAAATTATTTAATTTAATTGGTAACAGCCCTACAGTGTCTTATTCTAATTTAATTTATAGATCAAATTTAAGAATATAAAATGAAAGTTGAAGCATAGCCTATATTTAAAAAGATTATGGGAAAATGCTTCAGAATAAATTATATTTACAACACAGTAAATTCAGAAAAAATATATAAATATTACAAATTATTATGGATTATTAATTTGCCTCTTCCCTGACATCTTTGAAATAGAGAAATGCAAGAATTAAATGCCAAATTAAATTTCTGTTAATTAAATTGCATCAATTCACTGAAATTCAATTTGGCCAACTGAAAAATTTAGATGTGATCAGTCACTAGAATTTTTTTATTACAGTGTAGTTATAGTAATTAGCTATTGAAAACAGATTCATTTTTCAATAGATAGCTTCAATAGCCTTTTTCAAGATGATATTTTGAAAAATGTTGGTAATCAGACAGTTGGCAGCACCCATTGACTTTCATAGTCTATATTTTTTCCTACTGTGGAAGTCAACTGTCTGATTACCTACATTTTAAAAAATATCATCTTTTGTGTTAAACAGAAGAAAGAAACTCAGTTTTGGAACAACTTGAGGGTGAGGAAATTACAACACAATTTTAATTTTTGGGTGAACTATACCTTTAAGAATGGTTATACTACATGAATATGGTACCTGGAGCACAGGTTTTATCAGCTGACTGTCTTTTGTCGCTTATAATAAATTGGAATGTTGGATGGGTGCGTATGAGGCTGGGGGGGGGGGGGGGGGGGGATCACAGTATACTCACTACAAAAAACTAGACTACACCACTGCATGGACCAGAAGGCCCAAACTCTGCATGCCATGTGCAACTTCCTCCACGGAGTCGAAGCAACCACGCAAGCTCATAATTTCTTCTTCAAGCAATTTAGAAGAACTTGACTGCCACTTCAATGCCATCGGACGGAACCAACAAACTGTCTCCTGCGATTTCACCTCGGACGGTTTTCTACAGCTCAGGCTAAATGCAAGTAAAGTACGAAATAGAAATCGCTGTGTAGTTAGTAAAACTGTAAACTCTTTGTTCAGACAAAGAAGTTTATTAATGGTGGTTCTTCAAAAAGGTTCTAGACTTTCTGCATAACTTCATAACTGCATAACCATCTCTTCTGACCCTTTTCCCTCCAACCACTTTAACCTTACCTCTTATGATGTATGTATTGTGTTATGTATCAATTGTGTGCGTATGTTTAAATGTCCCATGGCATGAAATGTTCATTTTATGAGGTATTTCAACATTAATATGAGTTCCCCTAGCCTGAATATTGTCCCCAAGTGGATAGAAATGTTGATCGGTGTAAAACCGAGTTCTGGCTGTCTTTCTCTGCCTTTGAGAAAATGACAGGCCAGACGAGCCAATCCTGAAGTCTCCTGGTTTGACGTCCAAGCAGGAACGGTTCCCTCCCTTTCCTCCACCCAGAGAATCTGGCACGCCCATGCAAACGCTATATTATTGTCCTCGGCTTGTGAACGAGTGAACGCTGGCAGTTTCTCAGTGTTTGGATGTACAAATGAAAACAGAAGTCTTTTTTCAGTTCCTTCTGATCTGTGATCAGTGATTTCTTATGTGTAGCTAATTATTTATTATTCATGCACACACTGCGGCTTCTCTCTCTCCCGACAGAACGGTGTTTTCGTGTTTTCTATCTTGTGAGTCAGTGTTTTTGTACGTCCTCGTCGCGTCTATCTGTTCTTAAATGTGCATACAGTCGGGAGTTTATGCTAAACATCGGCAGAGCCACATCTTTAGAGATAAACCTCACGCACGCTGAAGCTCGGCCTTCAACATCCCCGACCCCCAGTACTACATCTGGCCCACAGCGGAGGCACCAAACGCGGCGCGAGATTAAGCAGAAGGGGGGTAAGCGTGAGCGTATCCGGCTAGGCTAGCCAGCTTTCCCCACAATAAACTGGATTACATTTGATTACTGCTGTTGTGTCTTTGTTTGCGCTGTGTAAGTTACTCAATGCGCGTCACTGACGCTTTTGATATGATTGGAACATATCTAGAAATAATGCTTTAATCAAACTTACTAATTCGTTCATCTCGCTGTAATGGTACATTGCATGTGTTACAAAGTTGATAGAATAATGATGAAGACGGACTCGGCGTGACTGGGACTCGTGTTTATTCAGAACTCTCAGATACAAACACAATAAACTCGCGCTGACAGACAGCGCTCTAACAACTCAGTAGTTACTATAAATATCTTTGTTAGCAATCGCTCCGTCTCCGTGATGTCCGGTTCGTGAACGAATCATTCTTTTGAATCGGTTCTTTTTAGTGAACCGAATCAGTTCACCAAATCGGACTGAATCGTTCTAAACGGTTCGCGTCTCGAGTCAGCGCTGATCAAGGACGGACTTGGGCTAAAAAACAGCCCTGGACTTTCTCCCAAATAGGCCCATCATCCGGCCATTCACCCCTAGCCGTGCGCAACAGACACTACCAGGATGTACTATGCCACAATACTGTCACACAAGGTATTCACAACAAGTAACATCTCAAAACCAATGATGATAATAAACTTTGATTTATATTAAGGCTGTGAAATGATGAAAATGGCTAGGCCCTATTAATTTTGTCTGTGAAGATTTCACAAACAACCACCAGGTCTTTGCCAATTCCACAATAATAAACACAACTAGAATGTACATTTCCTGAAGAAAATGTGAGTGGTGCTTGCCGTGGCAAAACTCGCCACCCGGATGCTACTGGGATGCAAAAAAGCGAAGCAACATGTCTGTAGGATGTTCTGGGGCTGAGATATGGCTTATTCATGTGTTTGTATGGTTGCTAGGGTACTATAAATGGTTGCTGGGGTGTGGCTATACAGTTTGAATATCACTAATTATTAGCTGCTTGATATAAACCAACCCCCATGTCTCTAAGATGTTCTGAGGCAGAGATATAGGTCTTGCTAAAGGGTTGCTAGGGTACTTTGTTTGGTTACTATGGAGTGGCTTGGCAGCATCCAATGATGATACTGCTTGCCAGTATGAATGATATAAACCAACCCCCATGTCTCTATGCTGTTCTGATACAGAGATATAGGTCTTGGTAAACGGTTGCTAGGGTACTCTGTTTGGTTGCTATGGAGTGGCTTGGCAGCATCCAATGATGATACTGCTTGTCAGTATGAATGATATAAACCAACCCCCATGTCTCTATGATGTTCTGATGCAGAGATATAGGGCTTGTTAAACGGTTGCAAGGGTACTCTGTTTGGTTGCTATGGAGTGGCTTGGCAGCATCCAATGATGATACTGCTTGTCAGAATGAATGATATAAACCAACACCCATGTCTCTATGATGTTCTGATGCAGAGATATAGGTCTTGGTAAACGGTTGCTAGGGTACTCTGTTTGGTTGCTATGGAGTGGCTTGGCAGCATCCAATGATGATACGGCTTGTCAGTATGAATGATATAAACCAACCCCCATGTCTCTATAATGTTCTGAGGCAGAAATATAGGTCTTGCTAAAGGGTTGCTAGGGTACTCTGTTTATTTGCTATGGAGTGGCTTGGCAGCTTCCAATGATGATACTGCTTGTCAGTATGAATGATATAAATCAACCCCCATGTCTCTATGATGTTCTGATGCGGAGATATAGGTCTTGTTAAACGGTTGCTAGGGCACTCTGTTTGGTTGCTATGGAGTGGCTATGCAGCATCCAATGATGATACTGTTTGTCAGTATGAATGATATAAACCAACCCCCATGTCTCTATGATGTTCTGATGCAGAGATATAGGTCTTGGTAAACAGTTGCTAGGGTACTCTGTTTGGTTGCTATGGAGTGGCTTGGCAGCATCCAATGATGATACTGCTTGTCAGTATGAATGATATAAATCAACCCCCATGTCTCTATAATGTTCTGAGGCAAAGATATAGGTCTTGGTAAACGGTTGCTAGGGTACTCTGTTTGGTTGCTATGGAGTGGCTTAGCAGCTGCCAATGATGATACTCCAAAGGCTGCTTGTCAGTATGAATGATATAAACCAACCCCCATGCCTCTATAACATTCAGATGTGAAGATATCCCTCTGTGGATTTGTGTTGCTAGGGCGTGGCTAGGAAGTGTTGAAGGTGATTTGTGATTGGCTGTTGATGCCCCGAGTCAAACAAATCCACCCTCATGTTTCTATGACACTTCTATCCAAAGATATCCCTTTGATGTTTTGGAATGGAAGTATGTGGGATCAGTTGCTAGGGAGCTCTAAATGGTTGCTAGGGCGTGGCTTGATAGGATCACAGTGATCCTGAGATAGTGATTGGTTGGCTGAGTAAATTGAGCCCACCCCCTTGTCTCTGAGACACTGTGAGCCAGAGCTGTGGTCAATACAAAATCCCTATGTAAGTTCCCATAGTAAGAGAACCCCCCCCCCCCCCCCCCCCCATTATAAGTCAATGGGGCAAATTTGTGGAGCTCTAGCACCCCAGGGGTATAACTTATACCCCATTGCGATGTGTCATCTTACAGGGCCTGCCAGCCTCTTCAAATGTGGTGACACATGAGTTTCTACGAAATCCTCTCTCAGAATAATGACTCGTTAAAATTTTTCACAATGTTAAGTCTATGGGATTTTTTTCGCTACTTTTTTGCCCCTGGGGCGAACACCGTACCCCTGACCCCTTAGAAAAGATATAGCACACCATTCCCGAATAGGCCGCACGTTTTGAAACCTCATTCATGGGTCTGTGACAAACGGTGCGGGAGGAGTAGCGCGCCGAAATGTTGTCCGGAATAATAATAATAAACCGTTCTGGGGTGAGATAGTAATAGTGATGCCTTGCTATGCAAGCACCACTAAATATGAAAGACAAGGAAAAACTGCACTCTGATGGAAGACAGACAGAAAGTGCAAGCTAGGATTTTTTTGGTTAAACAAAAATTTAGTCAATTATTTAGCCCCCTTCCTTGTATGTTAGCATGTTTAGAGTGGTAGCAATGCATGCCTGATGTTTTCCCGTTTAATTCAATGCCTTAGTCTTCATTCTAGCAGAAACTGTGAGCTCACTACAACCTCTCATATACAACAAAGTGAATGAAAGAAATTAAATCCAATGCAATACGATGATGAATGTCCGAAAGATGACACCCACAGACTGTTTTAAATGGGGTTGGATACATATTTGTGGCTTTTAAACTGTGTGTGTGTGTGAGAGAGAGAGAGAGAGAGAGAGAGAGAGAGAGAGAGAGAGAGAGAGAGAGAGAGAGAGAGTGAGTGTCACAAACTCGGCCCCTGTGGCTCCCTCCGATCGCCACCAGAGGGCTCCCTCACCTGAATACTGATCTTGCTTGACTACACTTCCCATCAGCCTTCACTCGAGCTCATCACACACACACACCTGTTTCCCATTACCCGGACTATTTAGGCCAGTGCTCACAAACGCTCATCGCGAAGTCTTGTTTTGCCACGGCTGACATCTCTGAGCATTCTCCCTGTTTATTGTTACTATCGTGTTCTGGACCTTGGACTGTTTTCGACTATTGTGAGTGTTTTTCTGCCTGCCCTGAACTCTTGCCCGTTTCATGGATTACTCTGCCTTGTCTGCTGCCTGTCCTGACCCATTGCCTGTTCCTGTTCACGATCTGCCTTGCCCTTGATACTGTCGTTGCTGGTGTTTGACCCTTGCCTGTATTATTACGGTTACTTCTTAATAAAGCTGCTGATGGATCCCACTGAGTCTCCCGCCTCGTCACAGAAGACTTCGCCAGACCAAGATCCAGCAGCCATCTATCAGCTGTCAACGGAGGTCTCCGCCCAAGCCAGTGTACTAGCCACCCACCAACATCAACTGGCCCGTCTCACCGCCTTAACCGAGGAATTAGTGGAAACGCTACAGAGCATGCGACTCACCAACACTGATGTAAGTCCGCCAATTTCCTCACCACCCGCAACAAACCCGCGTCTAGCCTTCCCAGAGAAATACGATGGCTCACCGGCAAGATGCAAGGGGTTTCTTTTGCAATGTTCTCTATTTTTATCGCAGCAACCTGCCCTCTACACCACGGATGAGAGTCGCATCGCTTTTATATGCTCCCTGCTGACAGGAAAGGCACTAGAGTGGGCGACAACGGCATGGAATAACGGTCAGACCACCTTTGCTTCACTAAATCAGTTCTTGCAGCGTTTCCGCGAGATTTTCCAACACGCCGAGGGAGGTAAGGAGGCTGGTGAATTGCTGTTGGCGCTCCGCCAGGGGAGACAAACGGCGGCGGAATACGCGCTCACGTTTCGCACTCTGGCCGCGCAAACGACATGGGTGGAGGACACGCTTAAATTGCTGTTTCGCAAGGGTTTGAACGTGGACCTTCAATCTGAACTTGCCTGTCGTGATGAGGGGAAAACTCTGAATGGTTTCATTGATCTGGCAATCCACCTCGACAATTTAATTCGCTCACGACGTTACCCGAGAAACACCCTGTTATCTTCTGTTCCCAGTCCACCTCTGACCGACCCCGAACCCATGCAAGTTGGCATCACTCACCTGTCTGCCGAGGAGAGGGGCAGACGTATTCAGCACCATCTGTGCCTTTATTGTGGCCAACCCGGCCATCTGAGAGCTTCGTGGCCCACACGACCCAAAAGCAGAGACGGCGCTGCGGTGAGTTCTCCATCTACTTCTCTCAATATTGCAATTCCAGCCAGACTTGCAGTAAAGGATAAGCCTGTGAATGTTCAAGCCATGATAGACTCTGGGGCAGCCGGTAACTTCATGGATGGTGATTTTGCTAAGACTCTGAACATCACGCTAATTCCTTGTGATTCTGTTTTGTCAGTGGCAGCGCTAGACGGACGCCCCCTGTGGACTGGACAGGTTCACTACACCACGGGTGATGTATCACTTCAAATTGGAGCTCTGCACACTGAAATCATTCGCTTCTTCATTATCAGATCACCTCAGAACCCCATTATTCTCGGATTACCCTGGCTACGGCTCCATAACCCCCAAATTTCTTGGGCAGACAACCAGATCACTCACTGGTCCGACCATTGTCATCGTAACTGTCTCCAGACTCCCGGCCCGTCAAGCTCATCCAACCACATACCTACTACCAGCCAACTGCCAGTCGAATATCATGATCTCGCTGAAGCTTTCAGTAAATCCAGGGCAGCTCAGCTTCCTCCACATCGCTCCAGTGACTGTGCCATTGACCTCATTCCAGGTAGCACGCCCCCTAGGGGCCGAATTTTCCCCTTGTCACAGCCTGAGTCTGAAGCTATGAGAAATTACATAGAAGAGGAACTGGCCAAAGGATTCATTCAGCCCTCCACGTCTCCCGCATCTGCTGGTTTCTTCTTTGTAAAGAAAAAAGATGGAGGTCTAAGGCCCTGCATTGACTACCGCGCCCTCAACGAAATCACGGTGAAGTTTCGCTACCCACTACCATTGGTCCCTGCTGCCTTAGAATAACTTCGCACAGCCAAATATTTCACCAAGCTAGACCTTCGAAGTGCTTACAACCTGATCCGCATTCGAGAGGGAGACGAATGGAAGACCGCTTTCTCTACCACCACGGGGCACTATGAATACCGGGTCATGCCGTTCGGACTGGTCAATAGTCCTTCCGTCTTCCAGGCTTTCATCAACGACGTCTTCCGGGATATGCTCAATAAGTGGGTCATCGTATACATTGATGACATTCTCATTTATCCAGACACCTACCCCGATCACGTCCGTCATGTCCGCTCAGTCCTCCAAAGACTCATTGATAACCAGCTCTACGCCAAGATTGAAAAGTGTGAGTTCATCAGACCGTCATATCCTTCCTGGGGTATATAATCAGTTCTGAGGGGGTCGCTATGGACGACAGTAAGGTCCAAGCAGTACTAAACTGGCCATTACCCACCACTCTAAAGGAGCTGCAACGCTTCTTAGGCTTCGCGAATTTCTATAGACGTTTCATCAGAAACTTTAGCATAACTGCATCACCTCTTACCTCTATGCTCAGGAGGGGGAACCCCAAATTGGTCTGGTCAGCCACATCCCAGGACGCCTTTCGTAAGCTGAAGGAGATGTTCACAACGGCTCCCATACTGCATCATCCAGACCCCGAACAACAATTTCTGGTCGAGGTGGACGCTTCCAGCACAGGTATTGGGGCTATTCTCTCCCAAAGCCACGGCAATCCACCCAAGCTGTTTCCCTGTGCTTACTATTCACGTAAGCTCACACCCACCGAACAGAACTATGATGTGGGAGATCGTGAACTACTGGCCATGAAGGCTGCCTTGGAGCAGTGGCGACACTGGTTGGAGGGAAGCAGACACCCATTTGTAATCCTAACTGACCACCGGAATCTTGAGTACCTTCGCTCTGCCAAACGTCTCAACCCCCGACAGGCCAGATGGGCCCTGTTTTTCACCAGATTCCAATTCACCGTTACCTACAGACCCGGGTCCAAGAACACTAAAACCGATGCCCTGTCCCGTCAGTTTGAATCTTCGTTGGCTCCGCCCACTCACGAACCCATACTGTCTCCCACCATCATACTCGCTCCAGTTCAATGGGACATTATGACAGAGATTACCGACGCCCAACAGGCCGAGCAGTCTCCCCCAGACTGTCCCAACGATCGCACCTATGTTCCCACATCCCTTCGCTCAAGGGTTATTCAACACATCCACACAGCACCCAGTTCGGGTCATCCTGGCATTGCAGCTACCATTCACCTCATCAGTAACCGCTTTTGGTGGTCTTCATTACGGTCCGATGTCATCACCTTCATCCGTAACTGTGCCGTTTGTCAGACATCCAAGTCATCACGTCAAGTTCCTGCAGGTCTATTGAATCCACTACCCATCCCTCAACGCCCTTGGTCTCATATCGCCATAGACTTTGTCACTGATCTCCCCAAGTCGCAGGGCCAGACCACGATTCTCACGGTCGTGGATCGCTTCTCCAAGGCTTGCCGCTTCATTCCCTTGCCTAAAATACCCACCGCCCTGGAGACCGCTGAACAGCTCTGCAATTATGTATTCCGGTTCTACGGACTTCCCGAAGAGATTGTCTCCGATCGTGGTCCTCAATTCACGTCACGACTTTGGTCATCCTTCTTTCAAAGACTCAATGTTAATATCAGTCTGACTTCTGGTTATCACCCTCAGGCCAATGGTCAGGTCGAGCGCCTCAACCAGGAGCTCACCCGCTATCTTCGTTCCTATTGTTACCACAATCAGACTGACTGGAGCCGGTATCTGTTCTGGGCAGAGTACGCGCAAAACTCACTCCAAAAACCATCAACGGGGCTCACACCCTTCCAATGCATACTCGGATACCAGCCCCCGCTGTTTCCATGGTCAGGAGAACCCACGGATCTTCCAGCTGTGGATCATTGGCTCCAGCGGAGTGAGGCAGTCTGGAACAGGGCCCATGTTCACCTCCAGAGGGCAGTAAGGCGCCAGAAGGAACAGGCTGACCGTCATCGTCGCCCACATCCGGATTACCACCCGGGCCAATGGGTCTGGTTATCAACCCGGGACCTTCGTCTCCGATTGCCCTGTAAAAAGCTCAGTCCAAGGTACGTGGGTCCATTCAGAATCATTAGGCAGATAACCCCAGTTTCTTATCGATTAGTGTTACCCCAGGAATACCGTAACTCACCCACTTTCCATGTCTCTTTGCTCAAGCCCGCAGGTGGTCCGAGAGGAGTGGAGAACCTAGATGGGGCCCCTGACCAGAGACCTCCTCCCTTAATCGTGGAGGGCGAGGAGGCTTACCAGGTACACAAACTTGTGGATTCCAGACGCCGGGGCAGATTCCTACAATACCTCGTCGACTGGGAAGGGTATGGTCCTTAAGAACGTTCCTGGGTCAATGCAGATGACATACTGGACCCCTCGCTCATCAACGAGTTCCATAGGAACCACCCGGAGAAACCTGCCCCTCGGCCTCGTGGAAGACCCCGGCGTCGCCCGCCTCCTCGCTTCAGGAGCCGCTCGCAGGGAGGGGGCTCTGTCACAAACTCGGCCCCTGTGGCTCCCTCCGATCGCCACCAGAGGGCTCCCTCACCTGAATACTGATCTTGCTTGACTACACTTCCCATCAGCCTTCACTCGAGCTCATCACACACACACACCTGTTTCCCATTACCCGGACTATTTAGGCCAGTGCTCACAAACGCTCATCGCGAAGTCTTGTTTTGCCATGGCTGACATCTCTGAGCATTCTCCCTGTTTATTGTTACTATCGTGTTCTGGACCTTGGACTGTTTTCGACTATTGTGAGTGTTTTTCTGCCTGCCCTGAACTCTTGCCTGTTTCTTGGATTACTCTGCCTTGTCTGCTGCCTGTCCTGACCCATTGCCTGTTCCTGTTCACGATCTGCCTTGCCCTTGATACTGTCGTTGCTGGTGTTTGACCCTTGCCTGTATTATTACGGTTACTTCTTAATAAAGCTGCTGATGGATCCCACTGAGTCTCCCGCCTCGTCACAGAGAGAGAGATAGATTTTGGTTAGATGACAGTTGTAGGTTACAGTTTGACAAAAGCACAATGTTTTGTTTTATTGCGAGTATACACAAATATAAGCAAACCCTTTGCAGTTTGAATGATGTCCTGTATGAACAAAATGACGGAGTATGTTTTGTTTTTATGTTTCCACTGTTCGATCGCGACATCGCGCCTCTCTCTCTCTCACACACACAAACACACACACACACACACACACACACACACACACACACACACATCACGTCTCTCTCTGACAGTAGTTCCGCTTTACATTAATTTTCGCGCAAGTTTTATTTATTTTTATATTGTATATTCTCTGTGTAAATTTATGCACCGAGTGACGGCCCTCGTTTGGACGGCCATTCTGGACTTTTCCAGAACGCCCAGATTGTCAATCCGTCCCTGGCGCTGATCCATAATTTACTAAAGTTACTAACTTTCTGACATGAGTGACAGCCCCTCCGACTAGAAATAAACTAATAACCTGAAGTATATTCTAGTAACTACAACAGTTCACCCTGAACTGAGACATGCTGAGAACTGATGAGAAGTGAACTCAGGTCCATCCGTCTCTCTGGCAGCAGCTCGTGCGTCGTAGACCTCGTTAAACCACGCCCCCTCCGCTCATTTCAAATGCAAAGATGTCAGCCAATCACAACAGTGGGCGTTTTTACTGAAGTCTCACAGCAGACACGCCTCTTGAAACAGGGCAGTCAGCCACAGGGCAAACAGCAGTATAGACAAAATGCCTTTTATTTCTAAATTATGACATTTTATGATGTAAAAATCATACTAACAATATAAGTACACCTCAGGAAACACTATAAAATAATAGAAAAATGCCATGCCATGGGACCTTTAATGTTAGTTTTAGTCTTGTTCCGTGATTTAGTTATTAAAGTTTGTGCACAATAAATGTCTGGTCCTGACTTCCTGCCTGCAAACAAATTGTCCCTTAAATGATCGATCTTGCTAATGTGCTCTAAGCGCTTAGGTAAATTCAAAGAAATAATAATTTTTCTGTGACCATGAAAAATATCCTTTTCCAATAATTCAATTAATAATCAATACTGAACGTCCTTAGGACGAACCGATTGAATGACTGTAATGTAAATGTAGCTACATCAGTTAATCTAGTTAACTGATTCAAATATTCATAATTAATCATAATGAATAATCATAATGAGTTTGTCAGGGTTCTCCTCTGACAGCTCTGTATGTTTTGTCTTTGTTTAATGTGTCTTTGTTTGTGTTGTGCATGAACACATTGCTTTGTCTTGGTTTGTGTTTGCCATGTGCTCCCTGTGTCCTGCCTCCTTGTTTCCTGTTACCACGCCCCCTTGTTTAGTCCTTGGCTGTGTTCGAAATCGCCCCCTATACCCTTAAATAGGGCACTATTTGAGTGAACATCCATTTTTAGTGGTGTCCGAAACAATAGTGGACGTTTTTGAGTGCACTCATTCAATCCCACCATGCACCGCAATAACGAGTGTACATTAGATGTACGCGCTGGAGAATATGCTTGTTCGATGCCCGATCGGCGTATGACAGCAAAGTCCCGCGAGAGCATTTCGAGAGCAAACGAGAAACAATTCCTTATGCTTTTGAAACGTTCTCTCACTCAACCAGACGGTGTACTCTCAACGCACTGAGAGTCGCGCCCTGAATGAATGAACTTACCGCTGTCCGATTCGCCCTATGTACCCTCATTCTCCATTACTCCACTACTCCAAAAACGAGCCAACAAGCTTAAAGTTAACCCTATAACTCTTTACTTGTGTGGCACTGAACTTACTTGGAAAGGGGAATAATAAAGTAACTAATAAGCATTTAATAAAAAAAATAACAATAATATTTGTATATACCGTAGTAGGATATATTTCATACTTTATAGTAGGGCGTCAGAAGCAAAAAAAAATGTCGGTGGGTCCTTTAACAGAAACATTTTACTGGAGTAGATGCAATGTACAAAAAATATATTTAATATATCGGCTTGTTTAAATGTCTGGTTGAGGAAGAGACACCTACGGAATACCCAATCTTAATCAGCAGCAATAGTGTAGGGGTAAGACGCTTAGCGTTAAGATTTGACGCAAATTGATCAGAGGTTCGAATCCGCCTTTTACCAAACTCGCACTGATCCTTTTTTCCATCATATATCAGATCGGAAAGGAATTTATTTTTCTATGAATATGAAGAAAATATTAGAAAAGTGAAAATAAAGCTACTAATGCGTTTAATCAGTGTTTATCAGGGTATGTAAACAGACGTGCTCAATTAGAGACGATACAAGTGAGTGGGCCCAATATCATTGGTCTTAAAAAGTGTGTGAGTCGATGCCATCTCCTGGCAAAACGCGGGAATTCATTCAATGCACGGCGCGACTCTCACAGTGCATTATGGGTATTCTCTAGCCGTCGAGCATACATCGGTTGCAAACTCGTTATTGTGGTGCATTGTGGGATTGTATGAGTGCACTTAATAACGTCCACTATGGTTTCGGACACCACTAAATGGCTGTTCCCTCAAATAGTGCCCACAGCTGAATCAATCATCCATCCATCTTCCGAACCGCACTGGTCCAGCCCAATATCATGCATACAGGTATAAATGATCCTTTTTAAAGATGATTATTATATTGTTTGATTAAGGTTACACGCTAGTTTCCGTAGCAGAGTTCAGGATAAATCTTTTCATTATTACTGGAGCTGCCAAACAGCAAGCACAAACTGCAAAAACGGCAGCCTTTCCGGTGCACTTAGTGTCCGAAATCACTCACTCGTTCTCGAAGTGGACTATATCAGTGGACTAATGTAGGGAATAGTGAATGATGGTATAGGGGGCGATTTCGGAAACAGCCCTTGTCTGGTCCTCATTGATTAACTGATTGTGTGCTCACCTGTTCCTTGTCTGAGGGTGCTCACCCTTTCCTCATGTTTTCTGCTCCTCGTTTGTCTGACTGTGTTCACCTGTTCCTCATGTTCTCTGCTCCCTTTATAAGGTGTGTTCTTTCCCTCATGAGGTTGCTGGTTTGTTATACGTTATACCTACGTGTGTTATGCTAGTAGTGCTAAGTGTTTGTGCTGCCTTTCGGTCTTGTCTCCTCTTGTTTTCTGTCTCTAGTTCCTGTCCTGCAAGTAGAGCCTTTTCCTGATATGACCTGACTGCATTGCCCTAGGATTCCTGCCTGGCCATCGCTGGTATCCTCTGGTCTCATGCTGCTCTGTCAGAACTGCTCTCCCGTCTACCACCTTCTGGAGCTAGTTATTGTGGCTGCCCTTCCTGCCTGTGATTGTGCTCCTAACCCGCCTACTGTTTGGACTGTGTTCACCTCCTCACCATTTCTTGTCTTGTCTACTGTTTGTCAATAAACCCCTGATCACTCATTCCTGCATTTGAGTCCTCTCTCATAGAACTGTGACAGAGTTATGAATAATTATTAATATTTCCCCTCAGAGCTAATTCGCTACATAATCTCAGAGATAAATGACTCATACAAAGAATATTGTCCTACCCTGCAGGATACCAGTCACACCCACATACATCCAAATGAAGTCTATATATGCAAATTCATGTTATTCGGTTTCTTGTTTTGCATTATTATCATGGGAGTGTCACACTAACCAAGTCTGACACATAGATTTCAACTCTTCTTGATTTCTCTACAGAATCACAACAGACTGGTGAAATCTACATTATAAAAATTATAAGAGGAACTAAAAAAAACGAACTAACTGTTTGAATAAAAAAAAAGAAAAAGAATTGTTAAGAAAATGACAACTTCAGGCATATATTCTTTATTCTCATCTCCAGATCGAAGAAGTGCTCAAAATGATGAAGATAGTGATAGTTCTCTAAATGAAAGGTTAGTATAAGTTTGATTTTTCTTATTAATATATTTTGAGATAAACATTTGATATGCTTTTATAAGCATAGTTTATTATTATTTCTTGTTATTGAACAATTATAAAAAGTACATTTATATTTACAAGGTAAGGAAAGGCAAGTGCATTTATATAGCAAATAAAAAAAGTAAATTAAAAAGTGAAATTATGTTATTAACAAAGATGAATAAGTAACAAAAAAAAAGCTACTTTTTGAGATATTAAACTCAAATTTGGAGACACAACTTGCTTTGATTTTCTCACAGTTTTAGAGTAAAACATATTTTGGAAAATATATATTTCATTAACAATTTGAAAATAGTATTTGTATTTATTTTTCATAATAATAAACTTAAACTTCTATTACTTTTTTGAGTTTGACTTTTTTTCAATTCAGCAATAGTCTGCCTAGTGTTTTCTTTTAAAAGAGACCAGACTTAAGTCTGTGCTCCAAAGCATTCAAGATTTAAGTTTAAGTTGGAAATTTAATTTTCAGGTCTATGCTCAAAAGGTGATTAACAGGTAATAAATGGCTCATAACTATTCCATAAATATAATTTAGTATCATTAAATCCCCTAAACATACAAAATATTAAATAAAAAACATTATTATACTAGAGTATTTTCATGTTGTTGAACATTTTTTTAACCAATTTCTGACCACCATGCGCGAGCAGCACCAGAGGGATAAAAAATAGTTTGAATCTATTTAAAAGGTAAAGAAAAAGTCTGTATAACATGAAATAGGCTGAATGAAATAATACTGCACTTTCAGTGAGGTTTTAGAAATAAAATGTACATCTTTATCTTTACAGTCAGGAAATGAAGGGAGCAGTTCACAGTCATTTAGAGGAGAGCATTCGTCCATACATTGATCTGATTGACACTCTGCGGTCAGTTGGCATTCATAAGGACTTGGCATTACCGACTATTGCAGTCATCGGAGACCAGAGTTCTGGGAAAAGCTCTGTGTTGGAAGCGCTTTCTGGAGTTGCATTACCAAGAGGAAGCGGTGAGGACTGGTTTTACTCTCCTTTATTGTAGATACAAAGAGAATGCAAATTTTGTCAACACCTGCACATTGTTAACTGATCTGTGTTTGCTATAGGAATTGTCACCAGATGTCCACTGGAGCTGAGGCTTAAGAAGGTTACAGGTGGAGTCAACTGGAGGGCTGTTTTATCTTACCGTAAGAAGAGAATTGAATTTGGGGATTCATCAGTTGCAGGTTAGTACCTTATATTGTTTGAACCACTGCTGCTTTTGTTTATTTTGCAAGTTGCATCTGGCTTATATACATTTTACAGTCGGATTTACAGTAAACCATATAATGTTGCAGGTCCTCCTAAAGTTTCTGGCCAACTGGTGAATGGAAAGACAGCACGTTCAACTTACGATGAGAAAAAAATAGAATTTAATGATCCTTCAGAAGTTGAAGGACATGTTAAAACAGGTTAGTAAAACTACCTGAAATTTATTTTCTTTTTATTGTTGTACATAAAATAGAGATCAAAAATCAGTTGGATCAGACATGAATGATTGAAGGGTTAATTCACGCAAAAATTACAATTCTGTCATTAATTACTCACCCTCCTGTAGTTCCAAACCCGTAAGACCTTCATTCATCTTCGGAAAACAAATTAAGATATTTTTGATGAAATCTGAGAGCTCTCTGAACCAGCCAGCAACGTCATTGCAAATTTCAAGGTCCATAAAGATAGTAAAGAAATCGTTAAAATAGTCCTTATGACTATGGTGGTTCAACCTTAATTTTATGAAGTGACGAGAATACTTTTTGTGTGCATCAACAATAATGACTTTATTCAATAATTTCTTCTCGTTTTTGTCATTCTCCTACGCTGTTGATGTAGTAAATGCAGTGCAGCGCTTCTGAGTTCTATGTCAAAACGCCGGCTTACCATTGGCCGACACTGTTCACGTGAACACCACGAAACATGCGTGTGATGCTGACGCAGGAGCTAGCCAATGGTAAGGCGCCGTTCTACCGTAGAACTTGGAAGCGCTGCACTGTATTTTCTACTTTTGTTTGTTTTTGCGCACAAAAAGTATTCTCGTCGCTTCATAAAATTAAGGTTGAACCACTGGAGTGTTACAGTTGGTGTGGTGCAGCAGGGATGAATCAGAATCAGACTTCTAACAATAGACAGGTTTATTAAGCGAGGGAATCAAACAGCAACCAAACACACAAAACCAACCATAATAGACATAACATCAAGAACAGACCAGGAGTGCAGGGAAGTGAGTCCAATATAAACGGAGTGCAAACGACGAAGACCAGGTGCAGGGAATCCGGGGAGAGCGGGAGAGATGATGTGGGAGTGGGACAGGCAGGATCATGGGAAACAGGGGTGGGGTGGATTGTAACATTGCCACCCCCCCCCCCCACCCCCCTGCAGTGGAACCCGCTCCAGTCCTCCACGAGCCCGCTCCAGCCCATGAACCCTTTGCAACTCACAACCTTGCCCCATCCCACGAGCCCTTCCTGCCACCCCTGAAACTTCTAGGGGCTATGTACCCATGGGTGGGGAACATGTGGGTGGGACACATGTGGGTGGGGCACCTGAGCCGCCATGGCCGCCCGAGGCTCCTGACCCACCATGGCCACCCGAAGTCCTTGATCCACCCTGGAGACCTTTGTATCTGTCTGCACCTCCCCCTCCCCTGCGTGTAGGTCTCCAGGGCGCCCATCCCCCCTCCCCCGTTGTTACATCTAAAGGCTGATTTATACTTCTGCGTCGGACCTACACCGTATCCTCTACGGCGTGTTACGCCGCGTTCCACGTTACTAAGTTACGCGTTGGTTTTCATTTATACTTCTGCGTTGTTGTCCGTGTCAATGTGCAATCACTCATGCAGACCGCTAGGAGGCAGTGTCCACGGGCAGTGTTGATAGTAACCCACAGTATCAAGGCAAAAGCCGAAGAAGAAGCGGCTTGTTTACATTAGCTGCGTCTCATTTCGAAAGGTTGCGTCCTCCAGAGGTCGCATTTGAAGGCTGCATGCGTCATCAAGGCTGTCTCATTTCAGAAAAGTAAGTAGGACACTCTGAATGCGACCTTCAAATGTGCCCTTCTTTTCAGAAATTCGGAGTGTGCATGAGGTGTATCCTTCGCTGCTGCAGATAACCCACAATTCTTTGCGTTGCCATTAACAACCGTCATGTTTTTTTAAATATTATTTGAAAAAATGGCGCTGCCAGCAGATATACATGCAAGCGAAGATGTGGTGTTTAAACTTAAGTAGTTTCAAGCTTGTTTTTGTTTTTAAGCTGTATTACCTCAAATAGATAGTTGTGGTAAACAGGATTACAAGTGTTTAGTGATATTTAAACGTTTAGAACAGTACTTTGCTGCCAAGGCAAGAAACATTTCATAGCCATTTTCAAGTTATAAATAATTTTCATTCATACACTGTTAGACATTTATAAGAGATTTTACAGTAACTTACTGGCAACACTGTTGCCAGTAAGTTACTGTATTTGAGATTTACAGTACAATAACCGCATTTCAGTTTACAGTAACTACATGTTACTGTAATTTTGTAATACAGTACCGTTACTGTAAACCTTGGTTAACAGTGCATTAATCCTAATCCTATTCAATCATTAATATTTACTGAATTACATTAATTCTTACATTAATCTATCCTACAGAAGTAATCCAAACAGACACAATTATTATGAAATATAAAATTCTTTATTTAAAACATTTAAGTGCTTTAACTTAAACATGTAAATGTGTGGAAAAAGTTAACGCTTCTCATTTACTTTGAATGGGTGACGTCATGCGTTGCTGAACTGAATTGTGGGTCGCGTCGCGTCGCTTCACTCACGTTGCAAGTGGCAGAAGTTGAAAGGTGTGTTGGACATCAGCTGTGGCTGGATGCAACCATAGACCGTAAAAAAATATGGACGACGCGACTTCATTGACTTCCGCTGACCAAAGTTGAAGCTTTCATAGGCCCGCTCACGGCGCTGACATCTTGGGACCGAGTCTGCGCAGTAGCGATCTCGGGACCGGAGTTGCGCAGTAGAGAGCAGGAAGTAGAGGCGTGATTATCAAAAGCCCGCCCACACTCTCGCAGATTCAGAACAATTCATTATGTTGGTGTGAAATAAACAGTTATGGAAGTGTAGAAATTAAAGCTAAAGCTCCAATCTCCTCCCAAAAATCCAGAAAAAAGTCCGTTAGTGCCTCAGTGAGAAGTTCATTCAGAGAAGCCGTCAATCTCAGCTGTCAATCATGACGTCACACCCCTCGTTTTTATAGCATCAAATAACTCACTAAAACTAAACTTATTTAAAAAACGAACACTTGAAATGAAATTATTGTAATAAAAACTGCCTAAAATGACAGAAACCATCTTTAGGAAACAATTATTTGAAGTGTAATTAAATAGTTTAGTGTGTCTCGCGCCCATTCTAATACATGGAGAGGCGGGGTTTAGGAGCTATACTGGGACCGGCCACCGGGGGGGCGATCGAGGCGCGAAAGCTTCAATTTGTGACTGAAGCACTACAGGCTTGGATGCAACCAATCGGCGAGAGTAGCCACAGGCGGGGAGGAGCTGCAAACGGAGACGTGAAGTCAGACACTTTCTGCTTCCCGCAGTGATGCTTGCACTGTGTTTGCACACTTTATCAGCTGAAGTGAAATAAATGCAATATTTGTCAATACACAGATGTTTCAGAGACATTTTTTGTCATGTAATACTTTATGCACTGCTTAATACAGCGTGTGTTTGTACAAGAATAAAGTTAACATACAAGCCTAAACTATCAATGAAGTAGGGTCTACATTTTCATCTGTTTTATTTTGATAAACATGACATTATAACATCGCAACTACATGAAAAGAGGTTTAACTGTTATAAAAAACAGATTTGTGCGCATTCGAGGAACTGGAGGTTTTAGAATAAACACAAAACACATGTGATCGCTGTCATGCGGAGAATCTGGCCAATCGTGGAACAGCTATGTCATAATCAAAGTCTGTGCAGTCTCTCTGGAGAAACTGCACCGGCTGTATTAGCCGACTGCTCTCGAATCGCTCTCGCAGTGCTTTGATGCCATACGTCACTGTCACGTGGAGTCGGCGCTTCCTCAAGTCAGACAAAATTTCTAACCGGCATTACGCCCTGTGTGAATGCAGCGTAAGTGTCTGTGTACATTACATATCCTATTAAAAAAGTGTCTCACCTTGTCCAAGTTTTTATATTCAAACTCCATTAGGTGGCGATGGAAGGATGACACTCTGTTGTTGATTACAGTGGACTTCCTGTTAACAACTTCCCTGGTCTTCCGACTCACTCCGGTTTTGGTGGTGCATCTTGTTCCCTCCTCTGGGTTTTTCCTCATGAAAAAAAACTTAAATCAAGAGAAAATTAAGAGAATAAATATATTTTAAATTTCATCACCCTTAGTGCCTTTGCTTTAAATGTTTTTGGTAACACTTTAGAATAATGGTCCGTCATTAAACGGATAGTTCACCAAAAAAAAAAGAGTAAATTCTGTCATTTACTCGCCCAGTTGTTCTAAACCTTTTAAAGAATGTTTGTAACCAGACAATTTTGAGGCACCATTCACTTCCATAGTAGGAAAAAATTACTATAGAAGTGAATGGTGCCTCAATCTGTTAGGTTACAACATTCTTCATCTTCTTTTGTGTTCAGAAATGTATTCAGGTTTGCACTTGAACAACATTATTCTAAAGTTTTGCCATGTTTTTTTCATAAATTATATTTAATCTGCCAAAATCATCCAAAAATTGTCCAGGACTGCTTAAATTCCAGAAAATAAAATTATATTCTGTCAATCCTGGACAAACACAGTTTTGGATTATTTTAGTATAATATAATTTATGAAAAAACATGGTACATGGCTAGTTACAGCTAAAAAGAGGTGGAAAAACTAAATCATTTTGTGATTCAGTTAAACAGACCCGACTAAAACATACAAGAAAAACTTTGAATTAACAATAATATGTGGAGAAACAAAGAGGGGTAACGTTACTTACCGTTGTATGAGTTCCAGTGTCGCACAGCACAGGCAGGCTCCTGGTATTCTTATCTAAAATGTAAAATAAATAATGTCAATCCAAATGTAAACGTTGCTTGTTAACGACGTTATTTTTGCAACTACTAGCCAACGTTAATTTACTAACTAACGTCGTCCTACTGTATGCTTAATATGCTCGATAAACAAAATCTTCATTGTATTGGTAAAGTGAATTCAATAAACTCACTAACGTTAAGTCTTTTTAAAAATAAAACGTTAGGTTTACGTTACCTCAGTTAGTAACGTTACCAAAGCTGAAGCAAATGATAACCTAACGTTATGTAAAGTATGTTGTCCGGGCCGTGAGCTCTCTCCTCGGGCAAAACTTATGACGCTGGCTGCACTGGTTCCTCATCTAATTCAATAAACTCATTTTTTTAAATAAAACGTTAGGTTTACCTCAGTTTTTAGCAGCAAAGTTTAAGCAAATGATAACCTAACGTTCTGTAAAGTAACGTTATGTTGTCCGGACTGTGAGCTCTCTCCTCGGTCAAAACTTACAACGCTGCACCGGTTCCTAATCTAATTCAATAAACTAAGTTACTTTTTTTTTTTTAAATAAAACGTTAGGTTTACCTCAGTTTTTAGCACCAATGCTGACAAGCAAAAATTGGGGTGCAGACAACCGCGGCTAGTACAAATCACACTTACCTTGCTTGTTTGCCGTTCTCACGGGGGATGAAAAAATCTTCGCAGGGTGTCCGGACACAGCTCATATGTTCTCTGGAACCGTGAGCTCTCTCCTCGGGTGAAACTTTCAACGCTGCACTGATGGTTCCTAATATAAATCTAAAGCGAATCCTGTCGATCCCAATTGTGCCAAAGAGGCCGTTGTGGTAAATACAGTATTATACTTTATTTTTTAAAAATACAGGAAATCACTGTATTTGGTGTTTGACGTCATAGAAAATACCCATGATGCAACGGGAATTACAGTTATTTACTGTAAAGAGAATTTACAGTATTATACTGGGTGATATATAGTAAATAACTGTACAAATTACAGAAATGTCTAACAGTGTATAACTGGTGTGAGAGCACAACTCCACTGTGAACGTGTTGGCATAGCAACGTGATACTTCCTGCCTGTGTGTCCTACGGAGGACGTCTCGTTTAATTCTGATTAAAGACACTCCGTATACTGCATCCTTCACAGGATGTGAAGCAATAATGCTCTGATTCAATCAGCCATCTGGCAGGATGGCCAAAGTCTGAACTCCTCACAGCCCTTGTGACTTTTCTAATCAAATCATACTTAAACAAAGGGCCTGTGTGTTGATGTAATTATCTACGCTGATTAGATCCGAGGCGTCATCGTGTCGCCGCAAGAGATTGGAGCGTTGAACTCTTTGGGCGTCGGCCATCCCCTCTATAAGAACAGGAACGACCATCAACTCTTTGCATTTCGCCACCACAAGAGAAGAACCCCTTGGCATTTCGCCATGGAGGGGAAGACCACCCCTGGTCTTCACAACCCTGAGAGAAGGCATCCCCGCCATGGAGAGACAGACCGGCAGCCTCCTCAAACGACTTTCCTAAGCTTCAGAGAAATTCTCCCGGAACCCGAAGATCCGTACCAAACTTCCCGACGATTCGAACTCAGACACTGACACACTAGAAGCCATAGTAATGCAAGTATTTTATTTCACAATCAAGCTGCGTGTAAAAGGTCTGAATTATTCCTGTTCACGGGACAGTTAATTTCTTGAGGTCTCTGAAAGGGCTTCAAAAATTAAATTAAATGAGACACAGCAACTGTCATTATCAGCAGCAGTGATGGAGGCAGATAGCGGCTTGAGTTGTTGTATCTAATACAAATTAAGCATCTCTTGTTGATTAGTAGAGTTACGTAAGAGGCTATCTGGCTCTGGAATGCGTTCTTGAAATCATGCAGAGTGCTCGTGGCCACTGTTTTCAGTATCGGTAGCTCGTGCACAGACCAGCTCTTCAATCGATTGCTGTTGCGGAGACTTTATTCATTCCGTTGAAATCACAAAACGAATTTAAATAATACATATATATATATATATATATATATATATATATATATATATATATATATATATATATATATATATATAAAAGAATCAGATTAATAGACTCGACTAGGGAAAAGAAACAGGCAGGTTCATTATAATGAATTTTTGTCCTCGTCCAGGCCCATCAGAAAACACGTGTTAAGCGGGGCATCTGGCCAGTTCAACAAACAAGCGAGCTCAGAAAATTCCTCTACGTACCTCTCCAGCAGGCTGAAACATCTCCCTTTGGGAGCACGGGAGCGATTGGGACCAGGATAATTCCCATCCTTGTAGAAGTCCTTGCGATTAGGTCCGTTCTTCTGTTACAGTTGATGTGGTGCAGCAGGGATGAATCAGAATCGGACTTCCAACAATAGATAGGTTTATTAAGCGAGGGAATCAAACAGCAACCAAACACACAAAACCAACCAGGAGTACAGGGAAGTGAGTCCACTATGTAAGGGAGTGCAAACGACGAAGACCAGGTGCAGGGAATCTGGGGAGTGTGGGAGTGTGGGAGAGATGATGACGGAGTGAGTTCTCGTCTGAGGGACAGGGAGGATCATGGGAAACTGAGTCCAGGACAGCCATGGATTATAAAATGTCACATGTCACATGGACTATTTTAACGATGTCTTTACCTTTCTGGACCTTGAAAGTTTGGAACGATATGAGGGTGATTAATGACAGAATTTTAAATTTTGGGTGAACTAACCCTTTAATGTGTTGAATGTGTGTTTTGTCTTAAAACTATAGAATGGATAACTGGTGTCCTGGATACTGATTAAATTCATTTTTATTTATTTCTGTAAATATTATGTGAAAATTTTTCTCTGCTCATCAGCTGATTCGAATGCCTCTATCCCAAACCACCACCCTTCCAAGACATGTTAACCAGCCAGATGAATCAAAATGTAATAGGTTATAATATATGGTCCACTGTTGTCTGTCTACCAACCTGTTCTTACTCCCAATGCATTAATTAGTTGAGAAGTGCTGTACGTAAAAGGGGAAACAAGTATATTATTGGTTTAAATATTGAAATATGCTTAATTTGAATTGCATCATTTACATTGTTTTGTGTTGTACAGCCCAGAATGAGCTGGCAGGAAAAGGTGTACGAATATGTGATGAACTCATCACTTTAGAGGTCATGTCACCAGATGTGTGTGACCTCACTCTGATCGATCTACCTGGAATTGCTAGAGTCCCAGTTAAAGGACAACCACAAGATATTGGAAACCAGGTGAGCAGCATAATTTGATTTTTGCACACCACATTTCAGTACCGACATTTAATTTTAAAACTATGTTTTCATGTCTTGTAGATCAAAAGTCTGATCATGAAATTTATTGAGAAGCAAGAGACTATAAACCTGGTAGTGGTTCCTTGTAACATTGACATTGCAACAACAGAAGCATTAAGAATGGCACAAGAAGTAGATCCTGAGGGCAGAAGAACTGTCGGTAATGAAGCAGATTATCTGCACAACATCTAAAAAAATCTGCAATATCAACAAATATCTTATGGCATGTTTGTCAGCAAATGCACCTTTTAGAAAATATTTGTTTTCATTCTCACAGCCATTTTAACTAAGCCAGATCTCATAGACAAAGGAACAGAAAGGAATATTCTGGCCATTGTTCGGAACAAAGTGATTCCTCTCCGCAAAGGTTACATCATGGTGAAGTGTAGAGGACAACAGCAGATTGATAATCAAATTCCTTTGGAGGAGGCAGAACAAATGGAGAGAGATTTCTTCCAAAATCATGACTATTTCAGGTTACAATCTAATAGAATATATTAGAACTAGAATAGAATATAATTGAACTATTTTGTTACCAATAAAGTATAAGTTTATATGAGAATTGATATACCCTTTTATATAAAGTTGCTTTTTTTCCTATTTCAACCGTTTTTCTATGGCAGTATTTCAGAAGTATTCAGTATATTCTTAAAAGTTACTTTCATTACTTGGTTAACAAGCACATTGGTAACACTTTATAATAACTATGAAGCATTAGTTAAGCATTAGTAAATAGTTAATTCATCATTTATAAAGCATTAATAGACATTACTAAGCAGTTTATAAATACAGCTATAAATGCTTTATTCTTGATTTATAAGCATATCTATAATGTGTTTAATAATTTTATTTTCATACTTTATAAATTATCAATTTATCATTTCTAAATGAAGTATTACATTATTTACAAACCAGTTATTTAGGAGTTGTCAGTGGTTCATCAGATCATTTATAAAGTGTAAGTAAAGGGTTAATAAACTATCTAAATATACATTTATACATCTTATTATTTAGACATATAGTAATAGTTGATGAGCTCACAGAAAGAGTTAACTGACAACTACTAAATGTTTTATAACTACCTGAATTAATCATGAATTGCAGTGAAAATACATGTTAATAAAGCATTTATTAACACACTGAGTAACTATTACTATATGTCTAAATAATAAGATGTATAAATGTACATTTAGATAGTTTATTAACCCTTTACTTACACTTTATAAATGATCTGATGAACCACTGACAACTCCTAAATAACTGGTTTGTAAATAATGTAATACTTCATTTAGAAATGATAAATTGATCATTTATAAAGTATGAAAATACAATTATTAAACAGTATAGATATGCTTATAAATCAAGAATAAAGCATTTATAGCTGTATTTATAAACTGCTTAGTAATGTCTATTAATGCTTTATAAATGATTAATTAACTATTTACTAATGCTTAACTAATGCTTCATAGCGTGTAGTTATTATAAAGTGTTACCAGCATATTAATTAAATAAACGAAACCACCTTACAAAAAGTGCATTCTCTTTTTCTACAGATGTCTCTTGACTGAGGATAAAGCGACTATTAAATGTCTTGCTGTTAAACTGACTCAAGATCTTGTGAATCATATCAAAGTAAGTTTCTATAGGTCTCAACCCAAAGGCAAGTTTACACAATAAGGATGAATTTGGTGAACTGCATTTTGCGGTAGGATGGATTAAAAGGCTATAATTAAATTGTGTAGTTTTAACCCTTCTTTGCAAGAGATCACTGCCACAGCTCGATGAGCAGATAAAAAGACAGTTGTGGGATGTGAAGAAGAAGCTCAAGGATTGCGAGGATGGACCGCCACAAGACCCTAAGGGGGCCAAATACTTCCTCATTAAGGTAAGGAATTGAAGAAAGAGAACTCAAAAAGGGGTGGGCAGGCTTAGGGGCAGCGTGGACATCACTGAAATGTTCAAAAACAGTATAACATTGCTCTGCTGCCTCAAACTTTTGTTTACCCTTGAGCGATGAAGAAGAACTTTGCTTGAAATATTAGAAAAAAATATTGTCCAAGAGCGCATCTGGTAGTCAAAGTGAGTGTCTGGATGTGGAATTTTATCTCTTCTATGCGATAGGATCCACCTACAATTGTTTGCCTTTTGCTTGAAGTATATTAGGACAGAGTTTTGGGGCTCCCGTCCTGTTTTGATGTTCTACAGCTATATCCTTCTCTGACACTGTAAGATGCTATAATATGTTTTGTGCATAGTATTTGAGACAGACATGGCATCAATTTAACTTTTTTTTTTTTTTACCTCAGAAAATGCTTATTATAATATAACTTAAAACTTCCTCATGTAACAAATATTTTTTTCTTTCCCACAGATTTTAACAAAGTTCAATGATCGGATCACGTCCTTATCATCAGGAGAACTGATCATTGAGGAAAATTTGTTTGTCCAGCTTCGGGCTGAATTCAAGAAGTGGAATGATCATCTTAACCGTACAAAGCCATCCTGTCAGTATATTTTCAACTACTTTCAAGTTGCTGTTATCCTTTGTAAAAAAAATTATCATGAAAAAGACAATTCATTTCATGAGAAATCTTGTTTCCAAAAAAGTTAACAATACAACAGAGTTTAGCCAGAATTACAGAGGGAGGGAACTGCTCGGCTTCAGCAACTACAGAGGGTTTGAGACTGTTCTGCAGCGCCATGTGGCCAAACTTAAGGAGCCAGCCATTGAATTACTTTGTACCATCAAAGGTACCATCACACATTTAAAGACATTCTGGTCCTAGCTCACAGTCTACATTATAAAACCAAAAGATGAGATCACAACTAAATGATAGTTTAATAGTATTTTCAGCATTATCAAAAATTAGACAATTGTCTTTTAATGTTTTCTCCTGAAGACATCATCCTTAGGCACTTCAGTGACGTGTCCAATCAGTGTTTCCAGAACTACCCTGTTCTTCTAAATATCACTATGGTAAAAATTGCTCCTAATCAGTGGCAAGGATTGTATATTTGTATATTTGTATATTTGTTGATTGATTTCTCTTTCCCCTGTACTTCCATAGAACAAAATTAACAACATTCAGTCAGGCCAACAAGCCAAGGCAGAGCAGAGGATCTCAGAGCAGTATGAAATGGAAAACATGATCTACACTCAAGATCCCATCTACTTGAAGTTCTTGAATGAGATTAGCGAAGAGACATTTTCAGAAGATCAGTTACCTGTCTTTGACATAAAGAGCAAGTACAGTGAAATGCTCCAGGCGTATTATGAGGTATTTTTCTAGTTCCCTTTCGGTCGGTCACGTTTGAAGTATCCCAATACGTCACAGACGAATTGGGATCACTTCAGGGAGCCCTTTCAGCTTCGCGATATAGAGAACAGGCCAATGGGCCATTGGCGTGCAAGATTTGCATCTTGCGTTCTGTCCCGCACCGCAGGTGTAAACAGGAAGCGAGAGCAGCACACTATTGTCATTCACTTCGGAGCCGAACGGCGTTGATGAAGCAAGACTGCTTTTCTAAAAGAGAGCCTATCTACAAGAGAGATACTCCAGAGAACGAGAGGGACGCTTTGTGTTGGCGAAAAGGCACAATCAGCATGACTGCATGCTCACCGCTGCATCTGCATAACAAACTGCTGTTCTCACAGCAACTGTCGGTGCGTTTGTGGGCTTTGAGATCTCCTGTGTGCTGCCGCGGTCTTCCCCTGGGTGCTTCAGCACTGTTGAAAGAACGTTTCCTCACAAAAGAGCAACACGGGTGTGACACTGCGTCTTTTTCAAGATGTCATTCTACCTGTGCGTTTCTGGATGCGGTTGTTTCCTGTCCTGACGGCCACAATCCCTCTCGCATAAACATGTTGAGACTGCGTTCGTGGGTGATCCATGTTCTCTCAGGGGGACAGGATCATGTCGACGCGCTGTTCATCTCACCTTCCTCGTGAGGGTTTCAGTGTTCAGCGTGCCGTGTGCCGTCTAGCTGCCGGGTGACAGCGAGGATTGCCACGGCAACCCAGCGCGCATCGCTCGGCGCTTCAGATGCGTGGCCGAGACTATGAAACCTCAAAAGGGGTTGAGTCCCTTCGCTTATACCCCTATCTAGTTTATTTTCTGGTGCACCAGAAAGGGGCTACTTTGGCTGATAAGCCTGGGTGACCTGAGGATTACAGTGAGGCTTCCCCACCGAGTACATCTCCGTGGGCCCCCCACTCCTCTATCGCATCGCAAGCATGTTGAGACTGTGTTTTTGGGTGGTTTATGTTCTCTCATGAGAGCATAACCACGTTGGCGCGTTGTTTATTTTGCCTTTTTCATAAGGGCTTGAGTGTTCAGCGTGCCATGTGCCGTCTCACAGCCACGCTCACTATCTCACATGCCTGCTGGTAGCTTACAGATAGGATTACTGGTCCTTAAAAAAAAGGGGACCTAGCGTTTCATTTGGGGCTCTAGCAGAGGACAGATGTCAATCGCTGCATCGGAGAGAGGGCTGTTATGTGTTGAAAATGAAGATGATGCTGAGATTCCCACTATAAAAGTGGGTGCTCATGCTGAATCAGATTCATACTTGACAGCCATGCTTTTCCGGGTGGCTGAGGCCTAGTGCAATGCGTAAATCGCCTTGTCCGCCCCTTGCCTTTTCCTGGATGTGCGTTGGAAGGCTTTGGCATTGTGGAACTATTTGGTGCCCAAATATAGAACACCAAGAGGGCCATAATCTGTGTAAAGTTTTCCTCTCTCTCACTACCCTCATCGGTGGGGTGGCAGTGCCAATGGCAGGCCACCTCCGCTCTGCTTAGTGCACGAGGGTAGTTCTGAGCAGAGGTTGAGCTGCACACAGCACTGGCCCTTGGCCAGACGATGTCCACCCTGGTCCAGAAACACCATTGACCCGGATTTGGTCAGGAGCTGCTCTTCCCCCAGAGGAGGGCCGGGTGGAAAACCATTGGTAATTCTGTTCTGCCACTGGTGTTAAAAACAGCCAGTGGTACCCAAATTCTCAAGAGCAGTTCCAATACCTCTGGGTCTCGGGAGTTCCGGAATGGCAGTGTATGACGCTACGAAGCCTTGCCGCTCTCATTCCACTCCACCAATAGAGGGCGAGAATTGCAGTGTGTGATGCTACAAAGCCTCACCACTCTCATTCCCCTCTTCTCAGTGGTGCGAGGACGACAGTGCGCGACGCTATGCCTCGCCGCTCTTGTTCCCCGCTGAGGAAGGAGGTGAGGCAGACCGTGTGCAACGCCATAAAGCCTTGCCACGCTCAGCCCCTCCTTCAATTGGAGAGTGCGCTTGGCGGTGTACAACGCTCCCATGCCTTGTCAGCCTCTGGTGCCTCTCCAAATCGCCAGCAGGGGGTGCCGGCTGTGGGAACGCACACAGGCGGCCTTCCCACACTCGCATACACCCTCAGCGGAAGCAGGTAGTGTTGCACAGCACACTCAGACCCCACTGCGGGCCGCTACCATGCCGTCCGAGTCGGGTCCCTGCACGCTGCTACGCTGCCCCGCTGCGGGTACCTCTGTGGTGCCATTGGTCCCGCTTGCACGGTCTCTGGGAGCCTGGCTAGTGCTTGACCATCAGACCCTGGCTAGACCATCAGACTCGGCTATGCGATTCAGTTCGCCCGGCGCTCCCCCAGGTTCAGGGGTGTTCTCTTCACCTCCGTGTTGAAGGAGGACGCCCCTGTGCTCCAGGCAGAGATCGCAGTCCTACTGGTGAAGGACCCGATAGAGTCGGTCCCTCCAGCCGATATGAAGTCCGGGTTCTACAAGCCCGTACTTCATTGTACCCAAGAAAGGCGGCGGGTTATGGCCGATCTTGGATCTGTGATTCTTGAACCGGTCCCTTCACAGGCTGCTGTTCAGAATGCTAATGCAGAAATGCATCTTCAGGTGCATCCGTCCCCAAGATTGGTTAGCAGCGATCGTCCTGAAGGATGCATACTTTTATGTCTCGATTCTCCCTCGACGCAGACCGTTCCTTCGCGTTGCATTCGAGGGACTGGCATATCAGTACAGAGTCTCACCCTTCGGGCCGTGTCCACACGAAAGTCGCGGAGGCGGCCATTGCTTCCATGAGAGAGCATGGGGCACCTCAGCCGGTTGGGGTTTCAGGTCAATGGAGAAAAGAGCAAACTCTGCCCCACGCAGAGGATCTCTTTTCTCTGTATGGAGCTGGACTCACCGAGGAGCGCGTCCAGTCGGTGTTGAACTGCTTGAATTCATTCAAACGCAGGACAGCGGTACCACTGAACATTTTTCAGAGGCTCCTGGGGCATATGGCAGCCGCAGTAACGCCGCTGGGATTGCTTCAAACACGACCGAGTCCCGAGATGGGCGTGGCACAGCGGATCCTTCCGTGTCCAAGTGACGCCGGGATGCCGCCAAACCTTCAGCCCGTGGTCGGACTCTTCATTTCTACGGGCAGGAGTGCCTCTAGAACAAGTGTCCAGGCATGCTGTTGTCTCCGTGGATGCCTCATCCACCGGCTGGGGTGCCACGTACAACGGGCTTGCAGTTTCGGTCTGTGGACAGGGCCTCAACTGCAATGGCATATCATTGCCAGGAGTTGTTAGCAGTTTGTCTTGCGCATGTTCTGCACATTGCGGCCGTTGCGTACGTCAAAAAAACAGGGTGGTCTACGTTTCCGTTGCATGTCACAACTCGTCCGCCATCTCCTCCTCCGGAGTCAGAAGCATCTGAGGGCGCTTCGTGCCATTCACATTCCGGGCCTGATCAATTGTGCAACCGACGAGCTCTCACGACAGCCAGTGCTCCCGGGAGAGTGGAGACTCCATCCCCAGGTGGTCCAGCTGATCTGGAGTCATTTCGGGACCGCACAGGTAGACCTGTTTGCCGACCCGGACATGACCCATTGCCAGTTGTTTTATTCCCTGACCGGGGGGACCCTCGGCTCGGATGCCCTGGCCCTCGGCTGGATATGCGTTTCCCCCAGTGAGCCTTCTTGCACAGACACTGTGCAACATCAGGGAGGACGAGGAGCAAGTCATGTTGGTTGCTCTGTATTGGCTCTGTGTAGCTTCTTCCTGGGCGCTGGCTTGTTGTAGAACTGTGGGCTGGGCGACACCTAACACGTTCGCTAGATTTTATAGCCTCCGTGTAGAGCTGGTATCTTCCTGTGTGCTCACTTCCCATAGTCAGTAACACCGAAGTGCTTGGCTTGCTGCGCCATTCCCTTCCCCTTGGAACGGATACGTGCGCTTATTTGCTCCAGTCGAGTTCCCCAGAATGGCGAACCCTGTTGAGTCCTCCGTAACCCGCGGCAGTCGGACGTGGCGGAGCGTCCAACGGCAGGTCTAACATTCGTATACATTCGTAAATATTTGTGTTAGGCTGGGTTCCATATGTTGTGACCCCCACGGTGGTCCCATATGTGTATTCTTCCACGGTACGGCTCCCTACAGCGAGCCCGTGTCTTTCCCGTCTCAGTGCAGTGTTGTTCCCCCGCCTACAAGGCCGGGGCCACCCCTGTGACTTCCGTATGTTGTACTGCCCAAGGCCAGTCCATACGTGTATTCTCCACATGGTAACTCCCTCTTAGCATGACGTGGCTTCCGCAGCGGCCCCTCTGGGCACGCTTTACCAGTGCAATAGTCTGCTGAGTGGGTCTTGCGGAACACCAGCAGTGACTCTCCCTGCGTGAGTTTTCCCGCCCGGAACAGACGGGGTCTGAGGGGCTCTTCGCTGGGCGCTGGAAGTGGTAGTAACTGTGGCGTTTTCCAAAGGGATCCCAATTCGTTGGATGACGTCCGACGTACGTCGAACGTGACCGACTGAAAGGGAATGTCTCGGTTACGTATGGTAACCCTCGTTCCCTGAAGGAGGGAACAGAGATGTACTTCCTGTCGCCACAGTTGCTGTACCATCACTGCATGGCCGAGTCACTAGTTCGGCTCCTCAGTGAAAAACAATAGTGCGCTGCTCTCGCTTCCTGTTTACACCCGCGGGGCGGAGCACGAGAGTGCAAATCTCGCACGCCAAATCTCGCACGCCAATGGTCCTTAATTGCCTGCGAGCTTCTGTTCTCTATATCTTGAAGCTGATAGGGGCTCCCTGAAGTGATCCCAATTTGTCGGTGACGTCCGACGTACGTCTCCGTTCCCTCCTTCAGGGAACAAGGGTTTCCATACGTAACCGAGACGTTTTCTGTAACAAATATGAAGCCATAGACTGTATGGACTGCAGTGCTTAGTAGCTCTTTGTTTTCTTTCAGATTGTGTTGCAGCGAATGGCTGACCAACTGCCCATGATGATCTCTTTTTTCATGCTGAAGCAGACTGCTCAGCTCCTGTCCACCGACATGTTGAGTTTACTGGACGGGGCAAATGTAAGTGAGTTCCTGTATGAGAACTCTGAAGTTGGTAGAACGCGCAGAGACCTACAGGCCCGACTGGATCGTATGACTGCAGCTCAGGAAGCACTTAATGATTTTATTTGAGGAAATAAAAAAAATAACAAAAATTGAGTTAATACAATGAACATTTGAGAATTGACATCACCCTTTATTTAAATATTGTTAAAAGATTTTGTAAGCATATTGCGTAATTGTGTGTTTTATTTGTAATAATGAAGTGAAACATGCCAAATTTATTAAACCAATTTCCTTCATCGTAATAACTCAATTTTTTTATTTCAATGAACTCAAAATTTGAAGGCAACCAGGTTACTTACCTTTTTAAGTCAAACCAACAATATTTTTTTATAGTGTATTATCTTGCAAATTAGTTAGCCTGTATTTCATGCTGCTTCTAGTAGAACACAAATGTTTTGAATGTTGCCATGCTGCTCATGAAGGCAAAAATCTGTACAAAACTTCTATGGGGTAAAGCTGAATATTTTGTTTCCTAAAGTAGCTATAAAAGCTTCAGTGCTTGAGCTACAGTTTTGAAGTGTACTGATATGTACCCCGTAATTTTAAAGTCTATATATGTATTGATACACTATTATCACAAGAAGGTACGCAGGGTACATTGAAAAAAAAGATGTGTACTGCTTGTTTAAATTGTTTAATTAAAGTCAGCTAAAGCAACACAATTTCTATACATTTTGTCCTAACTTAATTTGACTGTATTCAATCCACTTAAAAATAAATCAAATTGAAGTTTACTTAATCCGTTTGTGTTGAGATTACATTAATGATTTGTGTTGCATTAAAGGATTAGTTCACCCCAAAATGAAAATTTCCTGATCATTTACTCACCCCCATCTCATCCAAGATGTTCATGTCTTTCTTTCTTCAGTCGAAAATAATTAAGGATTTTGAAGAAAACGTTTGAGGGATTTTCATCATATAATAGTTTTCGGTTTACACAGTGGCAATTCAAAGTGCTTTACATGAAATTAAAATATTTGTAAGTGAATAAAATAAAATATATATATATAGTATAACCCGTATCTGGAGTGGAAGAAAATGGAGAGTCAGGTTTACGTTAAAAATATTTGTCAACTGTGCATTTAAACATTACCCTGACAGACAAATCTTCCTGGAATGAACCACCAGGGCTATTTCTACAGATATATCCGTCAGAGCCATAGACAGTAAAAGAAATGGACACAGCGACCCCATAGACTTCACAGAGAAAAATTGAAGTCAGGTAGAAGCACTCACTTCCTGATGGCTGAGCGTACTGCGCAGCCTCAGACTGAGCTTGACGATGTAGATGTGACGTGAGCAACCTGTCTGACAGTGGCAAGTCTTCTAGTAGTTGTGCAAAGTGAAATCTGAATCACGTTGTTGAAATATTTTGTCCCGTTGCGTTTGGCTCTCTATGGACTTCTCCCCATGTCTCTCCCTTGACTTTATCGGACTTTATGCCTACACGTCCCCCCAATTGCCTCATAGACAGTAAAAGATTGTCTGTGAGCTTCTCCTCCTGTCTAAACGGTAATTTCTCTACTATGTGCCGGTTGTCGCGTGGTAATGACGCAATCCTTAGCCTATTTTTTTACAAAAACGGCTTCTACGGGGCGATAGTGTAAGATACAAGGTTATGAAGCATTTTATACATTTTAGTGTTTCTTAAGAAATAAACAATGGTCAAATGGAGTCTTTGAACGCCTCAGATGTAAAGTTATTCGCTGTCAAAGTGACGCCAAAATGATTGGGAGTCAATGGGATGCTAACAGCAGGTGATGGCTTGGTTAGCAATGGCCGCCTCTATGGAAGGTACGCTTTCCGGGTGTAGGATTATCCCCTTGGTCAGAGCAGATCTAAACGGATCGTCCTCGCGCCGGAGGGATTTCGATTTATCGCGCTCCCGTCTCTCAACCTCTTCCACAGCCATAAAAAATATAAAAAAATTAAAATTAAAAAGTATAATTAAAACAGTTATAATAGGAATTAAAATAAATAAAAATAAAGATGAAATCCCCTATCCGGAGTGGAAAAAATTGTGGTTCCGGTTCCCGGTTTGAGCGCACGCTGGCGCGTTTGGCTGCCGCTGCTCTCCAGTTTTATTTCTCTTAATTGTGTTTTTATCCATTTGAGAATATTCTATGACCTTTGATCGAGGAGATCTCACCTGATTATTGCCAGATTTATTTCACCGCTTGCTATGGTGGACCGAGTCGGATCTAAATGCTTGGGTCTATTGAGCATTGCTTGGTGAACTTGAACGTGGAGGAGTGAATCCAGATGGAAATGTGGTGTTATATTATCAGCGCACTGGTGTGTTGGAGTGCTACAGTTTGTTATTCGAAGTGCGCGCCGTCACAGGTACATCCACCGTGGATCTCGTCGTGACCCGTTTGTGAGGACTTCGACTGTCTCTCAAGATAATGACCACATCGCCGCTCTACCTTTGGGTCAAATGGTAAGAGTTGGAGTGTCAATCCTGGAAACATTCGTTTGCTCAAACACGCACCTTTCAGAGCTCGGCAGTCTGCCTGCCATACTACAGTTAAGATGGCCCTGAATGCAAGGTCAATAACGAATAAATCTTTTATTTTAAATGACTTTTTTTCATCTCACTCGTTAGACTTTTTATTAGGTACTGAGACCTGGTTAAAACAGGGTGACTTAATGCCTCTTGCTGAGATTGCTCCACCTGACTGTGCTTTTTTTCAGTTCTCCACGGGCCTCTGGACATGGTGGTGGAGTTGCAACTATGTATTATAACTGTTTTAAATGCAAGACTGTGCCTACGGACACTTTTTCCAGTTTTGAGGTCCAGGTATTGAAGGTTGATTTAAAGGGTCCTGCGCTATGCAGACCCCCTAAATGCAATAAGGATTTTATTACTCTGTACAGCACTTTGGATCAATCCATATTGTGTTTAAATGTGCTTTATAAATAAAGGTTGTTGTTGTTGTTGTTGTTGTTGTTGTTGTTGTTGTTGTTGTTGTTGTTGTTGAAGAAAATGCAGTCAGGTTTACTATAAAAATATTTGTCAGGTAACTGTGAGTTTAAACAGTTCCCTTACAGACAAATCTTCTTGGCCTAACTTGAGGGTGTTCTCTAGATATTTTACCCGTCAGAGCACATCTAAACGGGTCTTCCTCACACCGGAGGGAGTACTCAAAAAAATGTTTGTCAGGTAACTGTGCATTTAAACATTACCCTTACAGACAAATCTTCCTGGACAGGAACACCAGGAACATCTCTTCTTTGTTTGACCGTCAGAGCGGATCTATACGGTCCTTCCTCTTACCACCAAGGCTAATCTATCCATCAGAGCAGATCTAAACGGATCGTCCTCGCGCGTTAACCTAAATTGTTCATCTTGTGCAGCTCTGCGAGGTGCTAAGGATGACGTCACGCTAGACGTAGGCAGAAGTACCGCCCCCGTGTTTACGAAGTGCTTGTGTGAAGACTAATACAAACGCAAACTGCATCCCCTGTTTCCACCCATGCTTCTAACAGGTGGTAGCACTTCCCCTCTCTCTTCAGACTCATCCAGCCACCTCTTATTTTCCGATGGGCGTGTGAGGTAATTGTGTAGAATGAATGCTGCGGTGACTATAGAGTCGGCATTATCTGGCTTCACATTCTTCCTAGTATGGAGAACCCTCCACCTGGATGACAGAATGCCAAAGGCACATTCCACAACCATCCTTGCCCATTCAATTCAAATTTATTTGTAAAGCGCTTTTCACGATACATATCGTTTCAAAGCAGCTTCACAGAAAATGCATCTACATTACAATTTAAATTGATTTGTACATGTAATGCATTTCAGAAATGCACATATACAAAGCACACAGATAACCATCTATTATTTATCAATATAATAATAACTATGGCACAGAAATAAGAATACATGTTGTTAATGAATAGGGTATATAGAGATGAGCATGAGTGCGTGTTGATGCAGAGCTGCGTCATCTGAAGTCCTCGCAGGAGTTGAGTCGTCTCTTCACAGGTGATGGTCATCTGAAGACTTTACGAGAAGCTGGATCCAGACTGGAGCTGACGGACTCTCTAGTTACCTCGGGAAGGGGCGTCACAGATAAAACATAACAGAAAAATAATTTGCGTAGCTGCTGTTCAAAGCATTAAGCAAAGACGATCATGTGCATTGATGTAACTATAGAGTACAAGGTTAGGAGATGCATCATGTGAATGCCTGAAGAGAAGCGTCTTTAATCTAGATTTAAACTGGAGGAGTGAGTCTGAGCCCCGAACATTATTAGGAAGGCTATTCCATAGTTTAGGTGCCAAATATGAAAACGTTCTTCCTCCTTTAGTTGACTTAGATATCCTCGGTATTACCAGAAGCCAGATTACCAGAGTTTAGTGATCTTAAAGATCGTGATGGGTTATAAGGCAATAGAAGATCAGTTAAATACACAGGAGCTAAACCATTTAGGGCCTTATAGGTCAGTAGTAATACTTTATAATTGATACGAAACTTAACAGGTAACCAGAGATGTTAGATTTGGTGTTATGTGATCATATTTTCTTGACCTAGTAAGAACTCTAGCAGCTGCATTTTGGACTAATTGTAGCTAGTAGTGCATTACAGTAATCTAGTCTAGAGGTCATAAATGCATGAACTAACTTTTCTGCATCAGAGACAGATAGCATGTTTCGTAGCTTATATGTTTCTGAGGTGGAAGAAGGCTGTTTTAATAGTTCTACCAGAAAGACTAGGGAGAATAAATACTGTGACAATTATCCATTTATTAACAACCCAGCAAGCAATAAAGTACTTTGGCATAGGCCCCGTCCGTAGCTCGCAATATGAGGGTCCGGACTCTGCATATCCTGCCTGAAGACTAAGGCAGAGGCGCAGCCGACCCCCCGTGAGGTATGGAAGGGACCATCCTGGTGGTGGTGGGGTGGATGTAGGGAAGGATTTGACTAGGAGGTGGTGGGGAGGATGGCGGTGAATTGGAGCGTCAGCATCTGCGAACTCAGACATGAGTAGTTACCGATCTTTTATACCCAAGTATTGGAATGTGATTGGATAGATAAAAAGTTGAAGTGACGTGACAATTAAGTCTTCCTGGCAGAACTTATGCTAAAGCTTTCATTATTTGAAATATGATTTTCAAAAGACAAGTTGCTGTCTAATATAACACCCAAGTCTTTAACTGTAGCAGATGAAGTAACAGTACAATCCCTCTAAATGTAAGTTATAATTTAAGAGATTCTGTGTACCAGTTTTTGGTCCAATAAGTAATACCTCAGTCTTATCTGGTATATACAGGTCATCCAATATTTTATATCTAACACACTCTGTTAGCTTGGATAATTTAGAGATTTTATCTGGTCGTGCTGAAATATATAACTGAGTATCATCGGCATAACAGTGGAAACTAATTTCATGTTTTCTTATAATATTACCAAGTGGCAGCATATATATTGAGAATAACAGAGGGCCTAACACAGATCCTTGCGGCACTCTATAATTTACCGACGCTATCTTAGATTGTTCCCTGTTTAAATACTAAATACTTAACCACTTTAATGCCTGCCCCTAAATACTAGTGTAATTTTGTAGACGATCTGAGAGTATTTTATGATTGTGGCGGAGGGGGCGTTGTTCTGCGAAGTCTGTAGCGGGAGCGAAGAACCGCAGAGACGAACGGTGAGTAAGTAGGTCAAGTGCAGATCACTAACACTTGTGTCTCGTTCCAGTAATTGGCGTGGAGAGACCGTAAAAGCCGCTGTCGGGAGAGAGAGAGGAGAGAGAGATCAGGACTGGGACTGCAAACACCGGCTGAGAGACACGAGAGAAAGATATTGAGTTTGAAGTGCAACGTTACATGTTTTTGAGTGAAAAGTTTATGAGTTCTGAACACGCTGAGCGCTTGACAGTTTTGAGGATCGTGAGATCAAATAAAGTGCAGTCCCAGTTATGCCGACCCCGTCTTCTTCCTTCCCGCATCTACACGAACATACATTACAATGATCTATGGTGTCGAATGCTGCACTAAGATCAAGTAAAACTAGTATTGAGATACAGCCTTGGTCAGCAGCTAAGAGTAAGTCATTTGTGATTTTAACGAGCGCAGTTTCTGTGCTATGATGGGCTCTGAATCCAGACTGCAATTTTTCATAGATATCGTTTTCTTGTAAGTAAGAGCATAATTGAGCAGACACCATTTTTTCTAGTATTTTAGACAGAAATGGAAGATTTGAAATAGGTCTGTAATTTGCTAATTCATTTGGATCTAGTTGTGGTTTCTTAATGAGAGGTTTAATAACGTCCATCTTGAATGGTCTTGGGACATGACCTAGAGTTAAAGATGAATTAATAATATTGAGAAGAGGCTCTTCTGCTACAGGTAACAGCTCTTTCAGTAGTTTATGTAAGAAATTTAATTCCCTGTGTCTTTGTGTGTCTCAGTCTCTGCTCAGCAATCAGTAAACAGCTTCAGGATCCTGGGAGAGTGCAAGTCAACGAACCACACGAATGAAGTCAATATGGTTTATTCAGAATGCAGCTCTCAGAGATACAGCAAAAAGACAGTGATATTTATACCATTAATCCACGCCCTTACAGTTAGGTGTGTGTGTCCGTTATAAGAACAGAAGAGTAACACCATACATAGAGATAAGTTCAACAGTTGAACGTCCTTGGTAGTAACAAAAAACAGGAACAGACTGGTCGCATAGAAATGATAACAGCTAGGTTTGTGCGTTTCTGTACACACGGCCTGAGAATGGAATGTGCTTGCGCACACACCAAGAGCTGAAAAAACAGGAGACACCTGTTGCCTCTCTCATGCTCAGAAAATGAAGTTTGCAGAAGACGTATACTCAGAATATATACACATATAATCTTTCAATCCCCTCTTTTAAGCTGAAAGCTTAACGTTTAGCAATTGGTTCATAACGATGTGATGGTGTCAAGCTAGAGACAGTAGCGTACACTCGATTCATCAAACATTGCAGTAAGCATGGCCCAAAAATACAGACAGCCAGTAGAATCAGCAATATTGGCATTAACATAGTTACAAATGGCGTGACCCAACCAAATACGGAATGCATAAAACCCCAACCCCAATCCTTTTCTCTAGTTTCATCCTCATATAACTTCTTCGCTGTTTTTCTCATCTCTTCCACAGCATGGCCCACAGCTCCTTCAGCTTCATCCTCAGCTGGGACAAAGGTGCAGCACTGATCCCCCACCATGGCACAGACGCCCCCTTTATCAGCCAGGAGCATGTCCAATGCCAGGCGGTTTTGCATGGTCATCAGGCGCAGGGCACCTAGTTCTTTTCTCACTCCGGTCATACCATCAGTGGTGTCATTGACAAACTTTGCCAGTCGATAGTGAAGGACCTCGATGTGAACCCATTGATCTGCAGTTCCCTTTTGGGGGAACATAGAGGTCCACCAACGAGTCCAGTGGGAGGTCAGGCGGTGGTCTTTAGGGACTTCATCCATGGATACGTCCCTTCTCAGTCGACGATGCGTGGGCCTAGGCTGGTTAGTTTGCTGGAATATCTGGATTGGGTAAGATAACTGAAGTGGGGCACACAGACCGGACCAGTTTTCCGGTATATCTTTGAATAGGTCTCCTGGGCCACAATACCACCACCAATCAATGTGTAATCTGAAAGTAATATTACCATATGACTCAAATACCTTTAATAATGTCTTTTTCGCCGTGTTGACGTGTACGGTGGTGGCATTGAAAGAGGTCCAGAGTGGTTGTTCACTGATCACCTCTTTACACATCTCTCGCCTAATCCGACCCCTGGGGTCGGATGGATTGGTGCTAGTGCCTTGATAACATTTAGTAAATATAAAATTCTTTGGAAAGACGGGCCTGATGTTGATATGCTCAGGTAGGAAGGGGTGTTGGGGCCGGGAGCCATTCTGAGAGTGGTCCATGCATCAGGCTCGAGGGAGCCATGCATAATCTCTTCCTCCAGGCCATACGTACACATATGTGAATGATCGTATAAAGATTGGTCTAGCACGGGCATAGAGATACCAATTACAGATGACATTATTTGTTGACATACGTAACATGTTTCATCGGTGACGTCTCGAGCGACAGAACTAGCATATTGCCAAAATAAATTATCCGTTGGCTTTACAGCCAAGGTACATGTTATACAGAGAACAATTACATACACATAATACGGCTGCATTCTGAGAGTATGCTTAATATCAATACAACAATAATAACAATACGGAAAATAATGATGATGATGATGATGCTAAAATGGTACCAAAGCAAAAAATAAAATCAGAAAGGATATTGGTGCTGATGAGTGTTATTTCATGAGCAGCGCTGCGTGTTCAGCTCCTCTGCTATGCGATAACAGACAGTCAGCCAGCAAAGAATCGTGGTCAGTCCCAGTCAGTCCAGGTCACGCACAGCCCCAGCCTCTCCGCCCTTTGACCCAGTAGTGGTTTCTTCAAACCCTACCCAAGTGGCCCCTTGTTCAGGTATTGGACAGCTCTAGTAAACCTAGACAGACATGGTTATTCCCTACAATTATTGCTATTGCATTTCCATTAATGCACACGTCCTGGGACACCTGTAACACACAAAATTAGTTAGCAGTTTGTCCAGGGATTTTCTTCAACCTTGTATCTGTCACGTTACGCTGAGGGAAACTGAGGTGAGGACTCATGCGCAGGATGGGAATGAATTTAATATAAAAATGAACATAAACACAAACAAAAACCCACAAGGGGGAAAACATAATATAATACAAAACATAACATAATAGAACCAAACAACAAACCAAAAAGTCAGGGAGCGGATCACAAGGAAGGGAAGTCAGGGAGCGGATCACAGGGAAGGAACACGTAGACAAGACAACGTAACCACAAAGACTATGAGCACATGGGAACTATATAAAGGGGAAGAAATCAGGAGGGAACAGGTGGAAGAAATCAAACACTAATCAGATAACAAGGGGGAGGGATCAGACAAAGACACGAGCACAGCCCAAAACAACAACACACCACATGTGCTTCACAAGACAGGACAGACATGTGACATTACCCCCTCCTTAAGGAGCGGCTACCAGACGCTCCACCAGAACAGGGCGGGACCGGGAGGACAAACCAGGGCGGGACGGGAGGGACAGACCAGGGCGGGACGGGAGGGACAGACCAGGGCGGGACGGGAGGGACAGACCAGGGCGGGACGGGAGGGACAGACCAGGGCGGGGCGGGAGGGACAGACCAGGGCGGGGCGGGAGGGACAGACCAGGGCGGGGCGGGAGGGACAGACCAGGGCGGGGCGGGAGGGACAGACCAGAGAGGGAAGGGGGAAACAAAAAGTTTGGGCGACCGGGGCGGCCCGCGGAGTTCGGGAGGCCAGGACGGCCCGCGGAGTTCGGGAGGCCAGGACGGCCCGCGGAGTTCGGGAGGCCAGGACGGCCCGCGGAGTTCGGGAGGCCAGGACGGCCCGCGGAGTTCGGGAGGCCAGGACGGCCCGCGGAGTTCGGGAGGCCAGGGCGGCCCGCGGAGTTCGGGAGGCCAGGACGGCCCGCAGAGTTCGGGAGGCCAGGGCGGCCCGCGGAGTTCGGGAGGCCAGGGCGGCCCGCGGAGTTCGGGAGGCCAGGGCGGCCCGCGGAGTTCGGGAGGCCAGGGCGGCCCGCGGAGTTCGGGAGGCCAGGGCGGCCCGCGGAGTTCGGGAGGCCAGGGCGGCCCGCGGAGTTCGGGAGGCCAGGGCGGCCCGCGGAGTTCGGGAGGCCAGGGCGGCCCGCAGAGTTCGGGAGGCCAGGGCGGCCCGCAGAGTTCGGGAGGCCAGGGCGGCCCGCAGAGTTCGGGAGGCCCGGACACGGCAGGAACCGCCGGGATGGTCTCTGGCCTTGGGTCCACCGGAACTGGGTCCGCCGGAGCAGGGACCGCCGGAGCAGGGACCGCCGGAACTGGATCCGCCGGAGCAGGGACCGCCGGAACTGGATCCGCCGGAGCAGGGACCGCCGGAGCAGGGTCCACCGGAGCAGGGACCACCGGAACTGGGACCACGCCAGGGGAAACCCTGTGCTCCTCCCAGGCACGCAGGACTGCCGCCATAAAGAACCCCATCACAGCCCTCCAGGCTGTGTCAGGACTCGGGACCACCGGAGCAGGGTCCACCGGAGCAGGGTCCACCGGAGCAGGGTCCACCGGAGCAGGGACCACCGGGACAGGGACCACCGGGACACGATCCACCGGGACACGCTCCACCGGAACAGGGACCACCGGAACAGTGACCACCGGCACAGGGACCACCGGCACAGGGACCACCGGAACTGAGACCCCCGGAGCCGTCACGGAGGGAGCCTTCCTTCTCCTCCTCCGCTTAGAGACCACTGGCACCGAGTCCACTGGAACAGGGACCACCGGAACAGGGACCACCGGCACCGAGTCCACCGGAACAGGGACCACCGGAACAGGGATCACCGGAACACGGACCACCGGAACAGGGACCACCGGAACACGCTCCACCGGAACAGGGACCACCGGGACACGCTCCACCGGGACAGGGATCACCGGAACACGGACCATCGGAACAGGGACCACCGGCACAGGGACCACCGGAACTGAGACCCCCGGAGTCGTCACGGAGGGAGCCTTCCTTCTCCTCCTCCGCTTAGAGACCACCGGCACCAAATCCACCGGAACAGGGAGCCTATTGGCCTCCTCAGTGAGACGAGCCCACCACGCAAAGCACTCCAAAGTGTTCATACGTGGTGGGACCGTTTCCTGCTGAGTCCTCTGCATGGTGGTTACGTTCTGTCACGTTACGCTGAGGGAAACTGAGGTGAGGACTCATGCGCAGGATGGGAATGAATTTAATATAAAAATGAACATAAACACAAACAAAAACCCACAAGGGGGAAAACATAATATAATACAAAACATAACATAATAGAACCAAACAACAAACCAAAAAGTCAGGGAGCGGATCACAAGGAAGGGAAGTCAGGGAGCGGATCACAGGGAAGGAACACGTAGACAAGACAACGTAACCACAAAGACTATGAGCACATGGGAACTATATAAAGGGGAAGAAATCAGGAGGGAACAGGTGGAAGAAATCAAACACTAATCAGATAACAAGGGGGAGGGATCAGACAAAGACACGAGCACAGCCCAAAACAACAACACACCACATGTGCTTCACAAGACAGGACAGACATGTGACAGTAGCATGGATCCACTGTGGAAAAGATTCAGTTAGTGCTGCAGTTCGAGTTACCGCCACAATTTTTGTCGGGGAGCTATACTTTGTAGTTTCAAAAGAATCCCCCATCTTTAAGAATTGTTTGACCATCACTTCGTCCCCAATTTTGAATGGGTGTGTTGGGTCTAATGGTAGTGGTGCAGAACTCGAATGCAGCTTCCTCCAGTTTTCATGGAGTACCTCACATAATAATCTAGCATATTCCCCCAGGGGCACATCACATCCAACACCTCCAAGAATCCCACCTCCTTTCCAGGGGGCGGGGAATGGACGACCCATCACCATTTCATATGGGGATAGCCCTTTTAGACCCTTATGGGGTGCCATTCTCATTTCGGCTAGGACAACAGGTGACAATTTTGGCCAGTCATTATGACCAGCTGTGTGCATTGCTTTTCTCAATTTGTCTTTGATGGTGCGGTTGGCCCGTTCCACAATTCCGGATGACTGTGGGTGATAAGGAATGTGGTGTTGCCACGTGATCTGTAATTGTTTGGTCATGTCCATTAACAATTTTGCAACGAACGCGGGGCCTTTGTCTGAGTCTATGGCGAGTGGTATGCCATATCTAGGTATAATTTCCTTCATTAAATGTGTTACAACTGTTTTTGCATCCTCCTTAGCACACGGGAAAGCCTCAATCCACCTTGAAAATTTATCAATGAATACCAATAGGTATTTGTACGGACCTTTCTTAGGTAAATGCGTAAAGTCCACCTGCCACTGTTGTAATGGACTATCTGGTAGTGGCAAAGTTTGATGTTTCGCTACTGGTTTCGTAGTATTATTCATTGCACATGTCACACATCTCCCTAATGTGTCCTGTATTCTTGCTGCCAAATCTTGGATACATAAAAATTTAGACATATCCTCGTATACCCCTCTTTGGCCGCGGTGTGTGACACCATGAAACTCCCAAATGAGGAAGTAAGCACATGAGGCTGGCACACAAACGCGGCCATGACCATCAATGATAATACCCAATGAATTTTCAACCCCACCCATGTGGTTCCAGTAGGCCCTGTCAGAGTCAGATGCCGAGGCCTGCATTGCTCTTAAGTCTGTATTTGGTATCATACCACAGGTAAGGACCTGTGGGTCAGCTGATACTGCGGTTATATTTAACCATGGAGGCATTTTACCTGATAAAGCCCCCTCTTTTGCCATTTTGTCAGCTAAAGAGTTGCCTTTAGCTTCCCTCGTGTTGTCATATGAATGACCTTTGGTTTTAATTATGGCCAAACGTCGAGGTAGTCTACATGCCTGTATTAGATCCATTACTAACGATCCATGGGCTATAGGCTTACCATCAGCAGCAACGTAGCCTCTAGTAGCCCAGATCTGGCCAAAATCGTGTGCCACACCAAAAGCGTACCTGCTGTCAGTATAAATGTTGACATCCTCATCCTCAGCCAACGTACAGGCTCTGGTCAGTGCAATCAGTTCAGCAGCCTGTGCTGATGAAAAAGGCAGAGAATAAGATTCTTATGTCTTGTCTGTCAACTCACAAACGGCATATCCACACAAATATACCCCATCTTGTGGTTTGGAACAAGAGCCATCCACAAATAACGATCTGGCGCCCTCTATTGGAGTGGACAGCATGTCAGGCCTGATAGAACAATCAGTAGTTATTGTCATCATACAATCATGTTTGTCAGCTTCGCAATCATCCTGTGCATGAATCAGTCGTTGTAAGGCATGTGCTACTGTGTCATGTGATGAAGTAGGCTTGACCACCAGGTTTTCAGTATTCAACAACACACCCTCGTATCCACTCCGTCGTTGGACTGACAAGTGTTGGGTGGATAAATGCCTAAGCATGTACTGAATCTGATGAGCACAATGTAATGTCAAGTGATGACCTTGTACAATCTTTTGACAGTGATACTTTTTCAAATCTTTTTCCAATCTCTTAAGCATTCCAGCCGACTCGTCGCGCCACTTAAGTTTAGTAAACGTTTTCCTTGACTTCCTGGCTCCCTCCTCTTCTTCTTCCTTGTACGTGTCTACTTTATCAGTTTCTGGTGCCAACACGGGCACGGCTTGTATCAACGTATCTTCATCATACGCGTCTCCTAACTTGCATTGTAGGATAAACTTATAATCCGCACCCACTAACTGACAGTGACGAGATGTTCTAATCAGCATATCTACGAACGGTATTGGTTTCGACGGGCTAGGCAACAGATCAATTATATCTTTTAGGGCGCTTGGAGATGGGGGTTGAATGTCAATTCCCCCTCTTCGCTCCATCCATACGGCTGCCACATTTTGCACTTTAGGAGGATTGATTACGGACCCGGAGTCTGGTCCTGAATCGTCCATATACTCATTATCATCACATTCCTGCTCTATCTCTTCACTTGTAAGAAGTGAAGGGTAGATTTTCGGTATTTCTCTCATCTTTTGTTCTTTCTTATTTTCTCTAGGTTTTTCAGAAATTTGCAGAGGCGCAGACGTCGACGATTTCGAAACACACATTAAATTAGGCGGTGGAACATAAGGGGGAGGATTTTCCCGTGACAAGGCAAAATCTTCTGACTTATCAGCCGTAGGTTTTTTCTTTTTAAATTTCTCAGGGTTAGGAACAGTCTTTAAGACGGCTTTTGGGACATATGCTCGAGTTTTGTCTCGCCATACATCAGCCATTTTATACCACACGTCATATCCCCCTTTCATGTAGTCATAATCCCAATTTGGGTCGCCCTGTCGCCCATAAATTAGGTCGAACGCACTTCGTAGTAATCCAGGGTCGAAAGTCCCTTCCCTGGGATAACTACGCCATTGTGTACCTTCTGTCCGGCCAGCTAAATTATCCAAATATGGATTTGTATAATACCCCCAACTACATCTTTCCATCCATACCTTAGGGGTTTCACTTGGTTCTGGTTTTGGATATGTTTGACCCATTTTCACAAGTTAACTGGCCAGGCACTGACACACACAGTTTACTTAGTCTATAATTGTACGTCTAGAATTTATACAATTTTCCCTTAAGTTTTGAGATACAACCAGAACAGGTAAAAAATTGATTTTATCTCTTACCTGTCTGGATGTATCCCGGACGAGCCCCCAGAACACTGTAAGAAATTTAATTCCCTGTGTCTTTGTGTGTCTCAGTCTCTGCTCAGCAATCAGTAAACAGCTTCAGGATCCTGGGAGAGTGCAAGTCAACGAACCACACGAATGAAGTCAATATGGTTTATTCAGAATGCAGCTCTCAGAGATACAGCAAAAAGACAGTGATATTTATACCATTAATCCACGCCCTTACAGTTAGGTGTGTGTGTCCGTTATAAGAACAGAAGAGTAACACCATACATAGAGATAAGTTCAACAGTTGAACGTCCTTGGTAGTAACAAAAAACAGGAACAGACTGGTCGCATAGAAATGATAACAGCTAGGTTTGTGCGTTTCTGTACACACGGCCTGAGAATGGAATGTGCTTGCGCACACACCAAGAGCTGAAAAAACAGGAGACACCTGTTGCCTCTCTCATGCTCAGAAAATGAAGTTTGCAGAAGACGTATACTCAGAATATATACACATATAATCTTTCAGTTTAGTTGGTATTGGATCTAATAAACATGTTGTTGGTTTAGAAGCAATGATTAGTTTATTTATCTCTTCCTGTCCTATAGTTGTAAAGCACTGCAGTTGTTCTTCAGGGGTGATAATTGATAACAAATGACAGTCTGTAATTGAATATTTGTCTCAATCATGGAATTCTGTTCCCTGGAAAAGGTCTCATCAAATAGGATTTTAGTGGGAATGCAGCATCACCCAGCATGGCATTGGGCCTTGTACACCAGATCCTGGCAAAGGGCAGTCTGCAGGGACAGACAAAGTTTTGTCCTCCATGGCTCTTCTGAGAGCAGAACCACTGTACACCCCACCCTCGCTTGTTCTGCCGAAGTCTCCAACCTGGACAAATGTAAATCTATAGTCTGCATTTGCTAGTGCTAGAATGTGATGCCATCATTTGCTGCTCAATTGCTCTACAGGTCATGTGGACAGACTCTGCAACGGTGCTTATCCCTAGACCAGTGGTGATTTCTTTAAGACTGCAAGGGAAGCTCGGCTTCCCTTATAATGTCACAAAATTAATGGTCAAATATGTACTATTGTATTAACATTTTATTGACTAAAAATGCGTTAGAAAACGTTCATCTCAAAGACGAGTTCGTTCAGAATCAGTTACATATAGCAGGTCGGCTGACTCGATTTCCTTATCATACATTCCCGCAGCGTCACAGTGCATTTCCCTATTGAAGCCCAGCGTCCATTGCCTTCAATGGGGCTGCTTTGAACGTTTTTTTTTTCAGCGCTTCGAAACTATACGGTCATTGGATAAACGCTGCGATTATGTCCCGCCCACGGATGCTCAGCGTCTCTGGGGGTGAATGGGGAGTGGGCTGGCCCGGACTCCGAGCTTCTGCGTGATGATTGGAGGGTCTGCCGAAAGACTGCATCTCCTTTTGACTGACAGCGATTCTGTACTATAAGGAATCACTGAAGCTATTCCCGCTCAGTCCCATCGCGGATTTCTCAAGTTCAGTCGAAATAAAAACTGCTGCAACCTATTTCTTTGATATTTGCTTGGCGAAATTGCTTGATTTTCATCATACATTTCACACAATTATACACCACATTCCTTGTTTCAGTTTTACAGAGTTTAATATTTTTTTTTTAGATCGTTCATTCATTCATTCATTCATTCATTCATTCATTCATTCATTCATTCATTCATTCATTCATTCATTCATTCATTCATTCATTCATTCATTCCTTCATTCATTCATTCATTCATTCATTCATTCATTCATATAACGTTAGTAGGCTAGGCTAGCGTCGTGGGTGAAACTGCGCACAATGGCAGACGGTGCTAATATTGTCGACCTGATTTTGGCGAAGCCATTTGAAAGTGTTCCTTACGAGGAAAAACTTAGAATTAAACAGCAGGGCAGATCAACACCTAAGATTGATTTAGTGCAAAAGATAGGGAAAAATAACAGGTCTTTTCAGCTCTCCTGGTATGACAAAGTTAGCTGGCTGACTGGAAGTGCTGTGACAAATAAAATGTACTGCTGGCCATGCCTCTTGATGAAACCATCTCACGGATGTGTTGTTTGGTCAAAGGTGGGGTTTGGAGATCTGTCTAACTTTGACAGGGCATATAAAAGATATGAAAAGAGCAATGAACATGTGAGTGCATGTGCAAGATTAAGTTGCATGGGCAGGATCAGGGTTGAGCATGCAATAAATGAAGGTGCTCGCATTCAAGTGGCTAAAAATAATGAAATAGTCAAACAAAACAGGGCCTTCCTAAACCGCCTTATTGATGTGACATCCTTGCTTGGCCGGCAGGAGCTGTCATTTAGGGGACATGATGAAAGTAGTGAATAGTAGTCATAGTAGTCACAGCCTAGCACCACCACCCCTTTATAATAATTTACCTTGCAGCTTACAGTGAAGAAATATGGTGTTTTGGCAGAAATTATTTATAGACATTTTTGCTATTATTACTTACATTAAATATTGCAGAATATAAATATCTTTTTTAGAGGCTGTTTTCGTATTTTCTGTTTACACTTTTTTCTATTACAAATTCAATAGTTTAGGTAATGGGACGGGTGTGATATGTTCATATTTGCTGGTTCTGCTCAGAATCCTGGCAGCAGCTTTCTGTATGACTTCTTCAATCTTGTTGGTCTAGTTCAATCTGTCATTTGCATTTGCATTCTTATAATGGGCGTGAAACACTTTAAATACCGTCTGCCAAAGATATTTTTTTCTTATTTCTCTTCCACATCACCACAAACATTCTGTAATGGTGGAACCTAAATGATATAATTTATAAGAGATATCCAAAAGGAAGGACATTATCAAGTGTATGTTCTTAGAACTAACTTAGTTTTCTTCTTTTCATTTTTCAGAAAATTTCCACTTCTGGCACATTCGAGAAATTGTCCAATTCAGGCACTTTCTCATCTTGAAGAGGTTATCAAGGTTGGTATACATTTTATTTATCTTATTAAACAACTGAAATTTATTTACTAAGTTGTTCCTTTATTTTGAAATATATATTTAAATGCTTTTAGAGGCCTGTTTTATTTCTTGTTATGAGCTTTCGATTAAAAACAATTAGAAATGTATATACAATATAAGGCAAGTCAGGAAGAAGTTAATAAAATGGAAGTGAGCAAATTCAAATTGAAGTGACATCCTTGCTTGGCCGGCAGGAGCTGTCATTTAGGGGACATGATGAAAGTAGTGAATAGTAGTCATAGTAGTCACAGCCTAGCACCACCACCCCTTTATAATAATTTACCTTGCAGCTTACAGTGAAGAAATATGGTGTTTTGGCAGAAATTATTTATAGACATTTTTGCTATTATACTTACATTAAATATTGCAGAATATAAATATATTTTTTAGAGGCTGTTTTCGTATTTTCGGTTTACACTTTTTTCTATTACAAATTCAATAGTTTATTATTATTTATTTATTTTAGAAACCTATGGTAATGGTAATGGTAATGGGACTGGTGTGATATGTTCCTATTTGCTGGTTCTGCTCAGAATCCTGGCAGCAGCTTTCTGTATGACTTCTTCAATCTTGTTGGTCTAGTTCAATCTGTCATTTGCATTTGCATTCTTATAATGGGCGTGAAACACTTTAAATACCGTCTGCCAAAGATATATTTTTCTTATTTCTCTTCCACATCACCACAAACATTCTGTAATGGTGGAACCTAAATGATATAATTTATAAGAGATATCCAAAAGAAGGGACATTATCAAGTGTATGTTCTTAGAACTAACTTAGTTTTTTCCTTTTATTAATTTTTTCCTCTTTTCATTTTTCAGAAAATTTCCACTTCTGGCACATTCGAGAAATTGTCCAATTCAGGCACTTTCTCATCTTGAAGAGGTTATCAAGGTTGGTATACATTTTATTTATCTTATTAAACAACTGAAATTTAATTACTAAGTTGTTCCTTTATTTTGAAATATATATTTAAATGCTTTTAGAGGCCTGGCTTATTTCTTGTTATGAGCTTTCGATTAAAAACAATTAGAAATGTATATACAATATAAGGCAAGTCAGGAAGAAGTTAATAAAATGGAAGTGAGCAAATTCAGACAGTAACATCGGGTGTCCAAGCTGGAGCTGTCGCAGAAGTACATACTTTTATCTTACACCTAACTTACTTTATGTAATGTAATTGCTGTAATTATATATGTGTCCGTGGCAGCTTTGTGGTTTCATCAATAATATATTATTTCGTTTTTTCATGTTTAATTTGCATTCATAACAAGTGTACATTATTGTGCAGTGTAAAAATTATGATTTTCACAGTAAAAGTATTACTATATGCAGTGAATAACTGTAGTAGGTCTAACTTTACATTTAATGCAATTTTACATTACAGTTTAGGAAGTGAGAAAGAACAAGTAGCCTAATTGTATAATTTACAGTGAAAAAAACTAAAAATGTCATTCCCACAATTCCCTGTGTGACACAGTTCACATTTTATGTATTTTTTAAAAAATAAATACAAAGTTCTGTCATGAAACGTCTCGGTTACATATGGTAACCCTCGTTCCCTGAAGGAGGGAACGGAGACGTACGTCGGACGTAACCGACGAATTGGGATCACTTCAGGGAAGCCCCTATAAGCTTAGAGATCTAGAGAACGGGCCAATGGCCATTGGCGTGCGGGATTTGCATCTCGCGCTCCGCCCCGCACCGCACCACGGGTATAAACAGGAAGTGAGAGCAACTCGCAGTTGTTTTTCACTGAGGAGCCACGATTCGTCGACCGAAAATGCCTGCAGGTCCCCTACCGTCTTGATGGAGGCCAATGCAGTCAGGAGTACTGTCTTCAGTGACAGAACTTTCAACTCAGCTGACAGCAAAGGCTAAAAGGGCGCTCTCTGCAGTGCGGTAAGCACCAGCGTTAAGTCCCAAGAGGGTATAGAGGGAGGGCGAGGCGGATTTAGTCTCCTCACCCCCCTCAGGAACCTGACGATCAGGTCGTGCTTACCTAAGGACTTTCCGTCTACTAGGTCATGATTAGCGTCGATAGCGGCAACATATACCTTGAGGGTGGAGGGAGACAGCCTTCACTCCAACCCGCGCTGTAGAAAGGAAAGCACCAAGCTGATCGTACACCTTCGGGGGTCTTCTCGGCGAGAAGAGCACCAGTCGACGAACAGGTTCCACTTCAACGCATAGAGCCGTCTCGTAGAGGGAGCTCTAGCGGAAGAGATGGTGTCTACCACGTTCTGTGGTAGGCCACCTAGAACCTCCGCATCCCGTCCAGGGACCAGACACCGGACACGGGTGCCAGAGGGTGCCCCGTCTCTGAGTCAGGAGGGCCTTCCTCAGAGGAATGGGCCAAGGAGGTACTGTCGCGAGGAGCATTAGTTCCGGGAACCAAGTCCAGTTGGGCCAATACGGAGCCACCACCAGGACCTGCTCCTCGTCCTCCCTGACCTTGCACAGGAACTGTGCAAGAAGGCTCACTGGTGGAAACACATATTTGCGTAGGTCCCGGGGCCAGCTGTGTGCCAGAGCATCCGAGCCGAGGGTCCCCTCGGTCAGGGAATAAAACAACTGGCAGTGGGTCGTGTCCGGGGCGGCAAACAGATCTACCTGAGGGGTCCCGAAGCGACTCCAGATCAGCTGGACCACCTGGGGGTGGAGTGTCCACTCTCCGGGAAGCACCTGCTGACGTGAGAGCTCGTCGGCTGCACGATTGAGCAGGCCTGGGATGTGAGTGGCACGAAGCGACCTTAGATGCTTCTGACTCCACAAGAGGAGATGGCAGGAGAGATGTGACATGCGACGGGAGCGTAGACCACCCTGTTTGTTGATGTACGCAGCGGCCGCAGTGCTGTCCGTACGGACCAGAACGTGCTTGCCTCTGAGCGGCCCCTTGAGGCGGCTGAGTGCAAGACGAACTGCTAACAACTCCAGACAATTGATATGCCATTGCAGTTGGGGCCCCGTCCACAGACCCGAAACTGCAAGCCCGTTGTACGTGGCACCCCAGCCGGTGGATGAGGCATCCGTAGAGACAACAGCATGCCTGGACACTTGTTCTAGAGGCACTCCTGCCCGTAGAAATGAAGGGTTTGGCTGTGCTCCGCTCCGTGGGATCCGCTGTGCCACGCCCATCTCGGGACTCGATCGTGTAGCCAGCGTTGAAGCAGTCTCATATGAAGCAATCCAAGCGGCGTTACCGCGGCTGCAGATGCCATATGCCCCAGGAGCCTCTGAAAATTTTTCAGTGGTACCGCTGTCTTGCATTTGAATGAATTCAAGCAGTTCAACACCGACTGGACGCGCTCCTCGGTGAGGCGTGCTGTCTGGGCGACCGAGTCCAGCTCCATCCCGAGAAAAGAGATCCTCTGCATGGGGCAGAGTTTGCTCTTCTCCGAGTTGACCCGAAGTCCCAACTGGCTGAGGTGTCTGAGCACCATGTCCCTGTGTTCGCACAACTGCCCTCGCGACTGGGCAAGGATCAGCCAGTCGTCGAGGTAGTTGAGGATGCGAACGCCACGCTCTCTCATGGGAGCAATGGCCTTCTCCGCAATCTTGGTGAAGACACGGGGCGACAGGGCTAGCCCGAAGGGTAAGACTTTGTACTGATATGCTCGTCCGTCGAAAGCAAAGCGAAGAAACGGTCTGTGTCGAGGGAGAATCGAGACATGAAAGTACGCGTCCTTTAGGTCGATCGCTGCAAACCAATCTTGGGGCGAACGCACCTGAAGATGCGTTTCTGCGTGAGCATCTTGAACGGCAGCCTGTGAAGGGACCGGTTCAAGAACCGCAGATCCAAGATCGGCCATAACCCGCCGCCTTTCTTGGGTACAATGAAGTACGGGCTGTAGAAGCCGGTCTTCATATCGGCTAGAGGGACCGGCTCTATCTCGTCCTTCGCCAGTAGGACCGCAATCTCCGCCTGGGGCACAGGAGCGTTCTCCTTCGACACGGAGGTGAAGTGAACGCCCCTGAACTTGGGGGGACGCCGGGCGAACTGAATCGCATTGCTGAGTCTGATGGTACGGATTAGCCAGCGGGACGGTCTGGGAAGCGCTTACCAGTGGGGCCATCGGCACCACAGATGTACCCGCAGCGGGGCAACAAGGCGGTATGCAGGGACCCGACTCGGACGGCCTGGTGGCGGCCCGACGTGGGGTCTGAGTGTGCTGTGCAACACTTACCTGCTTCCGCTGAGGGGGTATGCGAGTGTGGGAAGGCCTCTGGAGTGCGTCCCCACAGCCGGCACCCCCTGCTGGCGAACAGAGAGGCGTCTGAGAGTGACAAGGCATGGGAGCGTCGAACACTGACAGGCGCGCTCTCTTGGCACCCAGAGATATTGGAAACTGCTCTTTTATTGAAAATTTGGGAACAGAAAAAACAGAAACAAGGATTCTCCCCCGGCCCTCTTCCGGGCGAAGGAGTGGTGCTGCAGCCATCTCCTGAAGAGCAGTTCCCTCCATCTCTGGGTGGCCCGTCTCAGGGTCGCTTACGACGGCGCTTGCCACCTGGCTCGGCAGCGGCCTGAGTGGGCTGAGCGGCCGTCCTCGGCGACGGGCAGGCGGAGGTGCAGGATGTGCTTGATGGCCTCCGTCTGCATCTGGGCGGCCGAGAACTGTTGGGCGAAGCTCTCGACCGCGTCGCCGAATAACCTGGCCGACGAGATGGGGGAGTCCAGGAACCAGTACTTGTCAGTCTCCCTCATGTCGGCCAGGTTAAGCCAGAGATGTCGCTCCTGGACCACTAAGGTGGACATCGCCTGACCAAGGGAACGGGCGGTGACTTTCGTCGCCCGGAGGAGCTCTGGGTCAGGTCTACACTTGTGCATGTCCATGAGCGCCTGGGCCTGGTGCATCTGCAGCAAACTCATGGCATGCAAAGCGGACGCGGTCTGTCCGCAAGACCTGTAAGCCTTCGCAACTAGGTTGGAACGTGGGTCACCGCGCCAGTTGGAGGCGGTCGCAGGACACAGTTGCATCGTGACGGCCCGCTCAACTAGTGGGATTCCCACATAACCCTTGGCCTGCCCGCCGTCAAGGGTAGTGAGGAGGGAGGAGCCGTTCGGTCTGTTTCTGGCACTGAAAGGCGCCGTCCACGACCTAGTCATCTCCTCATGCACCTCCGGGAAGAATGGTACCGGAGCGGGACGCTGAGAACCAGCGCGACCCGCCCCGAGAAACCAATCATCCAACCTGGAAGGTTCGGGGCGTGGTGGAGGGTTCCACTCAAGCCCGACCTTCCTGGCGGCCCGGGAAAGCATAGCAGTCAACTCGGGGTCCGACTCGACCATTGCCACTCTCCCAGAGGGAGGCAGTACAGCCGAATCTTCATCCTCCGAGGACTGGAACTCCCCCTCCGATGCAGCGATCGACATCTGCTCATCCGCGGGTGCCCTGAAAGTCACCGCTGGCGGCCCGCGGGCGGGACCAGCGGCTTCTTCCGGAAGCACCACCGGCTGAGGAGCTTGTGAGAGATCAGGGGCCCGCGGAGGCTCGCTCGGCGGGTTTGCCCTGAACGTAATCCTCAGATCCCCCCGGGCATCCGTCGAAGTAGGCCTATCCTGCTGGGCAGGGATAGTACTAGATCGAGGTATGCGGAGGGAGACTCCACCTTCTCGAAGGTAGGCGAGTCTCGATCTAAGCTCCGAGATAGTCATGTTCCCGCAGTAGGAACATGAACTATCCACAAACGCTGCCTCAGCGTACTGAACGCCCAAAACACGTGAGACAGCGATTGTGACCGTCAAAGAGTGAGAGGGAATGGCCGCATCCAGAAATGTGTTGCTCTTTTTGTGAGGAAACGCTCTTAAAGATGTGCTGAAGCACCCAGGGAAAACCGCGACAGAATACAGGGGATAGTGCAGCCTGTTTCTGTACTCACTGTACGCCCTCACCGAACCGACAGAAATTTGTGGTTGCTGTGAGAACAGCAGTTTTGTGCAGTTTGTGCCGGTTGCTCTCGCTTCCTGTTTATACCCGCGGTGCGGGACGGAGCGCGAGATGCAAATCCCGCACGGCAATGGCCATTGGCCCATTCTCTAGATCTCGAAGCTGATAGGGGCTCCCTGAAGTGATCCCAATTCGTCGGCTACATCCGACGTACGTCGAACGTGACCAACTGAAAGGGAACTCTAGATGTCGCAGGCTAAAATGTCCTTAAAGGATTAGTATTCAGAATTGCAATATACCTATAATTTAGTCACCCCCATGCAGGGGCGGACTGAACCATTAGGCAAAGGTAGGTAGACTGCCTGGGGCCCCCGAAAGCCAAGGGCCCCCTAAAATGCTTTTTATATGCGAGTTCAGCGCAGACGCACAAGTGGTTGCTGTGGTGTTCATTACCACGACAACCGCCTGCGCAATCGCGTTTAACGTGCTTCATGTAGAAAGTGTAGTGCCCAAATGATTACCGCGATTCAGAAGCGCGTACAGGATCACAGAATCCATTCATAAAAACTCAGACGCACGTCTTACTGAAGTACGCGCAACCCTCAATTCATTCACACAGAGACACAAAACATGCAGGATTCATATTTAAATCGTATTTTTGCCGTTTAATATTCACATACACTAGTCCATATCGCGATTTGATTGAGGTGTACTGACTTGCATTGGATTTATTGATCCAAAATTTGACAAATTCCGTGACATTCCGCGTTAAACATTAAATTCAATTTTTATGACTAGATTCCGCTATTCCTTTCGCATTTTCTGCATCACGGATATCATAGGCCACGAGCATTGAACCGTTTCATTTGAGAGAAACTATCATCATAACATAGGCTACACAGAAAAAGGTCTAAGACAACCCGTCAAAATAAAAGTTTGGACAGTAGGCTATAATGTATGTCTTAATGTAACAATTTTAACAGTAGGCCTAAACCTCTGTTGTGTAGCACTTTGAATGTACCAAAATGAAAGGGTCTGTTTAATTTTCATTGGAATAAAAGATAAATGCCTTAATTTGATTACCAGAAAAATGTAAATAGCTACATAAAACAAATAAATATATATTTAGTTAAACTTTTAATAAATAGCTGTTAAATTATTCAAGTTTAAATTAATTAGACATGCTTTTTGGTTAATAAAATTGTATATAACCATCCAGAAAAAAAATAAAACCGAAAAAAAAGGAATCTGGAATTTTTTAAAATGGAATTAGGGAAAAAAATAAAACAGATTTCATAGGGCCCTACAAATGAAAATATCATGCATCTGAAGTTATAATTAAATACGGAGCAAAAGTGCGTATAATATAGGCCTATTTATCGTTTTAAATGGCGTTCACTCAAGGACCTGAGTAGATGACACATGCGCATTTACTTTCCACAAAAAGATACACACTTTTTTGGTTGAAAATTCTGATGCGTGTAATAATTTCTTTCAGTTTGATAATAGAAAAAATATTTTAAAGTTTAGAATTAGACAGCCTTGTGTAAATTGTGCAGTGAAAATTCAAAAACCGTGTTGTTAAAATTGTTTAGATAAAACCAGAATAAAAATAAAAACGCCAGCGGGTCAAATTTACCCCTATATAATTGCTTTATTTTCATGCTGTATTTGCGGTCACACAACGCACGGTCAAATGAAGATGTTTAAGCCTATTTTATAAATGTTCAAACTGGATTAAATATAAATTTTGGTTTTGCTATTTATTCAAGTCTGCCCGTTTCCTGAAAAACTATTAATAAAATAAAACTATTTTGTAGTATTACAAAGCTACACAATGGATATTAGTACTTAAATAACTTGGTACTCAGAGGCTGGTGGCCTTCGAAGTCCACAAAGGTCGCACTGAATGTTGTTAAATGGGATGGTCTACCCTGGGATTGCTCTTGTCGCCTAGCAACTGTGACAGCTGCCATTGACAAGCAAGAGCAAAGTTTGTAAAAATTTTTTTAAAAGTGATATTCCTTCACAAGTTCACAACCTATCTAAATATGTTCACCGTGGTCCATTTATGTACATGATAAAGAGTTTATGCTATGGGGCTGTTGAATGCTTAAATCTGACAAACGTTCTAAGGTGAGCAATTATTTTCAGGGAAACGCACGGCTAAATTAGTTCAGACAGGTCTTGACCGCATTACAGTTCCATATCACTTTGCCAAATGATTACAGTTATTTCAAAGAGCCTTACAGTCTACAGAACCAAAACCCACAACGACACAGTCCAAGCAAATAAATAAAGTAAACAATAGGATAAAAAAGACAAATTATTTCCATGTTTTGTCACAAAATTAAGTTGTATTATGCACGGAAAGCACATATTCTCTCTCTCCCACTCAGATACTCACACACACACACACACACACACACACACACACACACACACACACACACACACACACACACATACAACACGGACACACAATCTCAGAGAAACAAGACTTTTTCAGTAAAATAGTTTAACAACTTCTTGGAGTAGATAAAGCACATATACACTGAATTATGTTCAGCACTCTGCAACAAGTATTTTTCAGATTTTCTAGACTATTTTAAGTTGTAAAGTGAGCAGGATATATTAAAATGTAGCGTGTGGATTCAGCAGGCATGTATTTATGATACTAAGTGAGGCCTCACTAGCTCTACAGCTCTCCACAAATTTCCAATGTAAATCTGTGGTGAAAAATAGAACTGCAGCACTCTCTCAAAGAGAGCCATAGAGTGGTGCAGGTATGACATCAATTTGTAAGCCAAAATGTGGAAGCGAGTTAGCATTTTAGCACTTCCCATTCCCTTGCCCCGAAGGCTTTTTGAATGGGGTTTTGGTTAAATGGCTAAAATAAGGTCTGTGGTGAAGTTTTTCAAATAAATTGTAAATTTTTATCTTTACAGTCCTAAAATGAAGGGAGAGGTTCACAGTCATTTAGAGGAGAGCATTCGTCCATACATTGATCTGATTGACACTCTGCGGTCAGTTGGCATTCACAAGGACTTGGCATTACCGACCATTGTAGTGATCGGAGACCAGAGTTCTGGGAAAAGCTCTGTGTTGGAAGCGCTTTCTGGAGTTGCATTACCAAGAGGAAGCGGTGAGGACTGGTTATAATAGTTTATTTTTTAATAAAATTTTAATTTGTTTTAAAAACCTTATTTAAATAAATTTCACAAGTTTATAGAATAGGCTATTATAATAAACCAATGTAACTGAACAGAGAAATCTAGCTTACCCTACTCTGACTCAGCCAATGCAGCTGAGGTAAGTCAAGCAGTAGTGTTGCGATAATAATATGATATCAGCAATCAGACATTCGAACGAGATTAGATGTATTAGATGATTATTAAATTTTCAGAAAAACAGTAAGTGATTTGCTCTGAAATTTTTTTACCAGCACTGGTGTGTCAGCATTTTATACATTGTGTTGCTGCCAGGCTTAGGTTAGGCTAAGTAGATATTTGAATCAATGAACAGGTGTACCTAATAATGTGGCCCAGTTCCCTTTCGAGGGAACTCGCACTGCATCGGGACGACGCTTTGGGGATGCTCCCTTAGCATCAGCGAATCTGAAACCAGAATGCCAACTAGGCCAATCCGATTGGCGTGCGTGATGACGTCATCGTGACGGCATACCCGGAAGTATAAAAGGGGAGCTGGAACGTAATGGCGGTAGTTATTGCTCTTCAGCAAGCGCTATCTGTCAAACTGTTTGTCTATTTACTGTTGTATTGTCAGTGAAAGTGTGTGTGACTGAAAAATGGAGTGTGAGAGAGTTTAAGCAGTGTGTGCATCCTTGCCCTCGCTACATGTCGGGCTCGGATACACACCTGCTTTGTGTGCATTACCTGGGCGTTCAGCATGCTCAAGCGGCTCTCGAGGGAGCCGCTTATAAGCATTACAAGAAGCTGACGCTCAGGGTGCTCCGCTCTCGGCTGGCCGTGCTCGATGAGGCCGGCCAGCCTCGTGAGCCCCGTGGATCGGTCCCGCATCCGCCGAGGCGGTGCGGCGAGGCTGGTCATGGGGCTCACGGATGGACTGTCAGCGGGACTGGGACTGCTGAGGCATCTTCCCAGTCTTTATCTGACAGTTCAGATGTTCTCCTTCCCCGTGTGGAAGCCCGCGCTGCGGCTTCTTCTCCCGGGGCGGAGGACCCGATGTGTGAGCGGTCTGATTCTGAGGATTTAGACGTGCTCAGCATCGTGGCAGTCAAAGTTATAAGCACTTCTTAAATATGCAAGATTCCATCTCGCGATTGCAAAAAAAAAAAAAAGGCAGCGCGCAGGTTAGGGGTCTGCATTTAAAGTGAACACACGCGAACGGTGTGCATGAGATACTGGTTGGCTTAACGGCAAGTCCGTACGTACGTTAAATCAGTATTGTCTGATATAGCGGCATTTAAGTCTGAGGATTTAAATGAGATATGATCTGACTCTGAGGAGTTAGATATTCAGTCATTCAGACCATGTTTCACCGTATTGTGTGACACTGTTTGGCTTTTTTCTCGAGGGATGAAAACCAATTGTATTATGACGGCTTGAACCACGTTGCTGAGGCAACGCGGGGTCAATGAGTCCGTATAATACAAATAAAACAGTGTTGTCTGATTAATTACGACTACATTTAATTCTAAGGAATTAAATAAAATATAATCTGACTTTGAGGAGTTTGATATTTAGCCTATCATTCAGACTATGTTTCACCTTAATTTTGGCTGCATTTAATTCTGAGGAATTAAATTAAAATATTATCTGACTTTGAGGAGTTAGATATATTTTTTATTCAGCCTATTATTTAGATCAGGTTGCACGGGTTTGGTGATTATGATGGCATTTAATTCCGAGGAATTGAGTGTCATGTTATCCAACTTTGATAAGTTGGATACTTTAATTCTGTCACCCAAGCGTGTTTAACTTGTGAACTGGATATTCATCTAAGATGGAGCCCTCCTGAAGTTGATGTCGTTCTCGCCGCCTTGTGGCCTGCGGGACACATCAGTTTCAGGCAATTGCTAATCGCAGTGTCCGCTCTAGTGTTGTGGCCCTGTTGAGCTGCTCCCTTAGATGAGGCCCCTGCTGGCCAGCCCCCTCTCCCGGGTAGGAGCGATCGAGGTCGTCTCCCCTGTGGAGTTTTTCGGGAGTCGATGCTGTGTTCCCGCCGTCTAGTACGCTTCGGGCCACATCGTTTCCCCGTGCACGCGTGCTGCATCAGCCGCCTCTAGCAAGACTTGCGGTGGTCCAGCAAACGCGTACGCACACCGAAAATCTTCCTCGATTTCGCCCTGGCGGTTAGCCGCTTCAGGGGGTCGGGGAGGAGGCTCGGTTGACACCCGAGACCGGCCTCGAGAGGCTGGTGCCCTTAGCAGATTATCTCGGCGCATGGTTATGCCTCCGAATATATCAGCTTGGGGCCTGCGACTGTAGGAAGGGGCATACAGACTGCAGTCTGGTTACCTTCCCCTGAAGTTCAGTGGGGTGGTCTGGACGGCAGTGGTCCCTGGGCAGGTTCGGGTAATGGAACAGGAAGTTCACTCCCTGTTGGTAAGGAGGCCACAGAATGTGCTCCTCCGCCAGACAGGGAGTCCGGGTTCTACAGCCAGTACTTCATAGTTCCTAAGAGGGATGACGAGTTGCATCCAACTTTAGACCGGAGGTACTTGAATCGTTCTCTGAGGAGATTCAGATTCAAGATGCTTAGCATTTCCTCCATTGTGATTCAGATCCAGTCTGAGGACTGGTCTGTCACGATGGGTCTGAAGAGGACGCATACTTCCCTGTATCCATCCTTCTGTGTCACAGGAAGTTCCTGAGGTTCGCTTTTTGGGGCAAAGCGTACCAATATCGGGTTCTTCCAGGCGGCCTAGCCCTTTGAGACTCTGCACGCAGTAGCGTGTTGACGCCTTCTCAGAGAACTGTGTTCCTGGGAGTCGTATGGGATTCTCTACGTTGTGGGCACAATTGTCTCCCGAACGTATCGAGTCCATACGGGCGGTGGTCTCTAAAATGAAGCTAGGCCACAGCATCACTGTGAAGCAGTTTAAGGTCTGCTGGGGCTCATTGCGGCTGCGTCCAACAGAATATCTCTTGGCCTGCTGCATGAGACCCTTACAGTGGTAGCTGGGAATCAAGGGGTTTTCCTCGGGGGGAAAACCATTCTGTATGATCAGGGTAACGCGCAGATGCCTTCGTTCCCTAGTCATATGGAAGAAACCTTGGTTTCTGTCCCAGGGGCCAGTGTTGGGAGCGTTCTGTTGCCGGTAATCCGTTTCAACAGGCGCCTCCCTCACTGGCTGGGACGTGGTTATGGGAAGTAAACCAGGTGGCTTTCCTTAAGGGGAAATCCATTCTGTATGATCAGGGTAACGCGCAGTGGCCTTCGTTCCCTAGTCATATGGAAGAAACCTTGGTTTCTGTCCCAAGGGCCAGTGTTGGGAGCGTCCTGTTGCCGGAAATCCGTTTCAACAGACGCCTCCCTCACTGGTTGGGGCACGGCAGGGGGGTTTGAGGTTGCGCCCTCTTTGCAGACTGGCGCATCACATCCTCCTGTGGTCCCAAGGGAAACTGTTGTCCATCAGGGCAATGTATGTCCCGGGGGTCCAAAATCAGGGAGCAGACATCCTGCTGAGGCAGGGGCTGAGGCCCGGGGAGTGGCGACTCCACCCAGAGGTGGTGGAGGCCATATGCAAGAGGTTCGGCCCAGTGGAAGTGGATCTGTTTGCGTCTCGAGAGACGTCCCACTGTCCACTGTGGTTTTCCCTCACGTATCCAGCTCCGCCATGGTGCAGACGTGGCCGAGGCTGCGTCTGTACGCATTTCCCCCGATTGCTCTGCTCCCGGGAGTCCTGGAAAGGGTCCGTCGACAGGGGGTCAGTCTACTTCTGGTAGCACCCCGTTGGCCGACTCGAGTTTGGTTCTCGGATATCATAGCTCTGCTAGCAGGTCAGCCGTGGGAGATTCCTCTGAGGAGGGATCTCCTATCTCAGGCGGCGGGTACGATATTTTACCCCCGCCCGGAGATTTGGAACCTATGGGTCTGGCCCCTGAGGGGACCAGGTACATAGAAGCTGGCCTATCGGCGGAGGTGATAGAGACCTTACTCAGCTCCAGGGCCCCGTCTACGAGGAGACTGTACAGCCTCAAGTGGAATGTATTTTCCACTTGGTGCAGAGAACGTGAGGTGGACCCAGTTAACTGCCCAGTGGCTTCAGTGCTGGAGTTCCTCCAAGATCGTTTTTCTGCAGGGCTTACCCCGTCCACACTCAAGGTGTACGTGGCTGCCATTGCGGCTTTCCACACTCCTCTGGGTGATGGGCCTCTGGGTAGGCACCAGCTGGTTGTACAATTCCTCCGTGGGGCTCGGAGGATGAGGCCTGCGGCTCGGACCAGAGTTCCAACCTGGGACCTGGCAGTGGTTCTCGAAGGATTGGCTGAGGCCCCCTTCGAACCATTGGAGTCGGCTGGACCAAAGGATCTGACCCTTAAGGTGGCTTTTCTCCTTGCCATTACCTCTCTCAGGAGAGTGGGAGATCTCCAGGCCTTGGCGGTAACGCCGACCTGCCTGGAGTTTGCCCCGGGAGGAATAAAGGCCATCTTACACCCTAGGCCGGGCTACGTGCCTAAGGTGCCATCAAGGGTGGTCAGGTCATTGGTCCTGCAGGCATTTCATCCTCCGCCTCATGTGACGGCGGAAGAGGGGAGACTTCACCTACTCTGCCCGGTTAGGGCGCTCAGAGTTTATTTGGCGAAGTCTGCACAGTGGAGGAGATCACAACAACTGTTGGTGTGTTTTGGCTCACCTAAGAAGGGATTGCCTGTGTCTACTCAGACAATCAGTAATTGGATTGTCCAGGCGATTACCATGGCCTATCAGGTGCGCAGTTTGCCTTCACCTGTGGCTGTGAGGGCTCATTCCACCAGAGGCATGGCCTCTTCGGTGGCCCTTCTTTCTGGGGTCCCCTTTCAGGATATCTGCGAGGCGGCCGGGTGGGCTACCCCACACACTTTTATCAGGTTTTATAGCCTGGATCTCCCTACGACGCCTGGTGTTAGGGTGCTCCAGTCCTAGCTGTGCCCGGTTTCCGGCTTCACACTAGGGCAGGCGCTACCCTTCGGTGTGGCCTAGTGGGTACTCGTTCCCCAAAGCGTCGTCCCATGCAGTGCGAGTTCCCTCGAAAGGGAACTGCTCGGGTTATGTATATAACCCTTGTTCCCTGAGAAGGGGAACGAGCACTGCATCCCGACGCCACACCTCGGCGCGCCTGGAGCGCATGCTTCAGAGCAATTACTACCGCCATTACGTTCCAGCTCCCCTTTTATACTTCCGGGTATGCCGTCACGATGACGTCATCACGCACGCCAATCGGATTGGCCTAGTTGGCATTCTGGTTTCAGATTCGCTGATGCTAAGGGAGCATCCCCAAAGCGTCGTCCCGATGCAGTGCTCGTTCCCCTTCTCAGGGAACAAGGGTTATATACATAACCCGAGCAGTTATTCTTTCAAATTGAATGATAAAATGTACACTATGTAACTTTTTTCGATCAAATTTATAAACGCACATTTGTGTCTAACATATTTACATCATGAGTACATCATGGAACAATCCATGTTCCAAACCGTGCTTTTTTTCTTGACCCCAATCACTACAGTACGCCTATAATAAGAGTTTATATTCAGACTATTTTAGACTGAGCGGGACGCCAACCACTGCGGAGTAGCCCAGTACCTGCATGACTTGTCATATACATAAACAGAGAGCAGTAGCTCCTGCTTTAATGATCTTCTACAAGACGCATTTACTAACCCTCATTTCGTTCCAAACCCGTATCTTCGGAACACAAATTAAGATTTTTTTGATGAAATCTGAGACCTTTCTGTCCCTCAGTTGACAGCTACTACAACTTTGAAGCTTTAGAAAGTTCAAAAAGAGATCATAAAACTAATCCATTAGAATTGAGCGGTTTAGTCCAAATTTTATGAAGAGACTTGATCGCTTTATATGATGAACAGTTTTAATTTTATTAACATATAAACATTGATCAACACACAGATCAGAAATGCTAAACGGAAGCTCAAGCATGTTCAACGAAAGTCTTACAGGTTTTGAACGACATAAGGGTGAAAAAATTATGACAGAATTATCATTTTTGGATGAACTATCCCTTTAAGAGAATTATTTCTTTACTCATCACCTGCACTAATTTTCTATTGTTAGTTTTCTTCTGATTGCTAACTGATCTGTGTTTGCTATAGGAATTGTCACCAGATGTCCACTAGAGCTGAGGCTGAAGAAGGTAACAGGTGGAATCAGCTGGAAGGCTGTTCTCTCTTACCGTAAGAAGAAAACTGATTTTATGGATTAATCCATAGCTACACATGATTGGAAAAACTGCTTGAAATCTCTATTAATTTCTTAACCTGAAGGGTTTCTTGCAGCTGTCTCTAAGTTATTAATCTTACAACTGAATTTAAACCATGTTGCAGGTCCTACTAAAGCCATCAAAAAATCGAATGGAAAGGTATCACATTCAGCAAACAATGAGAGGAAATTTGAATTTGGAGATCCTTCATTAGTTAAAACACATGTTACAGAAGGTTAGTAAAACAGAATTTTGTCAAGCTAACAGTGTGATACTTGAATAAATATAAAAATACACAATACAAAAAAACTATATAAAAGTTATATTAACTATAACCATTTTTATTGATACTTTTCAGTATTGGTATATATCAATATATAAACACTATATTGCCAAAAGTATTGGGACACCCCTCCAAATCATTCACCCGTTCCAATCACTTCCATGGCCACAGGTGTATAAAATCAAGCACCTAGGCATGCAGATGCTTCTACAAACATTTGTGAAAGAATGGGTCACTCTCAGGAGCTCAGTGAATTCAAGCGTGGTACCGTGATAGGTTGCCACCTGTGCAATAAGTCCATCCGGGAAATTTCCTCACAACTAAATATTCCATGGTCAACTCTAGAGACACAGTGGAGGTTCTCTGGAGTGAACAATCACACTTCTCTGTACTTGCCTGACTGCATTGTGCCAAGTGTAAAGTTTGGTGGAGGGGGGTTATGGTGTGGGGTTGTTTTTCAGGGGTTGGTCTTGGCCCCTTAGTTCCAGTGAAGGGAACACTTAATGCTTCAGCATACCAAGACATTTTGGACAATTTCATGCTCCCAACTTTGTGGGAACAGGGGATGGCCCCTTCTGGTTCCAACATGACTGTGCACCAGTGCACAAAGCAAGGTCCATAAAGACATGGATGAGCGAGTTTGGTGTGGAGGAACTTGACTGGCTAGCACAGAGTCCTGACATGAACCCGATCGAACACCTTTGGGATGAATTAGAGCAGAGACTGCGAGCCAGGCCTTCTCGCCCAACATCAGTGTCTGACCTCACAAATGTGCTTCTAGAAGAATGGTCAAAAATTCCCACAAACACTATTAAGTGCAAACCTAAACCTTGTAAGAGCCTTCCCAGAAGAGTTGAAGCTGTTATAGCTGTAAAGGGTGGGCCAAATCCATATTAAACACTACGGATTAGGACTATAATGTCATTATAGTTCATGTGCATGTAAAGGCAGGCATCCCAAAACCTTTGGCAATATAATCTGTGTGTGACCTTGTGTGTGTCACATTCAGCAAACAATGAAAAGAAATTTGAATTTGGAGATCCTTCGTTAGTTAAAAAACATGTTTCTCATCCAACACATATATATATATATATATATATATATATATATATATATATATATATATATATATATATATATATATATATATATATATATATATATATATATATATATATATATATATATATATATATATATATTAGGGGTGGCACGGTACATGAAAAAAAAAAAAACGTTCGGTTCGCTTGTCTCGGTTCGGAGTGTGTGCGTCGCACGGTTAGACGCATGCGCAATATATCCTCGTGCCCGTATGTTACCTCAGACAGTGGGTGTCCTTTTCGCGCGAAATAAGAGGTGTGTGGACACATACAGTAAAGTAAAAGTGGAGTGCTGCAGGTCACGTCACGTGTAGAAATGCAAGCGGGAGAGATAAGGAAGACTGCCCGGAGTTGTTGGAGGATGCGCTAGCGTCGTATAGCAGGCAGGGCAGATGCAGTGCGGAGAGCGGGAGCCGCGCCTGGCATACACACACTGGCAAAAAATGTTACGCCAATGTGTCGGACTCGGTAGACAGCCAGTTAGGAAACAACTTATAATATAACAATTTTTTAGTACTGTATCCCAAATTGTGGATGATTAAGCCATGTATACCATATGCTGAAGTAAATTTCTGGAGTGTTAACGTTTAAAAACAACAACAACAAGAACCGTACAGAACCGAAAACCGTGACCCTAAAATCGGGATACGAACCGAACAAGCTGTGTATGTACGCGCTCTAGATCACTGATCGCACGTTGCATTTATGGACAGACACATTTCAGTCTCCGTGTGGTCCTGCTCGGTATCGCAGCTTGACTCGTCTAAAATGAAAACAAGCTCCTTGTTGCTGCTCTGTACACTGAATTACAGTTTTTTTCTGTAATGTTTTTTTCCATGGGTGCTTAGGTGTGTATACATTTATTATATAATAGAATTATATGGACTCCTTATATTTGGTTATTTGGTGTCCTTTTGGAGTCTCCAGTGATCCTTGAAGCTTGCAGAAAATACAGATATGTATATATATATAATGTATGTTACAGCCCAGAATGAGCTGGCAGGAGAAGGGGTAGGAATATGTGATGACCTTATCACTTTAGAGGTCATGTCACCAGATGTGTGTGACCTCACACTGATCGATCTACCTGGAATTGCCCGAGTCCCAGTTAGAGGACAACCAGATGATATTGGAAACCAGGTGAGCAGCATAATCTGATTTTGCACTTCACATTTCGCATCAAACCAGTATCAAACCAAGTTTTAAACTTTGTCTTTATGTCTTGTAGCTCAAAAAACTGATCATGAAATTTATTGAGAAGCGAGAGACTATCAACATGGTAGTGGTCCCTTGTAACATCGACATAGCAACAACAGAAGCATTAAGAATGGCACAAGAAGTAGATCCTGAGGGCAAAAGAACTGTTGGTAATGAAGCAAATGATCTGCACAACATTTATCATATATCTTTGAGAACCTCTGTCTGCAAGTACACATTTTACTAAATTATTATTTTTCATTCTCAAAGCCATTTTGACCAAGCCAGACCTCATAGACAGGGGAACAGAGAAGAACATTCTGGATATTGTTCAGAACAAAGTGATTCCTCTCCGCAAAGGTTACATCATGGTGAAGTGTAGAGGACAACAGCAGATCGATGATGAGATTTCTCTGGAGGAGGCAACTCAAATGGAGAGAGATTTCTTCCAAAATCATGTCCATTTCAGGTAACTGAATGAAAAGAATAATTTAACTTTTTGTTTCCTAATGCATAGTTTTCTGTTATTGTCTTCTTGGAAGTGTCAACATCACATTTGCATAGGCCGTACTATTTGAATTCATGAGTGGTTGACTGCCAAATTCAAACATTTAAATAAAGATAAAAAAGGATCAAATTAATTTCAAATAAGCTTTTCTGTTTAAACTTGATTTCATTTTATTTTGTTTATATTCCTGTTAAAACTTATTTTGTTTCTGGTGTTTGATTTTGTACCTCTAACCAGTTCAGAGCACTGGTTTTAAGTTTTGTAGTCTTTCTAAGTCTTCTAGGCCTAAATCTTTTGTAAAAGTCATGATTTTTTTTTTAAGTATACCCATTTATCAAGCAATATCAACTAAACTAAACAACCTTACAAAAAGTGCCTTCTCTTTTTCTACAGATGCCTCTTGAAGGAGGATAAAGCAACTATTGAATGTCTTGCCGTCAAACTGACTCAGCATCTCGTTGATCATATTAAAGTATATTTCTAAATTTCCCATCCTGAATAGTCTATTCATACTGAACATGAGTTTAGTTGAACAACGAAATGAACTTTGTGGCAGCATGGAGTGAGAGACTGTAACTAAATTGAATTTTACCCAATTGTTTTTTGTTTTTTTTGTGTGTGTGCCAGAAATCACTGCCACAGCTCAATGAGCAGATAATAAAGCAATTGTGGGATGTGAAAAATGATCTCAAAGAGTGTGAGGCTGGACCACCACAAGACCCTAAGGGGGCAAAAAACTTCCTCGCTGAAGTAAGATCTCAAATGATAATTTGAATGATGACTGAGAATTATTAATATGATCCCAACTGTATTTGTCCTGATTTCCTTATTTTTCTGCCCTAAAAATATTTATGTTTGCAGCGCCAGGCAAGGGTTTTTTGCTAGTTTCAGTCCGACGCAGTTATCCTTTTCATGTCCTTCGCTATGTTGTTTAAATAGCAAATGCATTTGCGCACATGGGCATTCTGGTCTGAAAACAAGGTGTGTTCAGGTGCATTGCTGCCGTGTTGCTATTTTGAGGCAACTGACGACTGCACCATTGACCAACTGAAACCTGGTCTAACGTCAATGGAGCAATATTCTTTTTGTTATTTAAAGAGCGGGTTAGTAATATGCTTCTATAGGCGAGTGCACAACGCACGTACAGTCTGCTTATTACCTGTGTTGGGGGTAACGCATTACAAGTAACTTGAGTTACGTAATAATATTACTTTTTCCAAGTAACTAGTAAAGTAACGCATTACTTTTCAAATTTACAACAAAATATCTGAGTTACTTTTTCAAAAAAGTAACGCATGTTACCTTTTTACATTAATTTGACTGACAGCTCTCCTGCCCCCATGTTGAGAAAAATAAGTGCAGACAAGTGTAAACATGATGGTTATTGTAGTTTTAGACTAAATGTGAGCATTTATTTATCTCACTTGCACAATAAAGATTCTGTCCTCCTCAAAATGAATGAAATCAGTCAAATGCAAAATCAGAGTACTATGCAAACCTCCAATAATTAAATGTTAAATAAAACAACTATTTTTATGCATAATCTACCTTTATATTTAATTTACCAATGTCTTGCTGCTGACCTTTGATGATGAAAATTACTAGATGTTTTGTTTTTATTGGTAAAACTTTTTTTCTCCTGCATCCTATTCTACCATTATCCAGAATGGCAGCACAGCAGAGCTGCGCCCTCTACTGTTCATGCGTGAATCTGCATTTTTACCTCGGGCTTATTTCAATTTTGGTATGAAGAGGTCTTTACCGTTGCACAAAAATATAACTTTTTTGTTATAAAAAAACAAAAACAAAAACAAGCCCAGCCCAGGTGAGAAAAAGTAACGCAAAAGTAACGTAATGCATTACTTTTCTTAAAAAGTAACTAAGTAACTCAATTAGTTACTTTTTAAGGGAGTAACGCAATATTGTAATGCATTACTTTTCAAAGTAACTTTCCCCAACACTGCTTATTACACACACAGCAGTACACACGTTATATTAAACATAAAAGGATTCCTCTCTGGAGAAGCGTTCAGTGTTTCTGCTCGAAAGTTCCGCCATGTAAATAGAGAAAATGCCATGCCATGAGTGCAACTGGCTTTTAAAGGGAATGGGAGATGAAACTGAGTGGTTTATTGCACGTTATGCCCCAAGCACACCCATTACCCATTAAGAGAATAGGGGCAACCCTTTTATACCATTTTCCCATCGTTAAAATTGCAAAAGTGGATTCGGACATGTCCTAACACATGAGCCGTGCGCTTTACAGTAGACTATGCACTTAGATCATTAAAATAGGGCCCCTTGTATTGTTTCTGTGCTGTCAAATCTCATCCACTTTGTTGTTGTTGTTGTTGTTGTTGTTGTTGTTGTTGTTGTCGTTGTTGTTGTTGTTGTCGTCGTCGTCGTCGTCGTGGTGCTGCTGCTATATAATGATAATGATAACAGGCTCATGAAATGAAACAAATATTATTTTTCTCACAGACCTTAAAAAGATTCAATGATCAAATCAAGTCCTTGTCATCAGGAGAGCTGATCACTGGGGAAAATATGTTTGTCCAGCTTCGGGCAGAATTCAAGAAGTGGAATGATCATCTTAACCGTACAAAGACATCCTGTCAGTGTATCTTCAATTTTAAGACACATAGGGCCAGATTTACTAAACAGGGCAAATTTGTGTGAGAGCGCAATTCCAGAAAAGGGCTGATGGGAGTGGAAAGTTCAGCGCGTGATCTACTGACGACATGCAAATTAATGAACACAGATGCAGTCGGATCATTTCCATAATGACCAGCATAATCTACACGTTAGCGTCTGGTTTAATACATGCTTTTTTGGGCGGTAAATAATGGTGCAAACACCAGTAAATTGACAAGTGCAAACCTTTGTAAATCACTTCGCATGATTCATTTAAATACTCTTCTCCCATAAATTTTGCGCCTGAAAGGAAACTCTTACAAATGCATATGCAATAAGGTCAGAAAAAATTGCCCTGTCCATGCCTTTTCAGTGCAAATTTTTCACTGCGTTTCTTTAGTAAATAATGACAGTAGTTTTTTAACGCCAAAAGAGGGTTTGTGCTGGCGCAAGCTGTTAGTAAATCTGGCCCCTACTATATGTCTGAATTTGCTGTTGTTTTCTAATAGTTCTAATGAAAATGAAAAAGTCAATTAATGTCACGAGAAATCCGATTTTAATTTCAGTTAAAAATGCGAAAGAGTTGAGCCTAAAAAACAGAGGGAGGGAACTGGCCGGCTTCAGCAACTACAAAGTGTTTGAAGCAATTCTACAGAAACATGTGGCCACACTTGAGAAGCCAGCCAATGACTTGCTTCATACCATAAAAGGTACCATCACACACCTTTGTTAACTAGGTTAAAGACATTCTGGTTATTGTGGAGAGCCTCCATTATAAAACCAAAAGACTATATCACCAACTGAATGTCTTTAGTTTAAGCACGTGTGGCTGTTTGTGTTCTTAATTTATGTATTTCTCCTGAAGACATCATCATTGCACATTTGATTGACGTTGCGAGTCAGTGTTTCAGAAACTACTCTGTCCTTCAAAACATCGCTATGGTAAATATTGATCCTAATTAGAGGTAAAGATTGCCCCTTTTAATCCAGTTTAATGAAGTTCTTTTTCCTCTGTACTTCATTTTACTCCATAGGACAAAATCAACAACATTCAGTCAAGTCAGGAAGAGAAGGCAGAGCAGAGGATCTCAGAGCTCTTTGAAATGGAACGGATGATCTACACTCAAGATGCCATCTATTTAAAGATCATAAGTGAGATTACAAATGAGGAGTTTTCAGAAGAGCAGTTGCCTTTCTTTGACAAAAAATGCAAGTACAGTCATATGCTGGAGTCGTATTATGAGGTAGACCGTCTTATTTTTCAGTAACAAATTGCAGCACAGTGCTCGTGGTATGTGGAATTATCTTAGTATCTTCTTGTTTTCCTTCAGATTGTTGTGCAGCGGATGGCTGACCAACTACCAATGATGATCTCCCTTTTCATGCTGAAGCAGACTGCTGAGATCCTGTCAATTGACATATTGATTTTACTGGATGGGGCAAATGTGAGCAAGCTCCTGTCTGAGGACTCTGATGTCAGCATAAGACGCAAAGACCTATGGGCTCGTCTGGACCGTTTGACAGCTGCTCAGACAGCACTTAATGATTTTGAGGAATCTACTGATTAGATGATATCATCTTACACAATACATAATGCATCTATTGTTGGATAACATATTATCCAAACTTCCATATATCAATTTTTTCAACAATGTTAAGTTCAATTAAAGCAAGAAAATGTACTTGTTAAGCATAGAGCATAATACATTTTATTTGTGAGATTTAAGGAACAGAGGATATTGCTATCTGATTATATCTTTATATCCAACAATAAAACTTTAGCATATTAACTTTTATTTCTATTATATATTGCATGATTTTTTTAACCAAATATTCAGACTTCTAACCCATTTCATCTAATTAATTAACTATAAGCCTTTAGCCTTCCAACTGAATTAACCTGCATTGAATTCTATTAAAAACACAAATACTGATTGTTTCCATGTTGTGCAGTCATTTGTATCCACCTTAACAACAATTAATGGAGAGTTTGTTTAGAAGTAGCTAAAAGCCTTAGTGCCTTGGCTACGGTATATAATTTTCTCTTTTTTTGTCTCTCAACCATTTAAAAATTTAAATATTTTTTCTGTGTTGATTGACTTGTTTTGTTTTTGTCAGCATAATAATACTTCTACTACAAATAGTAGCCTACACTCTAAAAAATGCTGGGTTAAAAATAACCTAAGTTGGGTTGAAAATGGACTAACCCAGCAATTGGGTTGTTTTAACCCAGCGGTTGGGTTAAATGTTTGCTTAAAACAACCCAATTGCTGGGTTAGTCCATTTTCAACCCAACTTGGGTTATTTTTAATATTATATAATAATTTTTATATTCTAGTCATTCTCAAAGTATTGTGTAAGGCTTCCCTTCTACACTTTAAACATTCAAATATAACGTGTTGACGACAGACACAAGAACCATTGAAAATGATGTATACTACTCACTGCTTTGTAAACAAGCCCAGTTCGGATTGGACTAGTTCCCTTTCGAAAGGGAACTCGCACTGCGTCCTAGAACGCATTTGGGGAACGCCTCCAGCGTGACCGGTGTCTGAACTACTATTGAATCACGGCAAACCCATTGACCGGAGACAGCCCATGATGTCATCAATGTGCGACCAGGAAGTATATAAGGGCACCTTGCAAACATGACACTATCTTTTCGTCTTCAGGGACTGTTCCGTCTGAATGCTTCGAGTTAAGGTAATCCAAATTCATTATTTTATGCACACGAGCCGTGTGTTTTCTGCCTGGGATCAAGAGCATGCACAGTCAGCTCTTATGGAGTTGTTTGTTTGTTTGTGTGAAATGTGAGCGTTTTTCAATCCGAGATCGCTCCGCTCTCATCTGGCTCTCTTCTTGAGGGAAGAGGGTTTGGCATCTGAGACTGGTGATGCGATCCCGCTCACGCCGAGGCTGAGTGCCGACGCGCATCATGGGTTTCCTCGGATGGAGCTCGCCGATCGTCGCGAGAGGGTATTTTTCTCTCAGACGATCTGGCAGCTGACGAGACTTATCAGCAAGTGCTCTTAGGGCTGGTTGGTAAGGAGGGAAATTAATCTTCTCAGCCACCCAGACCGTGTATGCCGAGCCAATGAATGTTATGGAACGCGCTGCAGGCAGGCTGCGGCTGCCATGTTGGCGCGTTAGAGGAAAGATCGCTTGTGATAGATTGAACGATCGATTTCTCCCCGGCCATAAACCATCGGCTCATTTGAGCTTTCCATTCCTTCCTGATCTTCTTACAGAGATCGAGAGGGCATGGAAGAACCCATACTCGGCTTGTATTCACTGACATCAGTGGGATGTCGCTGATGTCGGGAGGATAGGAGAATATGGGTATGTGTCGTCGCCACTGATTGATGGGATGTTTGCAATCTCCTATCTATGTAGGCGAGGATACTGAGAGCTCCAACCCTGCCATCTAAGACTTTCAAACGATGTTTTGCTAAATGGTTGGGCATACACGGCAGCAGTTCAACCTGGTGCTGCTTCGCACACCATGGCGGTGTTGCAAGCGTACCAAAGTCAAAGTCAAAGTCAAAGAGTTTTATTTGTCACATACACAGTTACATACAAGTATACAGCTGGCAGTGAAATGTATTTGGTGTTGTGCGAGTCACACCGAGTCGCCATTTGCGGCGCCATCTTAAGTTGGACAGAAAATACAGCATAACATGAGGATAGGTAGGTAGGGGTGAGGAGATGAAAAAAAAAACAACCCCCAGACTATGCTCCTACGGGTCCTGCAGCCTTCTTAGGCGCTGGTCACAGACCCGCTTGGCAGACTGGGGGTACAAAGCGGCGAAGGTGAGAGATGGGTGTGTGCATAAGTGTGTGTGTGTCTGTAAAGTTCATGTGCATGTTTGTGTAGGCCTGAAGAGTCACGCCTGGCACCATAATCTCGGTGCTCCCCGTTGTTATGGAGACAACCTTGATCAGATCCCAGTCCGAGTCAGCAGGTGGTGGGGGATGATTGCAAGAGCGTCTTCCTGCAGTGCTCTTCTGGAGGAGTTGTTGTCTCAGCAGCGGCCTTGGCCAAGGCCGTGCTGGTTGAGGGAGCCGAAAGCAGATAAGATTGGAATTTGTTTGGTCTGGGAGCGAGTAGCCACAATTTATGACTACTCTCTTAGTTCGTTCTGGTCTCTGAAACCATTTTGCAAAGCAGTGAGCTTTTCCGTGATGATATCCATCTTGCGTTGCAACTCCATGATGTTATCCATGTTGCGGTTAGTGGTCCCAGTTTGGGAGATGACCGCTCTGCCCACTGCTTCAATCATGACGGGCAGCCTTGTGGAGCTTTGAACAGCTGTCACCGCTTTCTGAATTTTTCGATATCCCAGGGCAATGCCTGATCCAATCAGCAGAAACCCTGTTACCATGAATCCGAATAGGTAGATGTCTTCAATGTCCTCTACGGAAAGTGCCGCTAGACACACAACATGCCACCTCTCCCACGCGTCCATCGTGTAGCCAGCAGCAAACGTTCCGGCAGGGCAGTCAGGTTCCCCCGAACCCAAGCTTCTCGTCGAGAAGATGGTGTCAATTGCGTTGAGAGACCAGCTGATCAAATCCATAATTTTTAGTTCGAGAGCAGTGCGTGGAGAGTCTCCCAAAGTTTAAGACAGTAGACTAGACGAGACGAGAGAAGCAAGCAGGAGAGGAGGGAGTAAGGAGACGAGAGGAGAGAGGAGAGAATGCGACCGCCTTCGCTGAGAGCCAGAGGGGAAAGAGCAAATCTGGCAAATACCAGGCAAATCTGCGGAGGGATCTCTATCAGAGGAAGGGTTTTTCCCCCTGATGCGGGGGTCGAACTGCGCCGCACCAAGCGGAGACAGGGCCCGAGGGCCAGCATCGTGAAGGTGCAATCGGCAGCTTCTAAAGACCTGCATACCACTGAGATCCAGGTCCCAGGCAGGCAGGAGGCGTCACGGTCCGAGGACCGGAGACAGGGCCCGAGGGCCAGCATCGCCTCTCGTGCACCCCCTCAATCGAGGATAAGTTGCAAAGAGGTGCTTTTTACATCAGGCCTGGGGTGGGCCCGTGATGAGTGGAAATTATTTTCTAGGGCCCTCCTGGCTTGGTCTGTGAGAGCGCCCCCTTTCAGGTCTGTAGTAGTGGCGCACCTAAGCGTATCTGGTAAGAATAAAGCTTTGGGCGATTGTCTTTTGCAGGCCACATGCGAGCTGGTAAGCCCTTTGAGAAAAGATATTATTCAATATTTATATGATGACTTATGCTCCCTGTATAGGGTTGGGGGAATCGTTGTATCATTGGATCGTTTAGGAGGATGTTTTTAGCGCCCTGAAGTTCCCCTGTTAGGTGGTTAGAACGATTTATAGAAGCATCAGTTGCATGGGCTCCAGGTGTGAGTAGTTGGCGCTCCTTGTTGGAATCGCTAGTAGAGACCGAGCCGCCGCTCTGTTCACTGTGCGCAGTGAATAGGCCTCCTCTCAGTGTGAGAGTAGTTTTGAGGCTACCGCTCATTCCTGCGGGTGCTAGGCAAGTGGATGTACTCCTGGACTAAATTGGAAGGTTGATGCCACCTCTTAGTTTCCTGCAGGTTTTTTCTTTAGACCTTTTGGGGTGGTAGCCACCTCAGGGTAAAGCTGTTCGTCTCCTCTCAGTGTAAAAACATCGGAGAGTGTATGTTCAGACCAACGCGGGAACTTCAGTTAGATCTATGTCCAAATGTTTAGACTTTTAGGTCTCCGTAGCCAATTAAGGCTTAGGCCATCTGTTATTGTTGATGTAATCAATGTCCTTGTAACCAGTATAACTGGTGGGGCAAAATTCTCTGTGAGTTAGAGTCTGGCCTGCGATTCCACGAGAGACTCTGACGCTGGCTTCTGCTGATGAAACTGCAAACTATTCTTCAGTAAATTTCTTTAATTAATCTAATTCTTGGTCTAAAACTGTGTCCCCAACAGTTTATATATATATATATATATATATATATATATATATATATATATATATATATATATATATATATATATATATATATATATATATATATATATATCATGGCCAGGTGGCAGTACTCCCCTGATAAGGCAGGGTATATTCGAGTACCCCACTCCTAGCTCTGTATCATTCTGCCCCCCCCCCCCTATGGCTCGGGTTGAGTAACGCAACGTTACATGGTAACGCAACGTCCAATTTCAAAACGGTTTTCACGGGATGACTTTTGAGTTCGTAAGCTTTCGAATGATACCTAATTTATGATAATTTCTCAAATATATGATATGAAAAAAGGCGATCAATAAAAGAGCGCCAGGCGTCCCGCCAATTGTGTTCAGTGATCCTTACCAAACACAACAACACCCCCATTGTTGTGTTTGGGTGGGGGGTTGGAGATGTCACTCTTGCCTGTCTTCATAACTTGAGAGTCCTGCATTATATTCATAATAACGGCAGTTTGGGCAAGTGTGCAGATACACTCACGACGTGTGATTGACAGATCCGTACATCATAAAGAGTGTTCTTTGATCGCTAATCTAGCATCTAATCAAAATTGAAATTACAGATTTGTTTCATGCTACTAACAGAAACGATGTGAAGTTGATCGTTTTAGTCACTGGCTTGATTCACTGATGCATTACGCTTAGGGCATCAAGACAGCCAGTGGCGGGACTGACAGTATTAAACGATTTAGAAAGAAAGTCTGTGTGAACTTGAATGATTAGCTACACATCAGAAATCACTGATCACAGATCAAGCATTAATGAACACTGTTACTCACTGTTTGTGGCAGTGCTGTGGAATCCATATGGTAAAAGTCTGTTTGTAAAGCCTGTGCTGACATCGCGACTAATAAACGGAATCCATTTTCTCCAAATTCTCTGAGCGGGCAAAGCAGTGGAATTTCTTCGTATGACATATAGGGAAGATTCCAGATCGGCTCGTCTGAGCTCTCATTTTCTCAAAGGCAGAGCAGGACACCCAGAACTCGGTTTACACCTATCAAAATTTCTAGCCACTTGGGGACCATAATTAATTAATCTGTGCAGTAAAGGCAGGGTAATAGGCATGCGTTTGTCTGCTATTTTGCTGGAGGATTTAGCTAACCCCTTAAGTAGTAATCGAACAGAAGAGTCGGAAAAAGGCTTTGAAAATTAGGATTATAATATTTAGCATAGAATTGGATGCCGGCAAGGAGTCTGCGAATAGAAGAGATTTTAAGATTGCGATTTTCGAAATTAAAGACGAGAAAGGAGCAAACGGTCGAAATGAGAATAGGAAAAACAGAAATTTGGAAGGAGAAGCAAAACATTAGAAAAGCGGACCATGCAGACGTATAGGCTTTAAGTGTAGAGGGAGCGACACCTTTAGAAATGTAATGACTAGCTGACATGAGCAGTTTGTTTAATTTAGTATTATGTCTCCTAAAGGAGGGCAGGTTGAAGGATCCTGGTTGGCTGAGGGGCACAGCTGCCTGAACGTCTGAAATCGAAACCGAGAGAGTGCGTCAGCAATAACATTGCAGTGGCTGGGTATGTGTTCAGCTTTGATAATGAAGTTAAAAACGACGGATTGCCAAATTAACCGTTGTAACAAAGTTCGTAAAGGGACAAGGAAGAAGACAAGGGGTCGGCTTTCTGGGACTCGTAAATGCTCTTTTATTCTCTCTTTAAGTCAGTAAACAAACTGTGTGCACATCGCACAAAACATAAAACAATAAACAAAACTCTCTTTTCACATTCGTCGGTTTCATAAGCAGTTCCTCTCTGCATCCGTGTGGCTACGAGTCCCAGGGTGTGTCTCTCCAGCTCCTCTCTTTCCAGTCCCATTTCCTGGGTGGCTTATATCCTGTCTCCCCATGCCAATCACTGAAACAAGAGACAGGTGTTTCTCATTTGGCCTTGATTCACTTACGTGCCGCTCGTCCTCTGACTCTCTCTCCCGTCACAGACTTCGCTAAACCACGCCCCCCTCGCCACATACCCCCACCGCCCGCCATCCGGCCTGCAGCCCCCCCCCCCCCCCCCCCCCCCCCATTTCTGGAAAGGAAGTCAGCCACAACCATCTGCGCCCCCAGCCTGTGGATCACCTTGAACTTAAATGGCTGTAAAGCTAGATACCAACGGGTGATCCGCGCGTTGGTATCCTTCATGCGGTGGAGCCACTGGAGAGGGGCGTGGTCCGAACAGAGAGTGAACTCCCTCCCCAGGAGATAGTAACGGAGGGTAAGAACGGCCCACCGGATTGCCAAACACTCCTTCTCAATGGTGCTGTACATCGTCTCTCTCTGAGAGAGCTTGCGACTGATGTACAGCACCGGCCGCTCCTCCCCCTCCCTCTCCTGGGTCAGGACCGCGCCCAACCCCCTGTCCGATGCGTCCGTCTGTAACACAAAAGGGAGAGAAAAATCAGGTGATTGTAAGAGCGGCCCGCCACACAGAGCAGCCTTCACCTGGGTAAAAGCCTGCTGGCACAGCTCTGACCACTGGACCGGGTCTGGTGCTTCCTTTTTAGTGAGGTCAGTCAGTGGGCTAGTGAGGTCCGAATAATTAGGAACAAATCTCCTATAATATCCCGCTAACCCAAGGAACTGCCTCACCTCCTTCTTGGTCTTGGGTCTCGGGCAGGTTGCAACTGCTGCTGTTTTGTCAATTTGGGGACGCACCTGCCCATGACCCAAGTGGAAACCCAGATACCTGACCTCTACGTGCCCAATCGCACACTTCTTCGGGTTGGCCGTCAGCCCAGCCAGTCTCAGCGACCTCAGGACGGCACGTACATGCTCCACATGCCGCTGCCAATCATTGCTATAGATGATGATATCATCCACGTAGGCAGCAGCATATGCAGCGACTAAAATGCGGCCGTAGAATTTTATCCATGAGGCGCTGAAACGTGGCTGGTGCCCCGAACAACCCGAACGGAAGTGTCACAAATTGATGTAATCCAAACGGCGTCGTAAAGGCTGTTTTTTCTTTAGACAAAGGCGTTAAGGGGATCTGCCAATATCCCTTTGTTAAATCCAGCATCGAATAAAACCGAGCCGTGCCTAGCCGATCGAGCAACTCGTCAACCCTTGGCATTGGATATGCGTCGAATTTCGACACAGCGTTCACCTTGCGATAATCCACACAGAACCGTACCGAGCCGTCTGTTTTAGGGACTAAAACTATCGGGCTGACCCAATCACTGTAGGATTCTTCTATTACTCCCATGTCTAACATCGCCTCTAATTTCTCTTGAACCACTTTTTTTTTGTGTTCTGGTAACCTATAAGGCCGACTGCGAACCACCACGCCCAGCTCTGTCTCGATATGGTGCTGAATGAGGTTTGTCCTACCGGGTACGGGCGAGAACACATCCGCAAAAAGTTCCTGCAACTGGGCTATGTCAGTGAGCTGCAGCGGCGAGAGGTGGTCTCCCCCTGGAGCCAGGGCGAGGGATGTACTTTTTGTGCTCACCTCTGGCCCGAGATCCTCCTCTCCGCTCACGGCTGCTGCCAACATCACTGACTCCGCCTCACTCCATTTTTTAAGGAGGTTAAGGTGGTATATTTGATGTGCCCCACTCCTATCCGATCGAACCACCTCATAATCGAGATCACCTATTCGCCGTGTGACCACAAATGGCCCTTGCCACTTGGCGAGCAATTTTGAGCTAGAAGTTGGGAGTAATACAAGCACTTTATCTCCCTGTGAAAATTCACGCAGTTTCGTTCCCCTATTGTACAGCCGGCTCTGTTTGTCTTGAGCCTGTAACAAATTCTCCATGGACAGCCGCCCCAATGTGTGGAGTTTTGTTCTCAGGTCCATGACATACTGAATTTCGTTTTTGCCTTGCGATGGTCCGTCCTCCCAAGCCTCTCTGAGGACGTCCAAAACCCCACGGGGCTGACATCCATAGAGAAGCTCGAATGGGGAAAACCCAGTGGAGGCTTGCGGGACCTCACGTACAGCGAACAATAGGGGTTCCAACCATTTATCCCAATTTTTGGCGTCTTCCTGTACGAACTTTCGGATCATTGTCTTCAAAGTGCGATTAAAACGTTCCACTAAATCATCCGTCTGTGGGTGATAGACGCTGGTGCGGATCGATTTAACGCCCAATAATCCATAAAGTTCGCGTAATGTATGTGACATAAACGCCGTGCCTTGATCAGTGAGGATCTCTTTCGGGATCCCCACCCGGGAGATTAAACTAAATAAAGCCTCCGCAACACTCTTCGCAGAAATGGTACGGAGAGCAATTGCTTCGGGGTATCGTGTTGCATAGTCCACCAGGACCAGTGCAAAACGATGCCCCCATGCGGATCGCTCTAATGGTCCGATGAGGTCCATGCCAATTCTCTCGAAGGGGACCTGCATAAGCGGAAGAGGGCGCAATGGCGCTTTTGAAACGGCCGGTGGATTTACCAGCTGACATTCACGACACGACGCGCACCATCTGCGCACGTTCTCGTGAATGCCCGGCCAAAAAAACCGGACCATTAAACGATTCAGTGTGGCCGCTTGACCTAAATGACCGGCCATAGGATTAGAATGAGCCGCCTGGAAAAGCATTTCCCGACGGCTTTTTGGTACTAACAACTGGGTTGTATCTTGGTTTGACTGAGTGTCCTGGGTCACTCGATACAACCTGTCTTTTAATATGGCAAAATAAGGATAAGAGAGTGGCTGCTCAGGATAGAGAAGCTGCCCGTCGATCGCTCGGACCTGGGCAAACGCATTTTTCAGCGACTCATCTTGGGACTGCTCCAGAGGAAAATCATCGCGGTCAGTGAGGATCAGCCTCTCTACACCACTCCGTTCCTCTGCAACAGTACCCGATGGTCCCGGCTCAGTCTCCCCAACCTGCACAGCCGCTTTCTCTCCCTGCCCCTTCTTTCCCCCAGAGACATCCGCACATAGACACCCCAATAAACTACCAAATGCTGGCCAATTCGTACCCAAAATTAACGGATGTCGGAGGTGCGGGTTAACTGCCACCTCCACTCTATGCTTTTGTCCCTGAAATTGAATTATAACCGTCACCAGCGGATAACTCACCACATCCCCGTGCACACACCGTACCTTAACCATGCGGCTATCATCCAATGCCAACGATTGTATCAGGCTTTGATGGATAGAGGTCTGGTTACACCCTGAATCCACCAAAGCCGGATAGGTACCCCCCTGAATACTGACTGGTATTTGGTACAGCCCGGCTCGATCGGGGGCAGCCTGAGGCGCATTGGGGACCCGGATCAGCGTTCCCATCTCCCTCACTGGGCAACGATCTATAAAGTGACCCGGGTCCCCGCACCGCCAACAGGCCGGCCCAGACTTCCCCGCCGCCCCAGTGGCAGGAAGGGAATCAAGGGATTGGCGTGGAGAGAAAGGGGAAACGGGACCAGAGGCTGGAGGGAACCTGGCCGGCTCCCTGCCCCCAGAGGGCAGCCGTGAGCCCGATGCTCCGCCCTGGAGTTCCTCGACCCGTCCTCGGGGCGGACCTCGGGACTGGAACCCTCCCCTCGTCCGGGGAGCGGGCACCGGCCTAAAAGAAAAGAAAACAGAAGAAGAGGGGAGAGAGAGAGAAGCCGCTGGCAGGGGTTCGCCGACCCCTGGGCACGCCACCATTCGATCCTCCGCCAGCTGGATGGCTTTGACCAGCGACGCCGGCCGGTGGCACTGGACCCATTGCGCGGTCTTCCTGGGCAACCGCGCAATAAACTGCTCCAGTGTCACTTGATCGAGGACTTGGTCGACTGTCGACTGGCCAAACATCAGCCATCTGCGGCAGGCGTCCCGGAGCTGCTGGGCCAACACGAAGCGCCAGGTGTTCTCCTCTAGTGTCAGCGACCGGAACCGCTGACGGTGTTGTTCAGGGGAGAGCCCGACCCGCTGGAGAATGGCCCGTCGCAGGTCGTCATAGACCAGGAGGTTCTGGACTGGCAGTTGTTGGGCGGCTAGCTGCGCCTCTCCGGACAGCAGCGGGATGAGGCGCACCGGCCAGTCCAGTCGTTGCCACCCACATGCCTCCGCGGAGTGCTCAAACAAGTCCAGGAACGCTTCCGGATCATCTTGTGGCCCCATCTTTGTGAGCTGCATGTGGGTGGGTTTGGCCAGGGCAGATGATGTATCCCCGGCCGGAACTTCCCGGTCGATGCAGCTCCGGAACAGCTCACGGTCCTGCTGCTGGGCCAGGAGGAGCGCCTGGAAATGCCGCTCCTGCTCCTCCCGGATCTCCAGCGTCGACTGATGTTGCTCCCGATGCAGGACCGCGAGCGCCTGGATGACGTCCGCAAATGGCGTCGCTGACGGTGTTTGCATGGCGGCGGCTCTGTCTTCTTCCTCCCGGGTTTCGGCACCAGTGTAACAAAGTTCGTAAAGGGACAAGGAAGAAGACAAGGGGTCGGCTTTCTGGGACTCGTAAATGCTCTTTTATTCTCTCTTTAAGTCAGTAAACAAACTGTGTGCATATCGCACAAAACATAAAACAATAAACAAAACTCTCTTTTCACATTCGTCGGTTTCATAAGCAGTTCCTCTCTTCATCCGTGTGGCTACGAGTCCCAGGGTGTGTCTCTCCAGCTCCTCTCTTTCCAGTCCCATTTCCTGGGTGGCTTATATCCTGTCTCCCCATGCCAATCACTGAAACAAGAGACAGGTGTTTCTCATTTGGCCTTAATTCACTTACGTGCCGCTCGTCCTCTGACTCTCTCTCCCGTCACAGACTTCGCTAAACCACGCCCCCCTCGCCACAACCGTCTCAGAAAAGGCATAATCGAATGGCAAGATGATCTGCCTTTATTAATGATGGCGACTGTGGCTTCGTTATCGCAGAGCATCGTGATACGTTTACGTGACCACTCTGGGCCCCAGATGACGCTGGCTACAGCTATAGGATATATCTCGTAAAGCACGGATGAAACGGAGGCGGATGCTGTTTTAGGAAAATCATTAGGCCATTTTTCTGCGAACCACTGCCCTTGAATAATTACCTGTATTACCTGAATGAGAGCAAGTGTTGTCGCGTCGGCATCTGCGAACTCAAACATGTGTGAGTACAACTTTTATACGAAAGTATGAAGACGTGATTGGATAGAGATGAAGGTAATAAGTGACAGGTAATTAAGTCTTTCCGGCAGAACTTAAGCTAACGCTTCCATTTACGATCTCTGACGTCACATAGCCCGCGAAACAACAATAGCAGTCCCCTACGGATGCAGTGTTTATGAAACAAATATACAAATAACATAACATAAAAGGTATAACAGCTTTTCTTGCCGTATGCACCGTTTTTCTCCTCCGTTTCCCTCAAATAAGCAAGGAGTAAGCACCTTTGGCGATAGAAATCATGGGCGTGGTAGTGGGGGGAAAAGTGGACCTGACTACCCAGGGCCCCGTCTAGGGAGAGGGCCCTTTGAAAAGTCTGGAATATATTTTAACATGGAACATGGGGGCCCATCAGGACTGCCTATGCATAGGGCCCAGGATTTTGTGCTACACCCCTGATAGAAATGATTGTAAAAGAGCATACACCCCGTACGTCCGCCATGCTTTGTTTACATATAGCTACCGCACAATTCCTTGGGCTCAGGCAGTTCTACGAGAAAGACTCGGGAGAATAAATAATGTGACAATTATCCATTTATTAACAACCGAGCAAGCAATAAAGTACTTTGGCATAACGTTAGGCCCCGTCCGTAGCTCGCAATCTGAGGGTCCGGACTCTGCATATCCTGCCTGAAGACGAAGGCAGAGGTGCAGCCGACCCCCCCCAAAGTGAGGTATGGAAGGGACCATCGTGGTGGTGGTGGGGTAGATGTAGGGAATTATTTGACTTTGGAGGTGGTGGGGAGGATGGCGGTGAATTGGAGCATCAGCATCTGCGAACTCAGACATGAGTAAGAACCGATCTTTTATACCCAAGTATTAGAATGTGATTGGATAGATAAAAAAGTTGAAGTGACGTGACAATTAAGTCTTCCCGGCAGAACTTATGCTTTCATTTTGGCGTGACTTTGCCTGGAACGCTATAAAGTCGTGAGTGGTGGTTTGAAGTTGTAACCTACGGGCTCAAAAACCTGCCTGGAACGCAGCATAACTCCATTACAAGTTACAATGCACTATAGTCCTCGACACCTGTACTAGTGAAAATAACAATTGATTTGTAAGATGAGAAATCATGTTTATTTTCTAAAATCAAAACAAAACTATACACCTCAGCCTCTGCCACAACAGCCTCTGAAACGTCTACAAACTCTGCAGTCTCAGTTAAGCTCAAGTGCACGAAGAGACCATAAAGTAAACCAATATCTTTCAAAAAGGTCTTGTCAATATAGCGGATAAATAAAATAATGTTAAGTAAAATTAAATAGTCAAAGCCTTCTTGCACTGGATGTGCTGGTTTCAACCTCATCACCGGCTGCTCATCACCATGATGCTCATGTCCTCATCTCATAAATCAAACACTTGGGATTCACAACTACCTGCTAATGCACTCGCATTCATGTAAAGTAGCCTTGTTGACAATTTTGGGTGAGTAAAGGCAAAACGCACAAGATATAGTACTTTCAATGCCCTTAGATGGCGATATCTCTTCTTTAAAGCAGAAACAAACTGCTGCAGAAAAAGTTAGGTGCCATGCAAAATGTAATGTGTAATTGCATTACACAACACAAATGTATTGGAGTAAAAAGTACATTTACTAAAAGTTGCTAATATCTGTGGTACTCAGTACAACTACAAAGTAGAAATATATACTTAAGTACAGTTACTAATTACATTTACTCATATTTGATTATACAGATATAGTATGAGCAGTACATGACAGACCTGTTTTCAAGCAGACAGGTGCACACACATTGTTTAAATTGTATTAATTAAATTTAAATTGAATAATTTAAATTTGTTTTATTACATTAATTTGGTCGCATATTTCATCAAATAAAGTAAGAGTTTTCCTATATATGGCAGCAAGTTTTTAAATGATATTACCGAAAAAAGTATGCATTTACTATTTATAGTTTATAAATATTTAATTTAGTTTGGCCAAATAAAAAAACATTTAAGTACACATGTAAATTAAATAAAAGTAAAGCTTCCATTATTATTTTGGATTTAAGAAATGACAAACTACTTCTAAAAAAAAAAGGAAAAGCTACAAGGACTTAATCTAGGCTACACTATTTTCCCTCGAAGTGGCAGGCATTGCACGAATGCAGGCGCCGATTGGTCTGTGCAGTGCTGCTTATAGTGTTACACTATCAGTTTTGAGCTTTTTTCTCAATGTCCCAGCTTACCTAAAAGTTGTGACAAAATTCACAAGAAAATTGCTGCTTCACAATATTGCCCTGTGACGTTAAAAACCTTGGAGACATTTCTTTTATCTCCTATTTGTGAAGACAAACATCCCTTCAAACCAAACAATCATACAATTAAACAACAATAGCAAGCATTGCGAATAAATAAGTAAAATAAGTAATATAAAATATATATATAATGATAATTAAATGAATTAATGTATGAAAAAAGGGCAAATCAAATGACAACTACATAAATGACTAATGATTATTAATGATATGAAATTAAAAATAAAAATCCAAGAAAATAAAACACCAATGTATGGTTGCTTTAGTAAGTAAATGTAGTTACTTATTAAATGTAGTTAGTAATGTAAGTAAAACAGGTCGTTATTGAACACCCCCCCCCCCCCCCCCTGAAAATATTTAATTACATGAGTAAAATAACGCTAAACACTCCTTAAACTTGGGTTAACACAGATAATAAAATTTAAAGTTACATGGAAGATTTATGTCCAGCATTGTTTTGGACCTCACTGACGTTCACTGTCAAAACAGTTCTTAAAATATCTGATTTGGCATTTCACAGAAGAATTCAGGTTCTTTAAGAACCATAAAATGACCTTTGGACCGATAGTCCAGTTTGACTGACCCACCTGTCTGACGTGTCAGTATTTTATTTTCATTTTCATTTTTACTGTGGGTGTGATGCACTGTAAATTCAGTATGACATAGGATTTCAACCAATTTTGATTTCTTTTCAACATCATCACAAATACCTTTTTTTGTTTTCCAGACATGTCTAACTCAAGGCAAGGTGTGGTTTCTTTGTTCTCATCTTCATTTTCTTCAGGTAGAAGCAATGAGGATGCTGAAAATATTCTTAATTCACCAAATGAAAGGTATGTATAAAGTTGAACTAATTTTGTATAAAACATGTATACACAAGGCAAGACGAAAGTTTATTTTATTCACAATGGTTAATTTAGCATAATAAAGAGAGAGACAGACATGAACATGTAAACATCCATTATAAAAGCATTTAAGAACATCAAAATTAATAAGAAAGACAAAAATAAGAAAAAGAAAAGTTAACTAATTTCAAAACAGATTGAAGGGAAAGAATTGCAACCTGAGAGGTTTTACAAATAAAATGTAAATTTTCATGTTTAACAGTTTTACAGGTTTACAGGTTTACAGTCTTTTAGAAGAGAGCATTCGTCCATACATTGATTTGATTGACACTCTGCGGTCAGTTGGCATTCACAAGGACTTGGCATTACCGACTATTGCAGTCATCGGAGACCAGAGTTCTGGGAAAAGCTCTGTGTTGGAAGCTCTTTCTGGAGTTGCATTACCAAGAGGAACCGGTGAGGACTGGTTTTACTCTCCTTTTCTTATTTAAATTGAATGCTAATAATAATAATAATAATACAAATATTTCTTTAGTCAGCACCTGCAGTACTTTGGGAGTTCAAGCACTTATTGTGTTCGTACTGATTCTCTTCTTTTTCTTATTTAAAAAAATGGGTCAGGTGCACACACACACCTGTCCGACACTAGATGGTGCTATAATAAGGCCTTTTGCACTTTGGATCATATCTTTGGAACCCTAAGGGCTAGAAACAAAATTCTCAGCTCAAGCCCTTGAATCATGCTAAGAAATCTTTCATGATTTTTTTTTAAATTAAATGTAAGATAAACATTTACTGACCTTGGATAACTTGGGTTTACTTGATTATTCATACATTATTTTTTGATGTAAAAAATTGAATTCCATTTCATTTCATTTTAATGTAAATGTCAAATTTGGCACAACAGGCTTTTGGGGAACATTTTCCATCTCTCTATTATCATTGATTTGCAGTGAAATGCATATGCCATAAAAGCATATGCAATTTGTGTGTGTGTGTGTGTGTGTGTGTGTGTGTGTGTGTGTGTGTGTGTGTGTGTGTGTGTGTGTGTGTGTGTGTGTGTGTGTGTGTGTGTGTGTGTGTGTGTGTGTGTGTGTGTGTGTGTGTGTGTGTGTGTGTGTGTGTGTGTGTGTGTGTGTGTGTGTGTGTGTGTGTGTGTGTGTGTGTGTGTAAAATGATACTCAACAAAATGCATGCATATGTGTTCCCTTTCGAGGGAACTCTCACTGTGTCGTAAGAACAACACTTTGGGGACGCTCCCTTAGCGTTGCGTGTCTGAAGCACGAATGAAACTAAGACCGACCCTGCTTGGTGCTACGTCATGACGTAGTATGTGACGGCATACCCGGAAGTATAAAGGGACGCCGGAACACAACAGCGCTAGCTTTTTCGCTCTTCAGCAATTGCGCTGTGTAGTGTGAGACTGTGTTTCTAGTTCAGTAAAGTAAACTGTTTGAAAGAGAAACTGTGAAAACCTCCTCCTTCGCCAGCGGACAGCAGTGGATGGTTCGAGGATGCAACCAAGGCTTCTTATGTACCCTCTGCCCACCCGTGGAACCAGGTAAGCATTACACAACACACTCAGACCCACCACAGGCCGCCTCCAAGAGAGAGCTGCCCCAGCATGGTCACTGCGTTCCACCTTGCTGACCCACTGTGTGTACACCTGTGGTCCCTTTGGTCCCGCTTGTACGGCCTCTGCGAGCCTGCCTAGTGCTCCCTAGTCCGTCTCGCTGGCTCTTTCGAACCATTATGTGATTCAGTCTGCCCAGCGTCCCCCCAAGCTTGTGGGCATCCAGTTCACTTCAGTGAAAGGCTGTTGATGCCCAAGTCTTGAGAGTGAAGATTGCAGTCCTACTGGCGAATACGCAATATGACGCGATAGAGCCGGCCCCTCCAGCCGATATGAAGACAGGGTTTTACAGCATTTAAGCACCCAAGAAAATCGGTGGGTTACGGCCAATATTGGACCTGTGAGTTTTAAATTGGAGCCTTCACAAGCTACCGTTCAAAATTCTCCTGCAGTAACGCATTTTCGAATGCATCCTTTGCCGAGATTGGTTTGCAGCGATCTAGCTGAAGGACGCATATTTTCATGTCTCGATTCTCCCTCGACACAGGCCGTTTTTGCGCTTTGCATTCGGGGGACAAGCATATGAGTACAAAGTCCTACCCGTCGGACTGTCCCTGTCTCCCCATGCCTTAGGAAGGTTGCAGAGGAAGCCCTTGTTCCCATAAGAGAACAGGGCGTTTCCATCCTCAACTATCTCTACTATGGCTCATTTTAGCACAGTCCAGGGATCAGTTGTGCGAACACAGGGACCTGGTGCTCAGACACCTCAGCCAGTTCGGTCTTCGGGTCAACTGGGAAAAGAGCATATTTTCCCCCGTGCAGAGGATCTCTTTTCTCGGTATGGAGTTGGATTCGGTTGAACGGACGGCACGCCTCACAGAGGAACGTGTCCAGTCGATGCTGAACTGCTTGAATACGTTTCAAGGCAGGACGGCAGTCTCTCTGAAACTTTTTTTCAGAGGCTCCTCTGGCATATGGCAGCCACAGCGGCAGTAACACCGCTCTGGTTCGCTTCATATGAGACCGCATCAGCATTGGCTTCACGGTTGAGTCCCGAGATGGGTGTGTTAGCGTGGCTGTCACCGGGTGATTATCACACCAGCCAGTCGCCAAACCTTCAGTTGTTTAGGCATGCTGTGGTGTTCACGGATGCCTCCGCCACAGGCTGGGGGGCCATGTACAACAGGCATGCAGTGTCAGGGGTTTGGACAGGCCTGCACCTGCACTGGCACATCAACTGCCTTGAGTTACTAGCAGTACGTCTTGTACTGAGCCGCCTCAAAAAGTTGCTACAGGGCAAAGATGTATTGGTCCACTATTGGTACACTGCTTCAAGGTGGTCTGTGTTCCCGTCCCATGTTGCAACTCGCCCGCCATCTCCTCCTCTGGAGTCAGAAGCGTCTAGTGTCACTTTGGGCCATTCATGTCCCCGGTGTGCTCCATGGGAGAGTGGCAACTATAGGCGGTCTAGCTGATCTGGAGACAGTTCGGTGAGGCTCAGGTCGACCTGTTTTCCTCTCCAGAAACGTCCCACTGCCAGTTGTTTTACTCCCTGACCAAGGGAACACTCGGCACGGATGCACTTGCACACAGCTGGCCTCGGGCCTGCACAAATATGCGTTTCCCCCAGTGAGCCTACTTGAACAAACCCTGTGCAAAGTCAGGGAGGACGAGGAGCAGGTCTTGTTAGTTGCGCCATATTGACCCAACCGGACCTGGTTCCCAGAACTAATGCTCCATGTGACAGCCCCTCCTTGGCAGAGGAAGGATCTTCTTTCTCAGAGACAGGGCACCCTGTGCTGGAGGTTCTAGGTGACTTACCCCAAGAGGTAGTTAACACCATCACTTTGGCACAAGCACCGTCTATGAGACACGCTTATGCCTTGAAGTAGAACCTGTCCATCGAGCTGTGTTCTTCTCACCGAGAAGACCCCCGAAGATGTTCGATGCACTATCTGCATATCATGACCCCATAGGAGGTAAGTTGGTTGGGAAGCACGATCTGGTCCTCATTTCAGAATGCCCCATTTGAGCCTTTGCTGTCAATGGCACAGTCTATTTCAGTTACCTCAAAATAGCAATGAGCCAACAATTCGCCTGAACACACCTCGTTTTCAGACCAGCACGTCCATGTGCGCACAAATGGGCCCAAATGCATTTGCTATTTAAACAACCTGGCGCAGGACCTGAAAATAGATAACTGCGTCAGGCTGAAACTAGCAAAAAACACTTGCGCCGCGTCTGGCGCCGCATTGTGTCGGGTGTATGATAGGGCCCGAAGGCTGATATTATTGTTGCACACCAGAGCCACCAGATAAGGAATATTTTAAGCCTAATGGTTTCCATCCCTTTGAATGGAAATAAATGCATTGATTTAGGTCATTTGTATAAATATAGTGTACTGACAGTATAGTTTTATATAATTAATTTACATAGAAATCTGCAAAATGCATATAGATAATTTCTCCAATAAAACACTTTTTTTAAGTTGCCAGACCCATTTAAAATAAAGATACATCTTGTATATCTTTTTCACAATAATAAATTTTTATAAAGTAATGTATTGTTGTTGTATGAATAATAAAACAAACGCTTTTGTGTTAAACTGCAAGCATAATGTTAGGAGGCAACACACAGAAATAAATTATAATAATGAAAAGGGCCTTAAGACAAATGCTTCAGATAAATAAGGTTCGAGCTGTAATATTAATTGTGATATCTTCACATTCATTTGTAATTTCCTGTGATATCCTATGATATGCAATTCATCTAAATTTAAGTATAAGTCCACACATTTTTATAAAATGCTCCTGTCACATAATTTCCCACTGGTAGTTTTCTTCGTTGCTAACTAATCTGTGTTTGCTATAGGAATTGTCACCAGATGTCCTCTAGAGCTCAGGCTGAAGAAGATATCAGGTGGAGTCAGCTGGAAGGCTGTTCTATCTTACCGCAATAAGAGAATTGAATTTGTGGATTCATCATTATTTGGAAGACATGTTGAAACAGGTTAGTACAACTGCAATTAGCAATTTTTATTTTCAAGTGCAGAAAAAAGTAGTTAAAGCTTATAAAAATGCTGTATGTATTAATGTATGTGTGCTGTCATGCGGTAGCCGTAATAATGATGTGCTCGACAAAGGAGATTATTAGAAATACACAGTCTTTAATACAATGGCAAACTCAGAAGAATAATACAACCATGTTAAACACAAACAATAACCGACAATAGACTAAATTGAACAGGGAGTATATATATATATATATATATATATATATATATATATATATATATATATATATATATATATATATAATATATATATATATATATATATATATATATATACACGCTTATGCCTTGAAGTAGAACCTGTCCATCGAGCTGTGTTCTTCTCGCCGAGAAGACCCCCGAAAATGTTCGATGCACTATCTGCATATCATGACCCCATAGGAGGTAAGTTGGTTGGTAAGCACGATCTGGTCCTCAGCTTCCTTAAGGGGGGCGAGACAGTTAAATCCTCCAATTCAGAATGCCCCCTTTAAGCCTTTGCTGTCAATGGCGCAGTCTATTTCAGTTGCCTCAAAATAGCAATGAGCCAACAATTCGCCTGAACACACCTCGTTTTCAGACCAGCACGCCCATGGGCGCACAAATGGGCGCAAATGCATTTGCTATTTAAACAACCTGGCGCAGGACCTGAAAATAGATAACTGCGTCAGGCTGAAACTAGCAAAAAACACTTGCGCCGCGTCTGGTGCCGCATTGTGTATATATATATATATATATATATATATATATATATATATATATATATATATATATATATATATATATATATATATATATATATATATATATATATATATATATATATATATATGCATATATGCATATGCAGGGGATAATCAGGAACTAAATAAAATAAAATAATTAATTAATTACAGGAACAAACAGGAACATAACTGAAACTAAACAGAGCAGAAAAACATTAACTAAAGGAAACAGAACATACTCTCAAAATAAGAGTCCATAACCATGGCACTTGCATACATTTGATTTAAATCAATCATGTAATTTTTTTGCTGTTTTACTGTGATTATTTGTAATAGCAGACAGCAAGTAACTTGAAAGCAAAAGAGAAAAGCAACTTCGAACACGAAGGCTGACCGAACGGCATGCACTCTGGTGTCAGCATCCACAATGCTGGAGGAGCTCAGGGCTTCAGGGAAGCAACCTGAGGAAAATATCGCACGTATCCAGTCCGTGGAGTGGAATGGCGAGCAAGCAAAGACACCTGAGCCTGTCCAACTACCGGCCACTACTTGAGGCGAGTACATGAGAGGACACTGGCTCCACTCGGAGGTTATAGAACCTGGCGAATGTGTTGGGTGTCTCCCAGCCTGCAGCTCTGCAGATGTCTGTCAGCGAGGCGCCATGCGCTAGAGCCCAAGATGGAGTGTGCCCTCATCCCTAGGCATGGACGCGTCTGGTAAGCCAAGACAAAGCGTCCACTATCCAGTGAGACAACCTTTGCTTGGAGAGAGCCTTTCCCTTCAGCTTTCCACCATGACAGACAAAGAGCAGGTCTGAGGTCCTGAAACACTGCGTTCTGTCTATGTAAGCACGGAGAGCGCGTTCTGGACAGAGCAGTGCCAAGGCTGGGCCAGCAAGGCTCCAAAGGCAGCATCCCTGAGTGGTGGGAAACCTTTGGCACATATCCAGGCCGGGGTCTCAGGATCATATCCAGGAGCCCGTTGCAGCATGTCCATTGCACATGGCATCCCAGCCCGTGGCAGAGGCATCTGTTGACACAACAATATGCCTGGAAAAACGTTCTAAGGGAACTCCGGCCCGTAGAAATCTGTGGTTCGACCACGGGGTGAAGGTATCAGGCCTGAGTCACTGGGACCCGGAGCGTGCCTGTCTGCCATGCCCATCTCGGGACTCGATCGTGAAACCAGTGCTGAAGCGGTCTCATATGAAGCAATCTGAGCGGCGTGACCGTGGCTGCAGATGCCATATGCCCCAGGAGCCTCTGAAATAACTTCAGTGGAATCGCACTCTTGCTCTCGATTTGACGGAGGCAAGTCAGCAGTGACTGTGCGCACTCGCTCGTAAGCTGCGCGCAAATGACAACCGAGTCGATTTCCATACCGAGAAAAGAGATCATTTGCACTGGGGAGAGTTTGCTCTTTTCACAGTTGACCCGAAGGCCCAGACAGGCTAGGTGCTGGAGCACCAGGTCTCTGTGTTCGCACACCTGCTCTTGAGAGTGACTCAGAATCAGCCAGTCATCGAGGTAGTTCAGGATGCGAACCCTGTGTTGCCTGAGTGGCACAAGGGCTGCCTCGACAATCTTTGTGAAGACGCAAGGGGAAGGATGGAGACTTGGAAGTAGGCATCCTTCAGGTCGATCGCTGCAAACAAATCTGCTGGACGAATGCATTCGAAAAGGCGTTTGTCTGTCAACATCTTGAACAGAAGCCTGTGAAGGGATCGGTTCAAGATGCGCAGGTCCAGGATTGGCCGTAACCCACCGGTTTTCTTGGGTACAATGAAGTAGGGGCTGTAGAAGCCGGACTTCATTTCGGCTGGAGGGACAGTCTCGATCGCACCCTTCGCCAGTAAGGTAGTAACCTCTGCACGTATGACAGGGGCATTGGGGCCCACCATGGTACAGCGGACTCCCCAGTAGCGGACTGAATCGCATAGCCGAGCCAGATGGTCCTCGCGACCCAGCGGGACAGTCTGGAAAGCTCTAGCCAGGCTCCCAAGAACTGTACTTGCGGGGTCATGCGAACTACATATGTACCCCGGGCGGGGCAGCGAGGCGGCGTGACCAGCCCAGACGTGGGAGGCATAGTGGCCCGGTGTGGGCCACATCTGCCACATCCTGACAAAGGAGACAAGGGGAGGATGTGCATTCCACTGGGGTCTGCTCTGAGAGGAGGCTGGCGCCAGAGAGGGACGAGAGTGGCGTGGCCGTGGGGCGGCGCCCACTGCCATCCGCAGTCTCTGGGTGCTCAGGGATGGGGGTATGAGTTCTTTCTGTAGCCACATTAGGGTGCTGCTGACCCTTGGCCAGCAGCGGAACAAAAGATTCTCCCCTGGCCCTCCACCGAGGGAAGGAGTGGTCCTGCTACCATCTCCTGGAAAGAACTGCCCATCCCTGAGCTGTCCTCATCAGGTGAAGGCTGCTGCTGGGGCCGGGCGGGAGGGACGGGAGCCACAGGAGGGCGCCCTCAGCGGCAAGCAGGCTGAGGTAACTGTGCCGGTGGCGGGGTGGGGGCAGCAGCTGGCCGCCGGGGTAGTATATGCTTGATAGCCTCACTCTGCTTCTGGGCGGCTGAGAACTGTTGGGCGAAGTTCTCAACCGTGCCGCAGAAGATGCTTTGGTGCTTTGGGTCGCCATGCCATGTTTAAGCCCTCTGCGGACACAGTTGCATCGCAACAGAGCGTTCAACCCGGGGAACCCCAGTGTACCCTTTAGCCACGGCCCCATCGAGGGCAGAGAAGGCGGAGGAGGCCACCGAACGGTCACGAGAAGACAACGGGGATTTCTCGACTGTTTGCACAAATAAAAATTCTGCCCCCCCCCTCCCATAATTGCTATTGAGCCAAAAATATTTCAACTAAAATATTAAACTAAATGAATTAACTTCCTCCTGCCCAGGTGACACCAGAAGGAACCTTCCTTGACGTGCGCACCATCGGCCGGTTTTGTTACGAGGATGACTTGCTGACGCTGTCTGCGGTTTACTCCGAGGCCCAGGCTGAAGGCCAGCCCGGTTTCTCCCGTCTGTATAAGGAGAAAACCATCAACTCCTTGAAGCACCGTCTGCTGGTGTACCTGTGGAGGAGGGCAGAACAGGACGGCAGCGCCACAGCCAAACGGCGGTTCTTTCAATTCTTCGATCAGCTCAGGCAGCTGCGCATGTGGAAGATGCAGCTCCTGGACGAACATCACCTGTTCATTAAGTACAACGCGCCGTAACACCAACACCGACTGGAGAGTTGCTCGTCTCGAAGAAGCTGACAAACTCAGTATCAGGCTTGAGGAGTGAAGAGAAACTCTTTGCTCCGAAGCAGAAACATAATGCGACATTGCCAGCGTACTTCCTTATATACCCACGAGGTGGGGTGGAGTTACGCTATGCAGATTCCGCAGGCCCATGGCATTGCATCGCCATTGGGGGTTTTCTAAGATCTCGAAGATGATAGGCTTCTAAGCAAAACCCCCATTCGTCAGTCACTGACGTAACTCGGAGTGACTGAACGAAAGGGAACTACTTATTTCATTATTGGCTTATTTCATTATCAGCTTCTCAGTCATACTTTTAAAGCAGTGAATCTATGTTAAAAATTTATAATTAATCCTTTGTGGCTTGTGGTAATAAAATAGGTTGTTCTTGGACAGTTATGTTACCCAATTAACTAATTTCACAAAAAAGTATGAATTCTTGTCTATGCCAGGCGTGAAAAGAAATGTTTACCATTTAAGATGCAAGTTATGAGGGATGTTAAATTGTTAAACTTTGCATTTGTAGTGGAAAGCAACCAACCCGGGTGACTGTATTTAACGCATTTGTAATCGCTTTCGAAGGTAAGGGGGGCATAGTAACTTGCATCATGTATAATAGATATTATGGCTGTAGTTAAAAAATAGATTATGACTAGATCTTATCAATATAATAATTCTCATTTTTCTCATCTCAAATCATGCTGTGAAATTGACTGGATTCAGTGTAAACGTGATTAGTGCATTTTCGTTTCAAAATGCATAACTTTTGCTGCGGTTAAGCCTGTTGTCTACACTACTCCGGCGTTATTAATCCTCGAAAACGGAGACGTATGAAAATGCTGCAGACCCTGTTTTAGTTTGAAAACTCTGGGATTGCGTTTCAGTGTAAATGGACCAAAACAGAGACTTTTAAAAATGATGGCGTGGCTGCCCACATTACACTATGAGAACACGACAATAACAGACCAGGGCAGCATTTCCCAAAAGCACCAGTGACTTTCTTGCTGCATGTCGCCAGTGGCTGGCGGTGGCGGTGAGTTCGCTAGTGGGCGATCCCGCTACTGGTTGCCTAGTAACGTTTGTGAGTGGCATTCACGGATGTTACTAGCCTGGCTCCACCCTCCTACCTACTTCCGTTCAATTTTCATTTACCTTCAGTACTCCGTCTGGGATTGCGATATATTCTCTGGTTTTCTCCGGTCAAATTTTAACTGGTCCAATCAGCGAACAGAGGGAGTGGCTGAGAATGATGACGTTGATGTCATGCACTAGTTTGAGATGACATACGTCACGACCAAACGTTAGCGATTGGTTATGGCAGATCCAGAGTGGCTCTGGGGAGATCCAATAGTTTTAATCTTCAACAGAGTACCCGCCTTCAAGGAAGTTAACGCTTGTCAATGGAGAGTGGCCAGACTCTCTGTACAACTGAAATGTACGAGAGTCTGGTAGAACCAGGCTAGGATGTTACTCCATGTTGTAGAAAACAAATCAGTGATTTTTCTTGTCGCTGCAGTCAAACATCTTGAAAAGAAAAGTATAAAAGCTGACTTTGTGGTCCTTTTTAGCAGCCGTCGTGCAGTTAAACTCTGTATTGTATAATACAGCAGCTGTCTACATACGCAAGAGGCAACTGTTTACATTTGTACGTGCATGCCCAGTGTGCATGAACGGTCATGTGACATGCGTTTTTGGTCGTGCAGTGTAGACAGAGATCGTTTCTGAAATGCAATGGAAACGCCAGTGTAGACGAGGATCGTTTTCATTTTAAAACGCCATTTTAAACGGGGCCTCAGGCCCTGTATAGACTAATGAGACAAAACGGAGACTTTTGAAAGCGCCGGCGTAGCTGACCACATTACGCTACCGGAACATAACAATAACAGACCAGGGCTGGGTTTCCCGATAACATGGTATCTTAGTGTGCTACAAAGACTCTAAAGGTATAGGCTATCTTAACTAAAGGTACAAATCATTGTACTATACCGCTTGAAGGTTACTTAAGTGCAATGTTACCAGGTGCTGTCCGTTGCGGTGCTCAATTGGTTGATAACAATGGCTCAAGAATGGATTATTCAGGGGCTGCGTCACTGCACTATGTGAGAAAGCGGCGTTCTTTATAAAAGAAGCACTTCAGAAATAGCTGAAATTGCATTTATCAGGATTAATGGGATCCTATTAAAAGAATCCAAATTGCAAACTAAATCCAACCCTGGATATTTTATATAATTTCAAAAAGAGTGTGCGAACCCGCAGCCTCATGCCCAAACGTATCATGCCTCAACCCACTACACTAACTGACAGTATTCCTTCACTGATACTGATACTTCTTGTATGGCAGTTGAATGAGTACACCAAAAGATGCAAAATCGCATATTGAAAATGCATATTGAGAAATGTCCCAAGTATCTCTGTAGATTGAATGATATTCCCCTTTCAGTAGATGTTTTCAGACCAGTTCCTTTATAATAAATGAATCTGTTAACACTACAAGTCATGTTTAGCTAAATTCATTAATGCTAGCAATCGAAAGGTTACTTTTCGCACCTGAAATATTATTCTGGCTATGAATATGGCCAGACTCTATATCAATGACTAATTTGTTTTTTGTTTTGTTTTACAGCCCAGAATGAGCTGGCAGGCAATGGGGTAGGAATATGTGATGAGCTCATCACTTTAGAAGTCATGTCACCAGATGTGTGTAACCTCACACTGATCGATCTACCTGGAATTGCCCGAGTCCCAGTTAAAGGACAACCAGATGATATTGGAAAACAGGTGAGCAGCATAATCTGATTTTGCACGCCACATTTAGTATCACCAATGTTGGGGGTAACGCATTACAAGTAACTTGAGTTAGGTAATAATATTACTTTTTCAAGTAACTAGTAAAGTAACGCATTACTTTTCAAATTTACAACAAAATATCTGAGTTACTTTTTGAAAAAAGTAACTCAAGTTACATTTTCACATTTATTTGACTGACAGCTCTCCTGCCCCCATGTTGAGAAAAATTGAGAGTAAGTGTAGAAGCGTTGTGTGTAAATGTGTTATTGTAGTTCTAGACTAAATGTGAGCATTTATTCATCTCACTTGCACAATAAAGATTCAGTACTCCTTAAAATGAATAAAATCAGTCAAATGCAAAATCAGAATACTATGCAAACCTCAAATATATAAATGTTAAATATAACAAATATTTTTATACATTTAATCTACCTTTATTGACCAATGTCTTGCTACTTACCTTCGATGATTCAGTTAAACCATGAGCAAATATTACTAGATTTTTTGTTTTTATTGGTAAAACTTTTTCGCTCCTGCGTTCTACTCTTCCATTATCCAGAATGGCAGCACATCTTTACCTCAGCCTGAGGCTTATTATTTCAATTTTGGTATGAAGAGGTCTTTACATTTTCACAAAAATATAACTTTTTTTGCTATTAAAAAACAAAACAAAAAAACAAGCCCTGACCAGGTGAGAAAAAGTAACGCAAAAGTAACGTAACGCATTACTTTTCTTAAAAAGTAACTAAGTAACTCAATTAGTTACTTTTTAAGGGAGTAACGCAATATTGTAATGCATTACTTTTCAAAGTAACTTTCCCCAACACTGAGTATCACACCAGATTAAAAATTATGTCTTGTCTTCATGTCTTGTAGACCAAAAGTCTGATCATGAAATTTATTGAGAAGCAAGAGACTATAAACCTGGTAGTGGTCCCTTGTAACACTGATATTGCAACAACAGAAGCATTAAGAATGGCACAAGACGTAGATCCTGAGGGCAAAAGAACTATTGGTAATGTAGCACATAAACCACACAACACCTAATATCTAATATACCCAATATGAGGACCTGTATCAGCAAATACAGATTTGACAAAATAAAACATTTTCATTCTCACAGCCATTTTGACCAAGCCAGACCTCATAGACAGGGGAACAGAGAAGAACATTCTGGACATTGTCCACAACAATGTGATTCCTCTTCGCAAAGGTTACATCATGGTGAAGTGTAGAGGACAACAGCAGATCGATGATGAAATTCCTCTGGAGGAGGCAGAGCAAATGGAGAGAGAATTCTTCCAAAATCATGTCCATTTCAGGTTACCTAAATATATAATTTAACTCTGTCTGTATAACTAAGAATACAATTTAAAATGTTAATTCTGTTGTGTCTGTGAGACGTGCTTGTATCAGGTTGCTTACAGAAAAACCACTTGAATTTCACATGTGCAAAGACATGTTCCAACCAATTTTCTAGCATGGTTAGGCTATATGAACTAAAGTTTCAGAAATATTCAGCAAAACTCCAACTGGCCACTGCAAAAGTTTGCCTTCACAAATTTCATCCTGAAAGTTACTTTTATTAATGTTATTTAATAATAGCACGGGTGTGACTTTTCAAAAAACCTGATTATCAAGCTATAAAAAGTACCTTTTCTTTACAGAAGCCTCTTGAGTGAGGACAAAGCGACAATTAAAAGTCTTGCAATCAAACTCACTCAGCATCTCGTTGATCATATCAAGGTAGGTTACTGAAAGTCTCAAGCATGAGGCCTATATTCATATTAAGTACCAGTTTTTTAATGAATATGAAGTACCTTTTGTGGCAGCATGAATTGCAATTAGACTGAGATACTATAACCACACAACACTACAACTGAATATTAATATTTTGTCTGTTAGTGTTTAGTGCGTTGTACCCCCTCAGATCTGTTCTCTTCATGACATCCCACATAAAAAAATACTATAGTATATTATAGTAATATTACAGTAAAATTACTCTAGTAAATTCTATAGTGTTTTTGAACCATACTATAGTAAAGATACTTCAGTAAATTGTAGTATATTGTAGTATATTATAGTATTTACTACACTTTGTTAATTTACTGTAGTATATTTACTATAGTACGGTTCAAAAACACTATAGTATTTACTAGAGTAATTTTACTATAATATACTATAGTATTTTTTCATGTGGGATGCGTCACAGCGGAGATTGGAACTAAATATCCTCCACAACTGACTGCAAACTGCCATTCAGATCTGCATCCATATTAGTAATGCCCAACTTCCTACTGTACAATCAATTCCTGAGGACGCAATCAAGTCCCGACCTAAATTATTTTCTAATATTTTGTCTGTAATTGTTTAGTGTGTTGGTCCCCTCCCACCTAATTTTTTTTTATACGTCAGGGAAGAAAACTATCCCAACTTCCGTTTCATGCCGACTTTGAGCATATTGTGTTCTATTTATTATTGTTGTTTTACCCATCTTTGTCAGAAATCACTGCCACAGCTCAATGAGCAGATAAAAAAGCAGTTGTGGGACCTGAGGAATGAGCTCAAAGAATGTGAGGCTGGACCACCACAGGATCCTAAGGGGGCCAAACAATTCCTCATTGGAGTAAGAACTATTTTGACAAAACATCTTCTTGCTTTTTCAGAATAATTATTAGAGATCAAAGCGCCTATGTGTTTAGTTTAGTCAATCATATGATAATGATGTGTTTGCAACATGAAGTCATGGCCTCCATTGAGTGTCAAAATTGTTTATTGCTCACTTCTCCTTGGATTATCCCATTTTAAATCAAGGTTAATACATTTTGAACAGTGTTTGATGTTTGTTACCAATACAGCTGTAACCACTGCATCTGTTCTTTCAAAATTTGTCCGTTTTGGTAATCTTCCCTACTTCCAAACTGCTTGAGCCCTGATGATTGCTGCTGATGTGCAATGATATCATCTCCTACTTTACTGACAGGAAAGTGAATTGTAAGGAATGTACAGATTCTTGTTCTGATTCCACTGAATAGTTCTGGTTCCCTTTAAAAGTGGAACTTCATGGTGTTAACTATGGGCTATGGGGAACGCTCTCAGTGTGACCAGTGTCTCAAGCACCTGTAAACAGACAGCAACAAATCATTGGCAGACAGCAGTCTATGATGTCACACGCAGAAAGTGTGTCAGGGTGCCTGACATCATCAGCCTTTTGTCTTCAGGAGCCGCTTGTTTATATGAACATGTATAAGATAACACTCTATTGGAGCGTATTCGACTCCAGAGGGAGCTGGATGCTTTCATTATGATGCATTTGTGGTAAGAATCGCTGTTCTTGTTTGATTTTCTCCTGAGGTATAGGAATCTAAAGTTTGCACAAGCATGTTCATCTCTTAATGCAGTTGGAGGCGCTTATGGCGATGCATTTGCTGTAGGAGGCTCTGTTCTCGCTTGATTCTTGAGTGATTAGATTAGAATCTCAACCCTTACAGGTCTGAGCCAGTTCAGCTCTGACATTTATGTTTTTTTTTAAATGCTTATAAACATATTAATGGCAAAAGTGTCATTACACTGTATTCAGCACAAACCGGGCTACCATAATATGTGAGCAACATGTATGCACATGTTTGTATTTTTGAGAGAATAGTGTTTATGCATGGTCATAGAAATAAGGTCATAAAACGAATAGTAAATAAGACTTTTGACTAATGGATGTTGTTGCCTCGAGTTTTTGCTTCAAAAATATGTAAAAATCATTGTGCCTACTCAGTCAGATATGTGAGTCTGATATGTGAGAGGGAACTATGTGAATATGAGGACAAAACAGGGCAAAATAAATATATTTTTTGTAGTTTATTTAGAATATAGTTAGCAATATAAAGTGAGCGATATAAAGAGACTGATATTGATTCTTTTAGTTTTTTTGAGGAAGCACATCCTAACAATTGGTCCTAACTATATTTTTAGGTTGTACATATGACATGTAAAGATACATGAAGTAATATTTAGAGTCTGGACTAATTTTCGGCAAAGATAGTTCAAAGTGGGTAACTGCTTGAGAAGGACAATCACGGTGAGATGATGTGACCTCTCTTTAATTCCAGTTGCCTTCATCATGTTACTGGAGGTTGTCAGTAGAAATCAAGCCTGTAGTGATCCTCTCAGAAACTGAAGCCTCCGCGCCTCGATCACCCCCCGGTGGTTGGTCCCAGTATAGCTCATAAACTCCACCTTTCCATGTATTAGAATGGACGCGAGACACACTAAACAATTCAATGACACTTCAAATAATAGTTTCCTATAGATGGTCTCTGTCATTTTAGGCAGTTTTTATCACTATTTCATTTCAAGTGTTCGTTTTTTAAATAAGTTCAATTTTAGTTTGTTATTTGATGCTATAAAAATGGGGGGTGTGACATCATGATTGACAGCTGAGATTGATGGCTTCTCTGAGTGAAGTTGTCACTAAGGCCCCAACAGACTTTTTCCGGGATTTTTGGGAGGAGATTGGAGCTTTAGCATTTCTACATTTCCATAACTGTTTATTTCACACCATCATAATGAATTGTTCTGTTTCTGTGAGAGTGTGAGAGTAGCTAAAAGTAGGTCTCAAGTCTTATATTTCTGCAATTCACACAGATCAAACACAAATATGCTGACTGAATAGATTGCTAGTTTATTTTGAGTAGCCAGCTAGCAGTTCTCTTGGCAGTTTGCTGATAATCCGGTGTCTGAAGTAAACTGCTCAAAACATCTTCTGAGAAAAATCACATGGTCAACCTAGTCTTGTTTATTTAATTTAGTCTTATTTTCCTTACCTTGCCATTCAAGACCAGGGCACTTTTTGTACATTTCTGGAACGTTTGCATGCTTCCACATCCCACGCAACTACGGATCTCCCAGGAACATTCATTATATATTGCTGTGTACATTTATCCGTGTCACCTATGCGCATGTGCGAGTGGTGCGCGATCATGGTCGACTGACAACGAGATTAAGCAGATGAACAAGAATACAGCCGTGTTTCGATTGTTCTCATCTTAGCTCCGCCAAGACAAAATAGACATGCCATTTCAAAAATCTTTCATTTATTGTCAGAAATATGTTTTCAAAAGCATCATGTTTTATCAAATCTTATGTGACATAATTTCCAGTAGGCAACTGACTGCAAACAGGCACATCAGGACACAAACGAGCAGGCTTATGTGCCGGGGCTGAGCCCCAGAGAGCCCCAGCCCAATTTAACCACTGGCTATGCCCATTATGTTGTGCATGTTCACCTCTAAGTGAGACAGGCTGTTACGTTCTCAGAAAGAAAGGACCCAAAAGCATAAGAGTGCTCAACATAATAAATAGCGTGAGCCACTTGGCTCTGAACCAACTATGGGCAATAGGCAGAGAGATAAGTTAAGCAGGCAGGGGTCGAGAACCATGATCAGTTCAGCAGCAAATAATATTTAGACATGAGCAGTGGTGGAAAGAGTACTGAAAAAGCATACTCAAGTAAAAGTACTGTTACTTGTCAAAAATGTAGTGCTATTAGAGTAAAAGTACCTGTCCTAGATACTGCTCAAAGTAGGAGTAAAAAGTAGCCCTTTTAAAAGTACTCAAGAGTAGTGAGTGAGTAGTATGCTATGAATGTTATTCCACCTTATACCCTGCAAATTAAAAATGTAGCTTACTCTTTTATGGATGATTCTCAGTAAGAACAAAAAACAGTATTTCAATATTTCTCCAAGTTTTATTTTTGACTGCTAGCACTAAATATACAGCCATGTAATATTTGAGAAAGCAACCAATAATCTGGTAACATTTATGACAACCATTCTGTTTTCGCAAGACGCATTCATTGTACTGCTTTAATTTCAAAGGATGTTTTCTCTGTAAAAAGAATACACTTCAGAAATCGAGTAAATTTTCACCACATAATTTTACTTGCAATTAAAGAATAAACCTGATTTAAATATAAATCTGAAGTTTTATGAAAGTTATTTGCTATACTGTATACATGGATTACATTTTAAATCGCCATGTGAGAACACATTACATTAAAATATGCACTTCAATAACCTGACAGAAAACAGGTCAATGCGTTTACATGTTGAGCGAAATCGATGTAAGGGACAAAAATCTAACAGTGACGATCGGTTAATGCCTAATGCACTTTGAAGCCTGGCAAACAATCAAGCTAAATTAAGAGTTTCCAGCAGATGGCACCGCAAGCTCGTGCAGCGCTAACAGAATACGTACCATGTGTGTGTATTAGAAAATGTAATATTCTGCAGTCCATTTTTAATAATTGTTTAAGGCAATTTCATGATTTCAGTCATCACACAGTAACCAGCAAAAAAACCCTTTCATAAAGCGCACGTGCTTCTCAGACTCCAAAGCTAGAACTGAGTCAGATAGTCAATACCAGAAGCGATGTTCAAGACTGGTAAGTTCTGGAGGCCAACAGGCAACAGCAACACATTTGGGCAGAAGAGAAAAATGTGAGCAGAAGAAAAACTAAAAATAATCTGGGATCCCAGACTTGACAAAATAATGGCAAGTGAGAGGCTAGAAACACAAAACACACTGGCAGAGAACAGAGGGAAAGGAACGATAAATACAGCATAGAAATCAAGAGACAAGGCGAAACAGCTGAGCGATAAACGCGATCAGCTGAGTGGTCGTATGTGGAAGATACAGAAAGAAAGAAAGCAAAAGGAGAGATCAAACCTGAGTCCTGACACAGATATTCCCTCAGCATGGCGTAGTGTGTACTGGTTCCCCAGAGCGTCAACTCCATGATACAGGGTCGAGGTTCCACTTAGAAAGGGAATGGTTGCATGCATAACCCAGTTCCCTGAGAGGGGGAACGAGGCGCTAGGACTCATCTCCTTCAGACAAAAGAGTTGATAACATGTAACTCCAGTACCTTTTTATATACTCAAACAGAGCGCCTGCATGTGACATCAAGGACTACTGCCTTCCAATGATTTATTCACAACAGTCAAGTTGATGCTGCTTCCCATAGTGTCAACTTCATGATGCAGCGTCTCTTTCCCCTTCTCAGGGAACCGGGTTGCATGCGCAACCTAGACGTTTCTTAGCAATTCTAATATTGATTATTTTAGTATTCTTGAGGAAGCACACCCTAATAATTGGTCATAACTATTTTAGGTTGTACATATGACAACATGAATATGAAGATTCACAACAGAGTTTTTTCTAATACTATTTGTTTTGTATTATTTCTCTATTATTAATTATTTTCTCATCCAAATGGGCTTTCCTCTTCCTCAGGAAAACACTTCTGCTGTATAATAGTAATGTAACTTTAAATATGCTCATGTAACAAATAATTTCTTTCTCACAGATATTAACAAGATTCAATGATCAAATTAAGTCTTTATCATCAGGAGAACTGATCATTGAGGAAAATTTGTTTGTTCAGCTTCGGGCTGAATATAAGGAGTGGAATGATACTCTTGGGAAAACAAAGACTTCCTGTCAGTATATTTTCACATTTTGTTTGGCTTTTCTCAGGGTTACAATTTAGAGTTACATATGAGAAAAAAAATATGCAACAAAAACCCCACACATTTAATAAGGAATGTATATTGTTCCCAAACAAGTTAAAGAATCGACTGGAGAAAAAATAGAGCTTATCCAGGATTACAGAGGGAGGGAACTGCCCGGTTTCAGCAACTACAGAACGTTTGAAGTGATTCTGCAGAAGCACGTGGCCACACTTAAAGAACCAGCCCTCAACTTACTCAATGGCATCAAAGGTACCATCGCGCATCTTCATGCTTAAGTTCTTTCTGGTCACTGGGGAGAGTTTACATTATAAACCCAAAGGATTAGATCACAACTGAATGAAATTTTAGTTTTAGTACATCTGAATTGTGAGACATTTGTGTCTGTTTGTTGTTTGATTTATGTATTTTACCTGAAGGCATCATCATCAAGCAATTCACTGATATAGTTTATCAGTGTTTCAGGAACTACCCGGTTCTTCTAGATATCACTAAGGTAATTATTGCTCCTGATTAGATGTAAAGATACACTATATTGCCAAAAGTTTTGGGACGCCTGCCTTTACATGCACATGAACTTTAATGACATCCCATTCCTAATGCGTAAGGTTTAATATGGAGTTAGCCGACCCTTTGCAGCTATAACAGCTTCAACTCTTCTGAGAAGGCTTTCCACAAAGTTTAGGAGTGTATTTATGGGAATTATAGACTATTCTTCTAGAAGCACAGTTGTGAGGTCAGGCACTGATGTTGGATGAGAAGGCCTGGCTCGCAGTCTCCGCTCAAATTCATCCCAAAGGTGTTCTATCGGGTTGAAGTCAGGACTCTGTGCAGGCCAGTCAAGTTCCTCCACACCAAAGTCACTCATCCATGTCTTTATGGACCTTGCTTTGTGCACGGGTGCACAGTCATGTTGGAAAAGGAAGGGGCCATCCCCAAACTGTTCCCACAAAGTTGGGAGCATGAAGTTGTCCAAAATGTATTGGTATGCTGAAGCATTAAGAATTCCTTTCACTGGAACTAAGGGGTCAAGCCCATCCCCTGAAAAACAACCCCACATCATAATCCTCCCTATACCAAACTTTACTGGCACAATGCAGTCAGGCAAGTACCGTTCCTCTGGCAACCGCCAAACCCAGACTTGTCCATCGGATTGCCAGACAAAGAAGCGTGATTCGTCAATCCAGACAACACGTCTCCCCTGCTCTAGAGTCCAGTGGCGGCGTGCTTTACACCACTGCATCCGATGCTTTGCATTGCAATTGGTGATGTAAGGCTTGGATGCAGCTGCCTGGCCATGAAAACCCATTCCATGAAGCTCTCTACACAGTTCTTGAGCTAATCTGAAGGCCACACGAAGTTTGGAGGTCTGTAGCTATTGACTCTGCAGAAAGTTGGTGACTTGTGCACACTGTGCGCCTCAGCATGCGCTGACCCTGCTCTGTGATTTTACGTCTACCACTTTGTGGCTGATTTGCTGTTGTTCCCAATTGTTTCCACTTTGTTATAATACCACTAACAGTTGACCATACCTATCACGGTACCATAGAAGTGATTGGAACACGTGAATTCATTGATTTGGATGGGTGTATCAATACTTTTGGCAATATAGTGTATGTCCACTTTTAATGAAGTTCTCTTTCCTCTGTACTTCTTCGCTTGATGCTACAGGACAAAATCAACAACATCCAGTCAAGTCAGCAAGAGAAGGCAGAGCAGAGGATCTCGGAGCAGTTTGAAATGGAAAACATGATCTACACTCAAGATCCCATCTTCATAAAGATGTTGAATGAGATTACCAATGAGACATTTTCAGAAAAGGAGTTACCTGTCTTTGACAAGAAATGCAAGTACATTGACATGCTGGAGGTGTATTATATGGTACAGCTTTCTATTTTTTAGTATCAAGTATGATTCAGACTGAATGGGCTGCAGTACTTGTTGAAGTAATTTAGTAGCTCTTTGTTTTATTTCAGATTGTGGCTCAGCGAATGGCTGACCAACTGCCCATGATGATCTCTTTTTTCATGCTGAAGCAGACTGCTCAGATCCTCTCAATTGACCTATTGAGTTTACTGGACGGGGCAAATGTGAGCGAGCTCCTGTTTGAGGACTCTGAGGTCAGCAGAAGGCGCAGAGACCTCGAGGCACGCCTGGACCGTTTGAGTACTGGCCAGAAAACCATGAGCAGTTTCGAAAGATCTTCTTACTAGAGGATATTACCTAAAACTATAACATTTGAGAGCTTAATCCATTAAAATCTCTACAGCGTATGAATAGAATTTTTTTTTTTTACTAGATTGCAGTTATTTTAAAATATTAACTAAACTTCCATGTATTGATTTTTCTATAAGGTTACTATTAGCCTTGCAAAAGAATTTGCCTCCATTGCTTGTCCTATGTAGGGTTAAACATAAGATTTGGTAAATTTACCATTGTATTAGCAGTTTTATTTGTAAGATCTACTGGCTACTAGAGGGTATTATCTTAAAACATGTTTGATATATTGATACATTTCTGTCATTTATTAATGAAATATTGAAACTTAGCTCTGTGTAGATCATGGATTTCTGGTTGCCTGCTTGGCCTTGGAGCCCTAAAGAAATTAAGAATAGTTTGAAAACCTTAAAGTTAGAAAATGAAAATTTCATGAACGTTTTTGGGTGTATGTCTCAAAGTACAAAATACAGCATTTCATCATCAGTTTGATTCATGACATCAGAACAGTAAGTTCATTGTAGCTCGGTAGGTAAGGTATAGACTGTGTACAGTTGGAACACTTTTTGCTTTTTACATTACCACAAAAAAAACTAAAATTGTTTAATTGTTTCATGCAATATTTATTTTATTTGTTTACTAATTTTTTTCTTCTTCCACAATTAGTTCATAAAGACAAGTACTTTTGTTCCAATTGTACCTATGTTAGGTACAGCTGAAACAGTACCCTAGTAAATTTGAACACTATAATGCTCTAAAATGGTCAAACCAACTTGTTTTAAATGTTAAAATGTGTTATATTATATTATATTATATTATATTATATTATATTATATTATATTATATTATATTATATTATATTATATTATATTATATTATTATTCTACAAAATAATTTTATTTCAGCTCTTCACTTTATTCCTGTTCTTTATTGTATTCAACTCCTAAGATTGCTATTCAATAGAACATTTAATATTTAATAAATAGCCCACAGTTCATCAGTAAATCACTGAACACTAAAAGCCATTTGCAAAAAGGGCTTTAGTTTCAATAAAAAAGTGAGTATAAAACTAAGTGAACTTAGTATTAATAAGTATTAAATTACGTGAACTTTTAAAAGGCAAACACGCATTATATAGTTGGCATGCCTGTTCTTCCTATGTGGATTAGCGTATCAAATTAATTAGAGTATAAATCCTTGTGAAAAGCCTTTATAGCGGTTCTATTGTGTTTGTTTTATGTTTGTTATGAGAATAGAAATTACTTTCTTTTCCTCACTGGAATTCATCCACAACTTGTAATATTTTACAACAACATTCGGAGGAAATAAATATTAAATAAAGGCAATTGTAAGATAGCATTTATGTGAGTTGTGTGTACTTAAAGCCTGTCAATCAACATTGGAGCTCAGCCAAAAGTGTCTGTTTAGCGATTAGAATATAAAGCTTAAAAAATGTTTATCATAAACTTGCATTAAGACCAAGATGTAACGTGTATATAATGTTATGTTTTGGTTTCGTTTTCAGTTGCCGGTGTTCATAGTTAGTTTCCTTGGTTGTTAATTTACCCCACACCTGTTCCTAGTTCTGTTAACCCACTGTTCGCATATCTGTCAAAAATGACAGATTTTTTCCCCTTTTTTTTCTGTTTTAAATAATCTTGAATGCTTTGGAGCACAGATTTAAGTTCGGTCTCTTTTTAAAGACAACACATGACAGATTATTTCTCAAGTGAAAAAAGTAAAACAAAAACAAAAAAATTAACAAAGTTATACAATTTTACATTTAATGGTATTTTTATATGAAATATATAATGAATACTTTTCAAAACATGTTTTACTATAAAACTGTGAGAATATCAAAGCCATAAAACTAAATAAGCTGTGTTCCAAATATATAAAATAGCTTTCAGTAAGATTTTGTTTGGCCACAGTACCAAAGGTTTCCAATAGATTTCTTTTTTTTCTCCCATTAATTTCCAATGGGGTCATTTTTGACTGTGAAAAATACAGGGAGTGCAGAATTATTAGGCACGTTGATTTTCTGATCATATTTTTTTTCCAGGCACATTTGACCAATTCCAAACCACAGTAATCCTAATAACTACTATTGATTTAGTATTTAATAATGTATAAGTGATATATAATTGTTCATGAAGGCTGGAAATGAAAATCACCTTATATTCAGGTGTGCAGAATTATTAGGCATGTTTTCTTTTACAGATAAATTGAGCCAAAAAAGAGATTTAACTCAGACTGAAAAGTCAAAAAGTATGAAATGCCCATGAGAAGGATGCAATACTAATGCAATACTAGACATTGCAGTTAAGGCATGACCATTGGACAGTGAAATGCTCGTTGGGTCAGCAGGATCTGACAAAAACAGGTGGTGAAGAAAAGACACCTGTTAACTGCAAAAGAATTAAGAATTAAGGTGAAGAATTAAGGGTGAAACCATCAGGAACCCTTTAGTCTCCAGCGCCACCATTTTCCAAAGCTGCAACCTACCTGGAGTCTCCAGAAGTGCAAGGTGTCAGGATCTCAGAGACTTCAGTTAGGTAAAGAATCCTAAAAAATGACCCCCACTAGATAAGAATCACAAGCTGAAGTGTTGTAAAATACATGAAGAAGGTTTTTTTATAGGCTTTATGGACAGATAGGTTGAGAGTGACTCTTGAAGGACCAGCACCACATCCTCTAGTACCACTGTTTGAAGAATTCATCTTCCAGAATCTGGCAGTACGTTTTGGGAGTTCATTTTAGTCCATTTTAGATGGACTAAAAATGAACTCCCAAAACGTACTGCCAGATTCTGGAAGATGAATTCTTCAAACAGTGGTACTAGAGGATGTGGTGCTGGTCCTTCAAGAGTCACTCTCAACCTATCTGTCCATAAAGCCTATAAATAAGCCATAAACGGTGTAGTATACTTGCCAGACCAGTATGTGACGCTGTAATTCTGCCCCAGAAATACACTAAAAATTGAGAAAAAGAGTTGTGGTTAGATGGGGTACAGCAACGGTCAAAAGTGAGGCAAAATCTCACAATAAAATTAGAATAAATAAATTTGCTACTTACCAGATTGTTTTATTAATGCCTACACATACCCCAAACCTAAACAATACCCTTACAATAATGCAAATAGAGTAGTTAAATGACGCAATATTGATGTGCGCATGCCCAGTGGCCGTAGCTGTATCCCTTCTAGTCTTTACCGTGCGGGACGTGGTGTGATGACATCACCGTTTCACAAAATATACGGATTGGCTGTACACACGAAAACGCAAGGGTGTCGGTTTCAGATTTATCCACTCTGGGATCCAGTTTCAAAAAATACCGGTTTCAGGCTCCAAAAATGGCGGATCCATCTGGATGAAACGCTGATACAATACAAAAATTTTATAGCTAAACACGTCTCCTTGTGGTTCATCTGTCTGCCTGCAAATACCTCTAACACCCTGAAGCTTTATAAACTGGTTGGCTGACTGTAAGGTTAGAGGAATTTAAATTTTTTTAGAAACCACGTTGTCGTCAGCAAACCGACTGATAATTATTTAGTTATATATCTAATACTATTTAACCTTCTATACCATTATTTCTAATCGATAAAGATAACTCTGCAAACGTTATAAATAATAATGGTGAGCTTCCACATCCCTGACGAATCCCCCTTTTAATTGGAATTCTTGTGCAGGTTCCATGCCCTAGAGCTACAGAGCTATTGATTCCATTATAAAACAATTCAATAAAATGTAAAAATATCACTCACTAAATCTAAAACCAATCTAATATTGGTTCAATCTAATATGTCTAATTTATTTAAAAAAATAAATAAATAAAAAATAAAAAAAAAACTGTCCTGTGTGTTCTGAGCTAGATTAACTGAGACTTGCTACAGCACTTGCATACTGTTGCCCTTGACTGTTCTAGTTGCTTCTTTTGCTCTCATTTGTAAGTTGCTTTGGATAAAAGCGTCTGCTAAATGACTAAATGTAAATGTAATATTATTATGGACTGACCTTTCTCCAAGAAACCCTGATTGTGTCTAACTAATTATAGTAGAAATACCATTTTTTAGCCTAGCAGTGATAGCCTCAGCATAGCAAAGTGATAGGCCTCAGATTTTCTCAAATTCTTTTATCTTTACCAGCTTTGGGAATCAATGTAATCGTTTCATACTTCTATCAACTCTTTCTTTTCAATACATTCTTTTAGGGCACTGAATAATACATTTCTCAAATCCCCCCACACACAATCAATCCATTGTGTTTTACTTTTACTTTCATTCTTATCAAGGGGCGTAATACACTATAAATTCAGTCTGACACACAGGATTTGGTTTCTATTCAGCATCGCTGAAAAACACGGTGTTTGGATAAAAAGGCACTTAAAACGAAGGACTTTATAACCAAGGTTTTTTGTTTCAAGACAATGTATGTTTCCTTTATTTTCAGCAGAAGCAATGTTCAGGTTTCTCAAAATGAAAAGTTAGTATAAAATGTGCATTGTTTATCTTGTTAATTTACTTTGAAATACATATTTTATATGCTTTTATATGCCTAGTTTATTGTGTAGTATGTGGAGTAAAAAAAATAGTTTTTTAAATTATAGCACATTTCATATACAAAATTCAATACTTTTTTACAGAAAGATAAACAAAAAAAACATTTTAAAATATAATTGAAAATAATTTAAGGAATAAAAAAAGTATAAATAAAAGATTAAAAATAAAATGAATGAAAAAGCTTTAAACAAAAGGACTACAAAATATGCATAGTATGACATAAACTGAACAAAATAATACAATGCAACCAGTGAGATTTTAGAAATAAAATTGTTATATTTAATAAATAAATGAAGGGAGAGGTTCACAGTCATTAAGAGGAGAGCATTCGTCCATACATTGATCTGATTGACACTCTGCGGTCAGTTGGCATTCACAAGGACTTGGCATTACCGACTATTGCAGTCATCGGAGACCAGAGTTCTGGAAAAAGCTCTGTGTTGGAAGCGCTTTCCGGAGTTGCATTACCAAGAGGAACCGGTGAGGATAGATTTTACTCTCCTTTTCTTTTACCAATATTCATTTATATTCAATTGTAATGCAAACAATAAGATAATGATTTCTTTTGTCACCTGTTTTTGTATATACAATGTATTTGTCACATAATGTTCACTGGTAGTAATTCACTGTAGCTGTAACTGAACTGTGTTTGCTATAGGAATTGTCACCAGATGTCCTCTAGAGCTGAGGCTGAAGAAGAAAACAAGTGGAGTCAGCTGGAAGGCTGTTCTATCTTACCGTGATAGGAAAACTGAATTTGTGGATTCAACTTTAGTTGGCAACTACATAGAAACAGGTTAGGGGAAAAAATGCAATCTGTTTTGTTTTCCAGTTTACAAGTTTAAAGCTTGTAAAAATGCTATAATATACCTATAGTACAAATGTATGTGGCTGAGAGCTGTGCATACCAATACATTTCTGGAAAGTTCGAATTCCAGAAACGAATCTCAAAAGCACTTGGCCTGAGTTTCAGGGCCGGCCCTGACCAATTTGCTGCCCTAGGCAAGATTTGACTTGGTGCCCCTTGTATCAAGGTTAAGCACTACACGTTATCAGTCTAAGTTGTGGAAACACTCGTACTGTTTTATTTTTGTAATGCATTGATGTTATATTTTTATTGTTGTTTTTGTTTTATATGATGTCCAGTCCATTCTACCCCGTCATTATGTTCATGATATTATTATTTTTAATTTTTTAAAGGCTGATGATAGTAAAACTGTACAAAAATTGCACCTATGCCACATTACAGCCTAAACACAAAGAGCAAGAGTGCATCTAACATTCATGCACAAACTATTCATTGAGAACTAGCAAAAGTGTTTGTTTTCCAGTAAATGGCAGCAATCTTCCACTAAACTATGAGCATTTTCATGTTTTCACCAGGAATTCAAATGAGAAATTTTGATATTTAATGTGAATTTTACATAAAATGTTGCTATTTTAAATAAACCTGTATATAAATATCATTACTAATTTCGGCAAATACATTTTAAAATTGCTATACACCCCCTTAAAACTGCACAACTGCAGAGTAAAAACATTAGGCTATTAAAAAAAGTGATATTTTTATATTATTTATTTTTTACAAAATCACACTGGCTGTGGCCTCTGGAGAACCCAGAACAGCTGCTTGCATAAAGTTTAAGGTAAAAATAACTGGAATTAATTACCAAACATTAGTATTTTACTACTATGCAATTAAATAAACTGTTCATTTATTTGCCTACATCACTTTACTTCTGTCTTCACACTGCAAAAAAATGCTCTTCTTATTTAGAATCTTTTTCTTGTTTCCAGTCCAAATATCTAAAAACTCTTAAATCAAGGTGCATTTACTAGATAAGTAAAATGACATAAGACATTTTTCTTGTTTACTTGAAAATAAAATCAAAATGAAGTGAGTTTTTGCTTAAAACAAGCTAAATTATCTGCCAATGGGGTGAGAAAAATAATCTAATTTCTGTTTGGGACAGAAACAAGATTTCAATCAGAAACAAGATTATTTTTCTCACTCCATTGGCAGATAATTTAGCTTTTTTTCAGCAAAAACACATCATTTTGATTTTATTTTCAAGAAAACAAGAAAATTATCTTCTGTCATTTTACTTATCTAGTAAATGCACCTTGATTTAATTTTTTTTAGATATTTAGACTAGAAACAAGACACAAATACTATGTAAGAAGAGCAGTGTATCCCTTATCTTGCCTGCATCAGAGGGCTTCTGTCTTTTTTTTAGACACTTCAATTCGGCCATCCGTCATAAATAATCAGGCAACTTTCACCGTGTCAACACCTGGTGCGAACGGCCAAGCACCCTAAAAAATGAAAGCAATCCTGTCTGCGTTGGATGCGGCGAGAGGCGACGCGACACAACAAATTCCCCTAACGATAAACTGATCGCGCGTTGTATTTCTGACGCAATTCAAGTAGATCGGCGGGGGGAGATTGATGAGGCGGACCGGGAAGACGCGGGGGACTTAGTTACGTTTTTTTTGCGCTTTATTTGGTAATATTTCAAATTAATATTAATAAAATAGTATCATTAATACATTTTGGCGCCCCTATGGATGAGTGGCGCCCCTAGCATTTGCCTATTCCGCCTATGCCACGGGCCGGCCCTGCTGAGTTTGTTTGAAATGACACACACACACCAGTTTGTTCCTTGATTTTGCATTAAGTATATCAGGGCCTTAAAACTGAAACGGATCCACGTTTTTCAGAAAGTGTTGTGAGTACTTGTTGTCATATCAATACATAGACTACACAACACAATGTAGACAAGAATATTAAACATGCTCAGATCATGTCGCTGAACTGATTATAATTAAAGGGCTAGTTCACCCAAAACTTAAAATTTGCTGTTAATATCAACGCGTTCTCACTCCTATTCGTCATATATTGACACTTGGTCAGGACCTCTCAGCATCACTTGTTAACGCACAGTTCCCTTTCAGTCGGTCACTACGACGTACGTCGGTTATACAGACGAATTGGGATCACTTCAGAGAGCCCCTGTCAGCTTCGAGAGTTAGAGAACAGGCCAATGGACCATTGGCGTGCCAGATTTGCATCTCGCTCTCGGCCCTGCACCACGGGTATAAACAGGAAGCGAGAGCATCGTACTGACGTCGTTCACTTCGGAGCGAAACGGCGTTGATGAAGCAAGACTGCTTTCCTAAAAGAGAGCCTATCTACAAGAGAGATGCTCTACAGAACGAGAATGACGCTTTGTTTTGGCGAAAAGGCACAATCAGCGCGATCGCATGCTCACCGCTGCATCAGCATAAACTGCTGTTCTCACAGCAACTGTCGGTTGGTGAGGGCGTTTGTTTCAGTGAGTGCAGACACAGGACTGCACTATCTCCTGTGTGATGCCGCGGTCTAACCCTGGGTGCTTCAGCACTGTTGAAAGAGCGTTTCCTCACAAAAGAGCAACACGGGTGTGACATTGCGTCTTTTTCAAGACGTCATTCCACTCGTGCGTTTCTGGATGCGGTTGTTTCCTGTCCTGACGGCCACGATCCCTCTCGCATAAACATGTTGAGATTGTGTTCGTTGGTGATCCATGTTCTCTCAGGGGAACGGGATCACGTCGACGCGCTGGTCATCTCGCCTTCCGCGTGAGGGTTTGAGTGTTCAGCGATGTGTGCCGTCTGGCTGCCGGATGCCACGGCAACCCAGCGCGCGTCACTCGGCGCCTCCGATGCGTGGTCGAGACTATGATACCTCAAACGGGGTTGAGTCCCTTCGCTTATACCCCGATCTAGTCTCTTTTCTGGTGTACCAGAAAGGGGACTACTTTGGCTGATAAGTCAGGGTGACCTGAGGATTACAGTGAGGCTTCCCTGCCGAGTACACCTCCGTGGGCCCCCCACTCCTCTATCGCATCGCAAGCATGTTGAGACTATGTGTGTGTGGGTGGTCTATGCTCTCTGATGAGAGCATAGCCACATCGGTGCGTTGTTCGTCTTGCCTTTTTCATAAGGGCTTGAGTGTTCAATGTGCCGTGTGCCGTCTCACGGCCACGCTCATTATCTCACATGTCTGCTGGTAGCTTCAGATGGGATTGCTGGTCCTTATAAAAAAGGGGATCTAGCGTTTCATTTGGGGCTCTAGCAGAGGACAGATGTCAATCGCTGCATCGGAGAGAGGGCTGTTGTGTGTTGAAAATGAAGATGATGCTGAGTTTCCCACTATAATAGTGGGCACTCGTGCTGAATCAGATTCATACTTGACAGCCATGCTTTCCCGGGTGGCTGAGGCGTAGTGCAACGCGTAAATCACCTTGCCCGCCCCTTGCCTTTTCCCGGATGTGAGTTGGAAGGCTTTGGCATTGTGGAACTATTGGTGCCAAAATATGGAACACCAATAGGGCCATTATCTGCATAAAGAGGTCCTCTCCCTCACTACCCTAATCGGTGGGGTGGCAGTGCCACTGGCAGGCCACCTCCGCCCTGCTTAGTGCACGAGGGTAATTCTGAGCCGAGGTTGAGCTGCGCACAGCGCTGGCCCTTGGCCAGACGATGTCCACCCTGGTCCAGAAACACCATTGACCCGGTCAGGAACTGCTCTTCCCCCGGAGGAGGGCCGGGTGGAAAACCATTAGTAATTCTGTTCCGCCACTGGTGTTAAAAACAGCCAGTGGTACCCAAAAAAAAAAAAAAAAAAAAGCAAGAGCAGTTCCAATACCTCTGGGTCTTGGGAGTTCAGGAATGGCAGCGTGTGACGCTACAAAGCCTCGCCGCTCTCGTTCCCCTCCCCACAAGAGGGCGAGAATGGCAGTGTGTGACGCTACAAAGCCTCGCCACTCTCATCTCACCCTCTTCTCAGCGGTGCGTGGACAAGTGCGCAACGCTATGCCTCGCCACTCTTGCTCCCGCAGAGGAAGGAGGTGAGGTAGACCGTTTGCAACACCACAAAGCCTTGCCACGCTCAGCCCCTCCTTCATTTGGAGAGCGCGCTTGGCGGTGTACAACGCACCCATGCCTTGTCAGCCCCTGGTGCCTCTCCAAATCACCAGCAGGGGGCACTGGCTGTCGGGACGCACACAATGTGCCTCCCCACACTCTCCCCGCCCCCTCAGCGGATGCAGGTTGTGTGTCACTCACCCAGACCCCTCCTCGGACCACTCCCATGTCGTCCAGGGGTCCCTGCGTTCCACTGCGCTGACCCACTGCTGGTACGTCTATGGTGCCGATGGTCCCGCTTGTACGGTCTCTGGGAGCCTTGCTAGTGCTCGCCAGCCCGTCTCGCTGGCTCATCCGCACCATTAGACTCGGCTATGCGATTCAGTTTGCCCGGCGTCCCCCCAAGTTCAGGGGCGTTCACTTCATGTCTGTAACGAAGGAGAACGCCCCTGTGCTTCAGGTGGAGATCGCTGTCCTACTGGCGAAGGACGCGATAGAGCCGGTCCCTCCAGCCGATATGAAGTCCGGGTTCTACAGCCCGTACTTCATTGTACCCAAGAAAGGCGGCGGGTTACGACCGATCTTGGACCTGCGATACTTGAACCGCTCCCTCCACAGGATGCCGTTCCGAATGTTGACGCAGAAACGCATCTTCAGATGCGTCCGTCCCCAAGATTGGTTTGCAGCGATCGACCTGAAGGACGCGTACTTTCATGTCTCGATTCTCCCTCGACACAGACCGTTTCCACGCTTTGCATTCGACGGACGAGCATATTAGTACCCTGTCGCCCCGTGTCTTCACGAAAGTCAGATCAAGATGCATTTAATTCTTTGCATTTGTAAAAGTAGACATGATTTTTTGAATATTTATAGGCTACTTTTATATTTTGGAGCAACTAACCCCACTCCTACCCTAAACCTACCCACTTCTCAACAATATAAAACACGTAACAGGCAAATAAATGTACAGTCACAGGTATTTATTGCAAAAACTGACCAAAAACAGTATACAAGTATCGGCTCGTTGCATTCCAAGTCTTCTGAAGTCATACAATATCTTTATGTGAAGAAAAGAGTTTATCTTAATGTTTTAATCGCTGAAATGATGATCTAACCCGCCGATCCAAAACTATGCTATAAGGAGTACCCTGTGTGTTAAAAAGTCACAGCGAAGGTGCGACCAAGCGTCAATATGTGACGAATAGGAGTGAGACTGTGTTAATTTACATCACTTTGGGAGAAAAAAAACTAAATTAATACCTGTGGCTCCTGACAATATATTGAGGTCTTATGAAGCAAACGATCAGTCTGTGCAAGAAACTGAAGATTATTTACAACATTATTACTTTTAACCCACAGCTTCTGCAAACAGTCTTGAGCGTGGTCACAACAGTCTGGAGTGTGAGCGTCCTGTCATATAATGACGTATGTGCAGGAGCTCAAACGTTGGGAATCTGTGAAGGATCAATCTTCCCCAGGCATTTATATTTCTCAGAGGGACTCTATTATGTTGATAATGTTGGTTGAACAGCTATATCTCTCTCTCTGTTGTAAACAAACACAGCATCAGATCATAATGTGACAGGAAGCTCATGCTCCAGACTGTTGTGAACACACTCAGGACCATTTGCAGAGGCTATGGATTACAGGTAATAATGTTGAAAATAATGTTCAGTTTCTTGCACAAACCGTTTGTTTCGCTTCATAAGACCCCAATGTATCATTGGGAGGCACAGGGTTTCATTTTGCCTGTATGTTTTTTGACTCTCAAAGTGATGGTAGCCATTGACTTGAAGGACAACATTTTCAGCTAAAAATCTTCTTTACTGTTCACGCTAAGAAAAAAAGCCACCTACATCTTGGGTGGCCTGAGAGTGAGTGAATTAACAGCAAATTTCACTTTAAGGAGTGTTGCAGACTCTGGAAAATTGAAGCAAAAATCGTGTAGAGGGTATCATCAACAATTGGGACAATCTTTTCAAATGGTTCCACGTAGGATACTGGGGTTCAAATTCAGTCAGTCACTTTCAACGTTATGCCAGACTGACGTCATGGGGTCTCCTCTGGGAGCCCAATGACCTCCAAGTGTTAACAAAATTAGTTTTATTGGCCAGTGAGATTTTCATGCCGAGTCACGCCCACCCAGACATAGGTATAAATAGGACCAGCATTGCTCACTTCATTCATATTTTGCTTCTGAGTCAAGCGGTTGCACATTGATCGCTCTCTTCCAATTCACCTTTCCAAAAAGTGTCTTTTAAAGAGCAAATAACAGCAATAAGCGTCAAGAAAACGTTTCGTCCATGTGTTTCTGGATGCGGTCGTTTCCTGACCTCATCTATCAGCCATGATCGCTGTTTCACATGCCTGGGCAAACAGCATGCTAAGAGAGAGTTTGTGGATGGTGCATGCCCTCGGATCCAGAGTTGACAGCCTTCCACCGTGTCCCTAGCACTCACGGCTGGATAATTGGTTTCTGGGTGCAGCATTTACAGGCTTTACAGCCACGGGCCGCCCTAGTGCCTCTCTTCCCGGAGGTGCGTGAGGAGGTTCAGAAAATATAAAAGCCACTTTTTACTGCCAGAAGCCATTCTTCTGCCTCCTCCACTCTCACTACCCTCAATGGCGGGGCCGCCAAGGGTTACGTGGACATTCCACAGGTGGAGCGTGCAATTGCGGTGCACTTGTACCCGCTAAGTGCTGCTAACTGAAGGAATCATCCGCGTCTCCCGTCCAACGCGAGTAAGAGGACAGCAGCCTTGGCCACCTCTGCCCTGCATGCCATGGCCATCCTGCAGGTCCATCAGGCATACACTCTCAAAGAGCTACACAAGGGTAGTTCTGAGCCAGGATTGTTGCAGGAACTGTGCACAGCAACTGACCTCACCGTCAAAAGACATGGCGTGGCCCTCGGCCAGACACTCTGTCCACTGTCCACTCTGGTGGTCCAGGAATAACATCTCTGGTTGGACCTGGTTGAGATGAAGGACCCAGACAAAGTTTCTTGACACCACCATCTCCCAGGCCGGCCTCTTCAGCGACACTGTTGAGGACTTCGCCCAGCAACTCTCAGCACTACAGAAGCAGATGGAGGCCAAAAAGCACATCCTGCCCCAGTGTGACCCTGCCACCAAGCCAAATCGAGCAAGCCCCCAGCCTGCTTGTCGCCAAGGGTTTCCCCTGCGGCTGCACCAGTTCCTGGGAAGACCGAAGGCATCCCATCAGACCCGAGCCACCCACAGGAAGGCAACGCAGACCGCCCATCCACAATGCTGTTAATGTCAGGTCACTGGGAAAGCACGACCTGATCATCAGGTTCCTGAGAGGCGCCAGGAGATTAAATCCTCCCAGGCCACGTCTCATCCCTTCCTGGGACCTCTCTGTTGTCCTTTTGCTCTTATCCTCCCCAAATAGGACCAGCCGGTTCCATTTATATCCATATGTCCAGGTGGGTGTGACTCGGCATGCAAATCTCACTGGCCAATATATTCAGGTTGAATGCATTCATTTAATTATGTATGTGTGTTCTACAGCCCAGAATGAAGTGGCAGGAAGAGGGGTAGGAATATGTGATGACCTCATCACTTTAGAGGTCACGTCACCAGATGTGTGTGACCTCACACTGATTGAGTCCCAGTCAAAGGACAACCAGATGATATTGAAAACAAGGTGGGCAATATAATATCATTTATTATTGTCTTGCACGCCACACTCAGTACCTTAGTCATTCCGTTTTTAAACTATGTCTTCATGTCTTGTAGATCAAAAGTCTGATCATGAAATTTATTGAGAAGCATGAGACTATAAACATGGTAGTGGTCCCTTGTAACATTGACATTGCAACAACATAAGCATTAAAAATGGTACAAGAAGTAGATCCTGAGGGCAAAAGAACTGTCGGTAATGAAGCAGATGATCCGCACAACATCTAATATATCAACAAATCTTAAAGCATTACTGTCAGCAAATTTGCAGATTTTACAAAATTTTTACAAATCATTTTTTTCATTCTCTCAGCCATTTTGACCAAGCCGGACCTCTTAGACAAGGGAACAGAGAAGAACATTCTGAACATTGTCCACAACAAAGTGATTCCTCTCCGCAAAGGTTACATCATGGTGAAGTGTAGAGGACAACAGCAGATCGATGATGAGATTCCTCTGGAGGAAGCGACAAATTTGGAGAGAGATTTCTTTCAAAACCATGACTATTTCAGGTAACTGAATGAAAAGAATATTTAACCTTTTAACCATAATTTAACATTTTATTCTCTAAAATGTATGTGTCTATAAGACTTGATTTGCACTGTTTAGATCAGGCTGCTTTTTTCCCATTCCAACCAGTCTTCTAGCATAGTAGTATTTCTGAACTGAAGTTAGCAACCATTCAGCAAATGGTATTCTTAAAATTACTTTTAATTTTTTTTGTTGGTTAGTAATGTTCACTTTGGCCAAAGCACAGTATTTTTTTTTTAAATACCAGGTTATTAAGATATATAGTATACCACCTTTAAAAAAAAGTTTCTTTTATTTTTATATAGAAGCCTCTTGAAGGAGGATAAAGCGACTATTAAATGTCTTGCCGTCAAACTGACTCAGCATCTTGTTGATCATATCAAAGTATGTTTCTAAATTTCTCAACCTGATAAGTCGATTCACACTGAGCATGAATTTTGTTCCCTTTCAGTCGGTCACTACGACGTACGTCGGTAATAACCGACGAATTGGGATCACTTCAGAGAGCCCCTATCAGCTTCGAGAACTTAAGAACAGGCCAATGAACAATTGGCGTGCGAGATTTGCATCTCGCGCTCCGCCCCGCGCCGCGGGTATAAACAGGAAGCGAGAGCACCGCACTGACGTCATTCACTTCGGAGCCGAACCGGCGTTTGAAGTTGCAGAGACTGCTTTCCTGTCTTTTCAGCGAAAGAGGATTCAGCAGAACAGAGAAGAGGATCGTGTGCTGGTGTGACGGCGCTTTCCAGCGGGACCGCAAACTCAGCTGCAAGGAACAACTGCTGTTATCACAGCAAAAACAAAGACTGTTGGTATCGTGGGCGTTCCTATTTTGAGTGCAAACACAGGCTGCACTATCCCCTGTGTGTTGCCGCGGTTTCCCTGGGTGCTTCAGCACTCTCTTAAAAGAGCGTTTCCTCACAAAAAGAGCAACACGGGTGTGACACTGCGTCTTTTTCAAGATGTCATTCCACCCGTGCGTTTCTGGATGCGGCCGTTCCCTCTCGCCCGCTGACGGCCACACTCACTGCATCACGTGCCTGGGCTTACAGCACGCTGAGGCAGCGTTTGTGAATAGCTCGTGTTCTCACTGCGGGAACATGACTATTGCGGTGCTTAGGTCAAGACTCACCTACCTCCGGGAAGGCGGAGTCCCCCTCCCCATACCTCGATCTAGAGCTATCCCTAACCAGGATAGACCTACTTCGACGGATGACCGGGGTGATCTGAGGATTACGTTCAGGACAAACCCGCCTAGTGTCCCTACGCAGGTCCCTGAACCCTCGCAAGCACCGCTGCCGGTGGCGCCACCGGAAGAGATCGCTGGTCCCGCCCACGGGCGCCCAGTCATCTCTTTCGGAGCGCCCGCGGATGAGCAGATGTCGATCGCAGCATCGGAGGGGGAGTTCCAGTCCTCAGAGGATGAGGATTCAGCTGTACTGCCTCCCACTGGGAGAGTGGCAACGGCTGAGTCGGACCCTGAGTTGACGGCTATGCTTTCCCGGGCCGCCGAAAAGGTCGGGCTTGTGTGGAACCCTCCACCACGTCCCGAACCTTCTAGGTTGGATGATTGGTTTCTGGGGGGGGGGTTGCGCTGGTTCTCAGCGTCCCGCCCCAGTGCCATTCTTCCCGGAGGTGCATGAGGAGCTTTCCAGGTCGTGGACGACACCCTTCAGTGCCAGAAACAGACCTGGAGGCTCCTCCCTCCTCACTACCCTTGACGGTGGACAGGCCAAGGGTTACGAGAGGATCCCGCCGGTCGAACGCGCCGTCGCGATGCAGCTGCGTCCTGCGACCGCCTCCGAGTGGCGTGGTGATCCTCGTCTCCCGTCCAAAGCCTGTAGGTTTTCGTCCAGTCTTACTGCGAAGGCCTACAGGTCCTGCGGACAGGCTGCGTCTGCCTTGCATGCCATGGCGTTGCTCCAGGTGCACCAGGCCCAGGCACTCATGGACATGCACGAGGGTAGGTCTGACCCAGAGCTCCTCCGGGAGCTCCGGGCGGCGACGGACCTCGCCCTCCGGGCGACGAAAGTTACCGCCCGTTCCGTGGGTCAGGCGATGTCCACCTTAGTGGTCCAGGAACGGCATCTCTGGCTCAACCTGGCCGACATGAGGGAGACTGACAAGAACCGGTTCCTGGACTCCCCCATATCGTCGGCCGGGTTGTTCGGCGGCGTGGTCGAGAATTTCGCCCAGCAATTCTCGGCCGCCCAGAAGCAGACGGAGGCCATCAAACACATCCTGCACCGGCGGCCCGCTGCTGCCTCCACCCAGCCGCCGGCTGCAGCACCTCCGCCTGCCCGTCGCCGAGGACGTCCTCCTGCGGCCGCCCCCGCTCCCGCCCCAGCCCAGCAGCAGCCTTCCACCGGCCGTGGGCGTGGAGCCGGTCGCGGGAAGAACGTCCAGCCCGCTCAGGCCACTGCCAAGCCAGGTGGCAAGCGCCGTCGAAAGAGACCCTGAGACGGGCCGCCCAGAGATGGAGGAAACTGCTCTTCGGGAGATGGCTGCAGCACCACTCCTTCCCCCGGTGGAGGGCCGGGGGAACCCCATTTATTTTTCTGTTCCGCCACTGGCCCCAGTGCCTGTGGCACCCAAATTTGCTCGGTCTCTGGGGGCCTGGCTAGCGCTCCCCAGCCCGTCTCGCTGGATCATCCGCACCATCAGACTCGGCTATGCGATTCAGTTCGCCCGGCGTCCCCCGAAGATCAGGGGTGTCCACTTCACTTCTATACCGAAGGAGGGCGCCCCCGTGCTTCAGGCGGAGATCGCTGTCCTATTGGCGAAGGACGCGATAGAGCCGGTCCCTCCAGCCGATATGAAGTCCGGGTTTTACAGCCCGTACTTCATTGTACCCAAGAAAGGTGGCGGGTTACGACCGATCCTGGACCTGCGTTACCTGAACCGCTCCCTCCACAGGATGCCGTTCCGAATGTTAACCCAGAAACGCATCTTCAGATGCATCCGTCCCCAGGATTGGTTTGCAGCGATCGACCTGAAGGACGCGTACTTTCATGTCTCGATTCTCCCTCATCACAGACCGTTTCTACGCTTTGCTTTCGACGGACGGGCATACCAGTACAAAGTCCTGCCCTTCGGGCTGCCCCTGTCGCCCCGTGTCTTCACGAAAGTCGCGGAGGCGGCCATTGCTCCCATGAGAGAGCGTGGTGTTCGCATCCTCAACTATCTCGACGACTGGCTGATTCTTGCCCAGTCGCGGGAGCAGTTGTGCGAACACAGGGACATAGTGCTCCGGCACCTCAGCCAGTTGGGTCTTCGGGTCAACTGGGAGAAGAGCAAACTCTGTCCCGTACAGAGGATCTCTTTTCTCGGGATGGAGATCGACTCGGTCGCCATGACTGCGCGCCTCACAGAGGAGCGCGTCCAGTCGGTGCTGAGCTGCTTGAGTACGCTCAAACGCAGTACAGCGGTTCCACTGAAACATTTTCAGAGGCTCCTGGGGCATATGGCAGCAGCAGCCGCAGTAACGCCGCTAGGGCTGCTCCATATGAGACCGCTTCAGCACTGGCTACACAACCGAGTCCCGAGATGGGCGTGGCACAGCGGGTCCCTCCGTGTCCAAGTGACGCCGAGATGCCGCCAAACCCTCACCCCGTGGTCGGACCCTTCATTTCTACGGGCAGGAGTGCCTCTAGAACAAGTGTCCAGGCATCATGTTGTCTCCACGGATGCCTCACCCACGGGTTGGGGTGCCACGTACAACGGGCTTGCAGTATCGGGTCTGTGGCCCCAACTGCAATGGCATATCAATTGCCTAGAGTTGCTGGCAGTTCGTCTTGCTCTCAGCCGCCTCAAAGGGTCGCTCAAAGACAAGCACGTTCTGGTCCGGACGGACAGCACGACGGCCGTTGCGTACATCAACAAACAAGGTGGTCTACGCTCCCGCCGTTTGTCCCAACTCGCCCGCCATCTCCTCCTGTGGAGTCAGAAGCATCTGAGGTTCCTTCGTGCTATTCACATTCCGGGCCTGCTCAACCGTGCGGCCGACAAGCTGTCGCGGTTGCCAGTGCTTCCCGGAGAGTGGCGACTCCACCCCCAGGTAGTCCAGCTGATTTGGAGTCGCTTTGGGGCCGCACAGATCGATCTGTTTGCCGCCCACGACACGACCCACTGCCAGTTGTTCTATTCCCTGTCCGAGGGGACCCTCGGCACGGATGCACTGGCACACAGCTGGCCCCGGGCTCTGCGCAAATATGCGTTTCCCCCAGTGAGCCTTCTTGCACAGACACTGTGCAAGGTCAGGGAGGACGAGGAGCATCTCCTCTTGGTAGCTCCGTACTGGCCCAACAGGACGTGGTTCCCGGAACTAGTGCTCCTCGCGACAGCACCTCCTTGGCCCATTCCTCTGAGGCAGGACCTTCTGTCTCAGAGATGGGGCACCCTATGGCACCCACGCCCAGACCTCTGGAAACTCCATGTCTGGTCCCTGGACGGGACGCGGAGGTTCTAGGTGACCTACCGCAAGCGGTAGTCGACACCATCGCTTCCGCCAGAGCCCCCTCTACGAGACGGCTATATGCGTTGAAGTGGAACCTGTTCGTCGACTGGTGCTCTTCTCGCCGAGAAGACCCCCGGAAGTGTTCGATCGGATCTGTGCTATCTTTTCTTCAAGGGTTGGAGCGAAGGCTGTCTCCCTCCACCCTCAAGGTATATGTTGCCGCCATCGCCGCAAGCCATGACCTCATTAATGGTGAGTCCTTAGGCAAGCATGATCTGATCGTCAGGTTCCTAAGGGGAGCGAGGAGACTAAATCCTCCTCGCCCTTCTTCTATACCCTCTTGGGACTTGACTCTGGTGCTGACCGCACTGCAGAGGGCGCCCTTCGAGCCTTTACAGTCAGTAGAGCTTAAGATCTTGTCTCTAAAGACAATACTCCTGATTGCATTGGCCTCAGTTAAGAGGGTAGGGGACCTGCAGGCATTTTCGGTCGACGAATCGTGCCTGGAATTCGGGCCGGGTGATTCTCAGGTGACCCTGAGACCCCGGCCTGGATATGTGCCCAAGGTTCCCACTACTCCCTTCCGGGACCAAGTGGTGAGCCTGCAAGCGCTGCCTTCGGAGGAGGCAGACCCAGCCCTAGCTTTGCTCTGTCCCGTCCGTGCTCTCCGGACTTACGTGGACAGAACGCAAAGCTTCAGGACCTCAGAGCAGCTCTTCGTCTGTTACGGAGGACAGCAGAAGGGAAAGGCTGTCTCCAAGCTGAGGATGGCCCACTGGATAGTGGATGCCATCGTCTTGGCGTATGAATCCCAAGACGTGCCCTGCCCGCTCGGGGTTAGAGCTCACTCCACCAGGGGTGTAGCTTCTTCCTGGGCGCTGACTCGTGGCGCCTCGCTGACAGACATTTGTAGAGCTGCGGGCTGGGCGACACCCAACACGTTCGCTAGGTTTTATAGCCTGCGTGTAGAGCCGGTGGCTTCTCGTGTGCTCGCTTCCCATAGTCAGCTTCACTGAAGTGCCCGTTCTAGTGTCGGCTTGCTGCGCCATTCCCTTCCCCTGGAACGGATACGTGCGCTTATTTTCTCCAGTCGAGTTCCCCAGGATTGGCGAACCCTGTTGAGTCCTCCGCACCCCTCGGCAGTCGGATGTTGCGGAGCGTCCGACGCCAGGTCTGGCACTCGTATGCATTGGTGGAACTTGTGTCAGGCTGGGTTCCGTATGTCGTGACTCCTACGGCGGTCCCATACGTGTATTCTCCACGGTACAGCTCCCTACGGCGAGCTCGTGTCTTTCCCTTGGCAGAATTCCTCTGCCGTCTCAGTACGGTGTCGTCCCCCGCCTGCATTAGGCCGGGGCCTCCCCTGGGACTTCATATGTTGAGCTGCCCACGACCAGCCCATACGTATTCTTTCCACATGGTAACTCCCTCTGGGCATGATGTGGCTCCCGCAGCGTCCTTCGGGCACGCTTTCCCAGCGCTATCCAATCAAGTCTGCTGAATGGGTCTTGCGGAACAGCTGTATGACTCTTCTGGCGTGAATCTTCCCGCCCGCTTCAGAACGGGGTCTGAGGGGCTCTCGCTGGGCGCTGGAAGTGGTAGTAACTGTGGCGTTTTCCATAGGGATCCCAATTCGTCGGTTATTACCGACGTACGTCGTAGTGACCGACTGAAAGGGAACGTCTCGGTTACGTATGGTAACCCTCGTTCCCTGAAGGAGGGAACGGAGACGTACGTCCCGTCGCCACAGTTCCTTCCATCACTGCTTGGCCGAGTCACTGGTTCGGCTCCTCAGTGAAAAACGTCAGTGCGGTGCTCTCGCTTCCTGTTTATACCCGCGGCGCGGGGCGGAGCGCGAGATGCAAATCTCGCACGCCAATTGTTCATTGGCCTGTTCTTAAGTTCTCGAAGCTGATAGGGGCTCTCTGAAGTGATCCCAATTCGTCGGTTATTACCGACGTACGTCTCCGTTCCCTCCTTCAGGGAACGAGGGTTACCATACGTAACCGAGACGTTTTCTTAGCACTTTGTGGCAGGATGGATTGAGAGCCTGTAACTAAATTGAGTTTTACCCATTTTGACAGAAATCACTGCCACAGCTCAATGAGAAGATAACACAGTTGTGGGGTGTGAAGAATGAGCTCAAAGAGTGTGGACCACCACAGGAGGGGGCCAAACAATTCCTCACTGAAGTAAGATCTCAATTCACCATTTCATGATGATTACAGCAAATCATCAAATCTTCTTGCTTCTGAAAACCATTAGGGCTCCCAGCTACATGATCCCCACTGTGTTTGTATTGATTTCCCCCTTCTTTATTTTTCTGCCCTAAAAATATCTGGGTGGCAGAGAGATTGTAATTTTTTTTTGGTAGGATGGTTAAAATTTGTACCTACTATTCCATGCATGCCAGTGATCTCCGCAGGGGGAGGCAAAAGAGAACTCTAAAAGGAAGCAGGTAAAGGTTGTATAATTTTTCATTATATTGTAATTTTGTTTCACAGTATTGGATTACTACAGTAACAGTAAATATATAAATATATATTTGTAGATTGGATTAAAATATCTGGATTAAGTTATCTGAGATAACTGAGCGTTCCTGTGTTCACTGAAGAGGGCAAATGCATCGATATTCAAAACCACGATCAGTAATGCAGCGATTGGCTGGCGGAAAGACAGCAATGTAATGACATCATATAATTAAAAAAGCCACCTGGCAAAAAAGAAAAAAAATTAAAACTAATTCTGGACCTTATAAGGAAACAGCCAAACCAACATAAAAGTTATATAATAGATGAATGAAATGTGCACTGTTTTTTTTTTAAACATGATTCCTGATACATTGATACATTAGACATGATACATTTTTATTTCAATGTTGTAATTAGTAATTAATTTATTTTTTAATTAATAAAGTTTCTTAAGGTCAAGATAAAATTATCTGCAGCTCTTGGCTGCATAAAGCCACTCCCATAATATCCATCACCACTCGAATGAACCTCCAATATTATTATAATATTATTTTCAAATACATTTTTATATTATTATTTAATATATATTATTTAATTATAATATTATTATTGTTATCCCTGGTTCAGTAATGAACTCTTGTAATAAAGTAGCAGTGGCTGGGACAGCTTTTAAGTATCACCTCAAGATGTAATATAATCCGGTTTACATGAAAAAAGCCTGTTCACGAGCAGGTTTAAGCTTACTGACCTGTTGCTATGACAGCAAGTCCAGGATGAGCTTCGAAGAACCAAATAATCCAAGATCATGCCAAATCATCAACAATCAAATCCAGCTAACTGAGTTAGCGACGTACGAAGAACAGACCCTTAGGCTCTATGGTACTACTATTTGGATAATACTATGTGTATTTTCAGGGGATACTACCGTGCAACAATACTGTAATATAGTATATGTGAAAGCTTGTTTTAAACACCTTGTATTGTTTCTGTGTTCTGTGTTTCTGTAACAGGCTCATGAAATATTACAAATTTTATTTTTCTCACAGACCTTAAAAAGATTCAATGATGAAATCAAGTCCTTATCGTCAGGAGAGCTGATCACTGAGAAAAATGTGTTTGTCCAGCTTCGGGCAGAATTTAAGAAGTGGGGAGATCATCTTAACCGTACAAAGACATCCTGTCACTGTATGTTCAATTTTAAGAAACATACTATAAAATCAAATTTGCTGATGTTTTCTAATAGTTCTTATAGAAATGAAAAAGTAAAAAGAAATCCATTTTGTTTCTCAACAAGTTAAAAATGTGAAAGAGTTGTGCCAAAAAAACAGAGGGAGGGAACTACCCGGCTTCAGCAACTACAAAGTGTTTGAAATAATTCTGCAGAAACATGTGGCCACACTTGAGGGGCCAGCCAATGACTTGCTTCATACCATAAAAGGTACCATCACACATCTTTGTGTTTAAAGACTTTCTGGTTATTGTGGAGAGCCTCCATTATAAAACCAAAAGATTAGATGACCAACTGAATGTCATCAATAGTTTTAACATGTCTTCTTAATTTATGTATTTCTCCTTAAGACATCATCACCACACATTTCTTTGACGTGGTGAGTCAGTTTTTCAGGAACTACTCTGTCCTTCAAAGCATTGCTAAGGTAAATATTGCTCCTGATTAGTGGTAAAGATTGCCCCTTTTAATCCAGTTTAATGAAGTTCTCTTTCCTCTGTACTTCTTCATTTGACTCCATAGGACAAAATAATCAACATTCAGTCAAGTCAGCAAGAGAAGGCAGAGCAGAGGATCTCAGAGCTGTTTGAAATGGAAAAGATGATCTCAAGATTCAAGATTCAAGAGTTTTATTTGTCACATACACAGTTATATACACAATATACAACTGGCAGTGAAATGTAAACAGGTCCGCTCCATGGACAGTGCAAATAACAGTTACAAGAAATTAAAATAGAAATAGAATAAAATTAGAATAAAAAGTATTAACATAAGTAGGATTATAAATAAATCAAGTAAAGATAAAAATTGGAAATAAGATAAAATAAAAATATAAAAAATATGTGGATATGATAAGTGAGATAAACTGTAGACTTAAAAATAAGTGGTTAACATAAAATATATATATATATATGTATATATAAAGAAGTATAATGTGCAAGGTTTATTACAGGTTGTTACACAGTAACAATAGGAACGTAAAGTGCAGTGCAATGGCAGTATGTGGATGTTAATGTTTAAACTGGATGTTTATGCGTGTGCGGGGTGAAGTGAAGTCACGTGACTGAGTTCAGGAGTCTGATGGCCTGGGGGAAGAAACTCCTCCTGAGTCTTTCAGTCTTTGCCCTCAGGCTACGGAAGCGCTTACCAGATGGCAGCAGGGTGAAGTGAGAGTTTGCAGGGTGATTAATGTCTCTGATGATTTTAGTAGCTCTACCTCTGCAGCGTTTGGTGTAGATGTCCTGCAGAGACGGGAGAGCTGAGCCTGAGATGCGCTCGGATAAGCGCACCACTCTTTGCAGGGCTTTGGAATCGTGACTGGTGCTGTTCCCGTACCACGCTGTGATGCACTGAGTCAGGACACTTTCTATCGCCCCTCGATAGAAAGTTTTCAGGATGGCTGGTGAAACCCTGAATTTCCTCAGCTGGCGCAGGTGGTACAGTCTTTGCCTGGCTTTTTTCACCTGTGTCTGGATGTGTGTAGTCCAGGTCAGATCCTCGGAGATGTTCACACCCAGGTATTTGAAGCTGCTCACTCTCTCTACCGGTGTCCCGCTGATCATGAGAGGGGAGTATGACCGATGCTGTCTCTTCCTGAAGTCCACAATCAGTTCTTTGGTCTTGTTAACATTCAGAGAGAGACAGTTGTCCTGGCACCATGATGTCAGTTGCTCCACTTCGTCCAAGTATGCCGTCTCATTGTTGTTGGAGATGAGACCCAGGACAACAGTATCATCAGCAAACTTGATGATAGAGGTGGAGCTGTGTGTGGACAAACAGTCATGGGTGTAGAGAGAGTAGAGCAGGGGACTCAGCACACAGCCCTGTGGAGCTCCAACACTCAGGGTGATGGAGGTGGAGGTGAACTGGCCTACTCTCACCGCCTGGGGTCTGCCAGTGAGGAAATCTTCAATCCAGAGGCAGAGAGAAGAATTCAGGCCTAGATCCAGGAGTTTGTGTGTTAGCTTAATGGGAACTATGGTGTTAAAGGCTGAGCTATAGTCAATAAATAGCAACCTGACATAGTTCCCACTTTTGCTGTCGATGTGAGTGAGGCAGGAGTGAAGGACGTGAGAAATGGCATCTTCAGTCGATCTATTGGGACGATAGGCAAACTGAAGAGGGTCCAAAGTGTCAGGAATGGAGGAGCAAATGTTGTTTTTAATGAGTCTCTCAAAGACCTTCATGACTAAAGATGTGAGAGCCACTGGACGATAGTCATTTAGGCAAGAGGGTTTACTGATCTTAGGTACAGGGATGATGGAGGATCGTTTGAAGGAGGTGGGGACAACAGATGTAGCAAGGGACTCGTTAAATATGGATGTAAAGAGCCCTGCGAGCTGATCAGCACAGGACCGCAGAACACGACCTGAAATACCATCCGGCCCAGCAGCTTTCCTGACATCCACACGTTTGAGTGCCCTCCGAACCTCGTCCTCCGAGACAGAGATCACGTGACCGTTGCTGCTCTGAGGGACTCTCTCTGACGCGTCACTCGCCGGAGTCGCGCTGCCGCGATTACCATCAAAGCGAGCGTAGAAAGAGTTTAACTCGTTCACCAGCAACGGATCAGCTCTCACCTCTCACAGATCTACACTCAAGATCCCATCTTCATAAAGATATTGAATGATATTACAAATGAGAAGTTTTCAGAAGATCAGTTACCTTTCTTTGACAAAAAATGCAAGTACAGTGAAATGCTGCAGGCGTATTATGAGGTAGATCTTTTTTTCAGTAATTAATTGCAGCACAGTGTTCATGTAGAAGTATCTTAGTATCTTGTTTTTTTCCTTCAGATTGTTGTGCAGCGGATGGCTGACCAACTGCCCATGATCTCCCTTTTCATGTTGAAGCAGACTGCTGAGATCCTGTCTATTGACATGTTGAATTTACTGGATGGGGCAAATGTTCCTGTCTGAGGACTTTGAGGTCAGGTAAGGCGCAGAGACCAACAAGTTTGCATGGACCGTTTGACGGCTGCTCAGTCAGCACTTACCGATTTTATTTGAGGAATTGATTAGAGGATATCATCTTACATAATGCATTATGCAGTTAATATTGAATAAAATTATCCAAACTTCCATGTACCTATTGTAGGGGATTTTCAGTTAAAGAACCAAGGACCAGATCAGATGAATGTAGACCAGGAATCAGAAGTATAAATAAACAGACGAAAATTTTCTTCAGCAGAAGTCAGCTTCAGCACTCACAATGTGTTCATAGGCCGCTCTGCGTACTCACTCATTACACCAACAATTATACTCTCACACCATCACTAAGATGCGTCATCACGTCAGGTTGAATGATTCTGGAAAAAAAAAACCTGAGGTCACCAATCTGGGTTTCTGGGCTCTAGTTTGTCTGTCAGATGGTCATTCCACCTCCCCGGCATGCCAGTTGTTCACCTCGTGAACGTCAGGTTCTGTATAAAGATACACACAGAGAAATACACAGCTTCTTCAAGGTCGGAGTAGGTCGAGATCTGGCTTTGACCAGAAACTTTCCCCCAAAACATACTGATAACATGTTCTTTCTCTCAGTGCAAAGGTTCAGACAGCTATTCATCATTATTCTCTAAGGTTTAAAAAGTAAATGCTTTAACTAAGAATTCACACAAAAGTAAATCTTATAAGCTTGAAAAAAAGTCATTCAAATCATTTAATATGTAGGGGTAAATATTGATTAATACCTTGATTTAAATAATTCATTACAAATCACTCAAAAGATATTCATTGAAATGACAGTGGATTTCGGAATCAGTCCCTTCAATATTTTTCATTAATGTTAAATAAGTTACATTAAATAAAAAAATTATAATAATTACTTGTTAGACATATAGTATATCATTAGTTTTATTTGTGAGATTTACTGAATAGAGGATTGTTTGAAAATGTATTTGATAATGGTAATCTTTATCCAACTTAACTTTCAGCATATTCATTTTTATATATATATTATATATTGCATGATTTTTAAATCAAATATTCATAATTCTAACCTGTTTCATGTAATTAATGAATAACTATAAGCCTTTAGCCTTGCACATGAAATAACCTGCATTGAATACTTCTTGTAGAACTTAAATACTTACAACATTAATTGAGATGTTGTTAAAAGTAGCTAAAAGTCTCAGTGCCTACGGACGGTATGTGTTTTTTCGATATTTTGAAACACTGTACAGAAGGTAACATGACAGCATCATTCGAGGATGAGTCAGATGATGAAACATTGGAAGAACTAGTTATTCAACCCGAACCTTGAGCGGGACATTTCTCATTGATAAGCTACTAATTTTGAGGTACATTATGAGATGTTGCAACTGTAATTCCTCACCATCAGCATTAACAAGTGTATGTCCATCAACAAACCAATGTTTATATTTCTAATTTATTGCGGTGCACGTGTGGGAACTGTATAAATAACAGCTCATATGTTAGCCCAGCACTAATGTGAATGACTGATGTAACATTAAAGTTTGCAAAACAAATGTTGCTTTTTTCTTTACTCAAAGTAGTAAGAACGACAGACAATCTGCATTAATAGACACAGTTTTAGGTAATAGTGGCCCACAGCTGATTAGCAGAACTATTTCAGTAAGACAGTGAGTTAGCCGGTTGGCCGGAGACCTACACAATATACAACACAAAACTACGTATTTTGAACACCCGGTAAAAAATATACACATCAATATTTATGCATACCTACAGGTTGTGATTCTGAGGAGCAAGTTGGTCAAAAAAACTGGGTACTGGTACTGACCCATCTTTCAAGAGCAAGTGTTTTTGTGAATCTCACATTGAATTGAGATTTGAGAAGCAGTCGTCAGTAAAATGACATTTAAGGGCAGGTCAAGTTGTTTAAGGCCGGACAACGTACAACATAGGCATTATGCAAACGTTTTTTCTAGTGATGTAGAACCGAAAGTTTCTCACTGTCAGAAGGGGAGGGAATATCACATACTTTAGAGATGTTTCTGAGGTGATAATAGCTTTTAGTAACAAAGCTAAACTGTCACTGTCAAAAATGATTCCTAAGTTCTTGGCCTGATTACTGGCTTTTAGTGATAGTCTAAATGTGGAGCATGATGTTCTCTGTGCGTTGTTACCGATAACAAGTACCTCTGTCTTTATCTTTCGCTGAAGAAAGTTCTGAGACATGGATAATTTTATGCTCTCTATGCAGTCCAGTAGGGTGGAAATTTAATTGTGGGCATCTGGTGCAAGTGAGAGATCGAGTTGAGTATCATCTGCATACTGGTGAAATGAAATATTGTACTGATAAATTACACCAGCTAAAGGAAGCATGTATAGGTTAAATAATAGAGGACCCAAAACTGAGCCTTAAGGAACACCACAAGAAATGACATAACCAACCAAATCTCACGGCAATTCATACATATTTTACGAGGTGGCTAATTCGTACGAATTTGTACGACCTCACTCGTACGAATGTGTACGATTTTTGCTAATTCGTACGTATTTGACGAGTTGCCAAGAGTTGACAAATTCGTATGAATTCTTACGAATTACCTCAAACCCCGCCCCTAAACCTACCCGTCACTGGGGTTTAGACAAAACGTACAAATTTGTACGAGTGAGGTCGTACAAATTCGTACGAATTAGCCACCTCGTAAAATATGTACGAATTGGTCGTGAGATAGCGTTGACATAACACCTGGAGATGTAGATAGCCAGTGTAAAATAGTATTCCCTGTTGCTGAAGTAGGATCTGAACCAGTCTAAGATAGCACCGGCACCTTATAGACAGACCCAGGTCTGAAGTCGGTTGTGTACGCTCTAAAAAACCTGTAAAAATAGGGCACAATATACTATATTAATTTAACAGAATTTTTCTTTTTTTACAGGTGTTTTCCCTGCATTTAGAATTTCAAACTTCATTGTGTTGTGTTTTAGGGTTAACTGAAATGTCTGTAAAATGACTGGTCCAGGTAATAAGCTTCTAGTACTTTTTCTGTTATTTTACAGATTTATTTTTTACAGTGTAGAATCTCATGATCAACGATGTCAAAAGAAGCACTCAGATCTAAAAGAACAAGGATTGTCAAGTCCCAAATAACTCAGGAATGTCTCATTGAGTGTAATGGCATTGAGATAGTTATTGAGCAGTATGGATACTGTTTTTTCAATTGTTTTACCAAGAAATTGCAGATTAGAGATTGGTCTGTAGTTACCGTAGACTGTAAAAAAAGGTTACTGAGCACAGAATAATCAAGATTACTGGAGGCCTAATGAAGGAATTGAAAATAATTAAAGATATTTGATATTTGAAATCCAACAAAGAAATTTGCTTTACTGTTGTCAACCCACATTCCTTATCAGAAAGGCCATTTGGAAGACAAAAGAAAGGCCTGTATGCCAAATGGGTGCCACATCTTTACAGTGGGGGAAGTTTTGTCTGATTGGTCAGTTTAAATGAATACATTTGGTTTCAGTCACATGGTCAAGGAGTAGATAAAAGAAGATTGGAACTATTGCTTTTTCTCTCTTATTCTCTGGCTCTTGAGGTCATTGGGGCTTCTCTTCTTTGCTCTTCTTCTCTCTCTCCCCACTCTCTCTCTCTCTCTCTCCCCCGCTCTCTCTCCCTCTCCCTCGCTCTCTCTCCCTCTCCCTCCCTCTCTCTTTCTCTATCCCTCAGGTAACATTTTATTCATGTTGTGTACGATTAATGGAATACATTTATCATCTCCTTTTTGAAACTATTTTAAGTGTAATCATAACCATAACATCATTAAATCCTTTCTATTACAAATACTGTATTATTTATTTATTGTAATTTGGTATTGACTTTGAAGTGCTCCCTATTGCAATACAATATAGTCACATTATAGCAACGCTCTCCCACATATTTTGCTATTGTAACCGCACTTATTTCCGTCGTTGGTATAAGTTGCAGTGGGTGGAAATAGACGAGAAATGTACAGTTTTCTTCCATCTTTCTGATAACGTTTCTTTAGTCGTTCGGTAACCCTCCACCCTGAACACCTGGAGGAGTCCACTCTTACACTAACAATTTGCAGTTTTTTTTTTTTTTTTTCTTGCTGTAGGATTTCTGGTAACAAGCAGTTCATAACAGTTTTGAGAAATTTAGTGGGTAATAGGTTTAGAAAGCATCTAGAGGATTTCATATGTGATATGACCTGTGTAAGTTTACTGGGGCTAACAGCTGAGGAGGAGGATATTAAAGGATTAGCTTGGAGACCAAGTAGGGCAAGTGCTGGCAATGTTTTGTCTTATGAAAATAATTTTGTCATTCTTAAAATTCTGCAAACTCCTTGCACTTTACAACTTGTGAGAAGTTCTGATGATATTTGAGCTGAGGGGTTAAGTAGCCTATCGATAGTGGAGAATAAGAATCTAGGGTTGTCTTTGTTGCGGTCAATTCAACTTCAAAAATAAGATTTTCTTGCGGACTCTTATTGCATTATTTAACATTTTCAGATGAGTCTTATTATAGATATCATGGTTAACTATAAGACTTGTGTGCTTCCATTGCCTTTCTGCTCTTCTGGAGTCTCTTTTATAATTTTACGATGGATGTATTTCTCCATAGGCTTTAATTATCCCAGAGACATGAACTCCATGAAGGTCGCAGGCAGCAGAATCAGCAGCGAGATAGCGCTTATTGACAGTTCTCTTATCATTCACAGTTTTGGAACAAATTTCAAAATATAGTGCACATATGGCAACATCTACAATCTGTGGGTGGCTGACAGTCAAGCCACATGAGATCACCAGATCTAGTGTGTGACCAGGTTTGTGCGAGGGGCCAGTTATATGCTGCATTAGGCCAAATGAGTTTAGTAACTCTGTGAAATTAACAGTCGATGGATCCGGAATTACATCCATCTGGATATTGAAATCACCAGAGATTAAGACATATTCAAAGTCGGTTAAAATCTTAGAAAGCAGTTCTCCAAGATCATCAAGAAAGCCTTTTTTGTGGCAAGGAGGATAATAGAGAACTAATAAAATAACAGAATGTTCAATCTTTAGATGCACTGCAAGGTATTCAAATGCTTCAAAATCCCCTAGAGAAATATGTTGACAACTTGACAGCACAAAGTAGTTGCAGAACAGGCAGGCAACTCCACCACCCTTCTTATTAAGTCTACACTATACTACACTCATAGCCTATTTGTTTATAATATACTTACAATATCGGAATTAAAATGGTTGTGTAGTTTAAAAGATCATTCTAATAAATGTTTATTAACTTAAATGGTTTCTATTTAATGATGCACATACTAACGAACGTCTTCCGCTAGTTGACTCGACACCACCATCTAGCGTTTTGGCTGCGTAGTGAATACTCGCTGAACGACAGAATATGTTGAGGCTACGGCGTCCACAAACGGTCAATAGCCACCTTTGTCATACGAATTTCCTTGTTAGGTACAACAGAGTTGCAGGAAAATACAACATGGACTCATAAAGGGAATATTTCTTCTAAATGAGTAGGATGGGTTGCTTTACACTACTTTTATATACTAGCCATAGTTCTCTGTGGTTCTTTTAATTGGTCTCGATATTTAAAATAAACTAGTCATAAAGAAAAGGCAAACATAATTGAAATGTAAGTTGACAAACTGGATTTTAAAACTGAATTCTTTTTAAAAACGTTTTAACCTGAATTCTAAAGAACGAGTTATTCAGGTTGGACAGAATATGGGTTAGATGCCGAAGTACATACCTTTGCGCTGCCATTAGTCAGCCGAGTCTAAAGTCTAGAGTAACCGTATTAAATTAGTTCGGCTGTGGCAAGGACACCAGGTCAGATTTTTTTTTTTAAGATAGAAAGTGATCAAATGATAGATTGCTGATGTGGTGTTCTGAATAACAATAATATTTTTCTACACATTCCTAGGGATCTACAGCTTCTGTGAGGAGAGCCGAACATACGATTTCAGTCATGATATACTTTAGAAGAGGTGGGTTTTGCTTCTCTTCTCTGTCTCTCCCCGTCTCTCTCTCATGTTTCATGTTTATGTTGACATTTTTATTTCTAGTTGGTCCCCTTATGGTACACAGGAGACAGAGAGACAAAAGTAAGTTATGCTTTTGAAGACATGCTAGGTGTCTCGTTCAGTGCAGTGTTTACTTTCCTGGTTACAATGTATTCTAATTACAATGCTTAGAAGCATTTGGAAAGTGACTGTGAATGCAAATGTTTCTTTACTTTGCATAGTTGGCAGACTATAAAAGCTTTATATTCTCAGCCTTTAAAAGGTTTTGTGATGCCACAGCCCTTTCTTGACTTTATAGCAATGTTCCTACTGATAAAAACATGTCATGTCTGCTTAAAGAGGTCAAACGGGGTTTGCACCGTGATAGCTGCTGTTTTGTTACTGGTCCAAGGTGGTCTACAAGATCTAAACAGCTTAATCAACCAGGGCGATTTCTTCCCCCAATGACCATAAATGATCAAAATGGTCCAGAAAATATGAAAAACCAGCTACCATCTGAAAAGTATCTTAATACATTTTGAAACTTTCTGCGCAAACATAAAATCTACTTACAAAGAAGGATATTACAAGAATTATTTTTAATCACAATTGTTTTCACAGAAAAATTGAAATTAGTTTTTGTGCTGGCTGCCCTCATAATATCCGTAAGCCTTGTCCTCAAGCTCCTGCAGATGAATCCTGAATTAACAGTATCAAATTTAGTGGGTGAGTTACTGAAATAAGGAATATTTTATTTCATTTATTTTATTTTTTTAATCAATTTAGCTTCTATACAATTTCTACTGATATATACAGTGTATATATATATATATATATATATATATATATATATATATATATATATATATATATATATATATATATATATATATATATATATATATATATATATATATATATATATATATATACACACACACACACACACACACACACACACACACACACACACACACACACACACACACACACACAATACATACAATGTATGTTTTATAATAATTTGTTTTTCTCTCAACCAGAAAGGTCAATGCAGGGAGCAGTCCAGTTGAAACCTGATCACAAAGATGATGGTAAGCAATTACCGAACAATCTAGTCTGGTACAGTGTACAAAAGGCACACATTTACATGTCTATTTCTTTATATTTTATCAGGTCCTAAAAACAAATGTGGCCTCCCAGAACCATGTCCTGGAAAAGATTTTGCCTTTAAAATTCACAGCGGTGCAACAAACAGCGTTGGGCCACAAATATGCTTTGAGGGGAAAATGTAAAGGCTTTGGAGTTGTCAAATTTACGATCAAACGATCTATACTTTTACTGAATATTTAAACCAACACCAAAAGTGCTATATGACAGAATTTAAACCAGTTCTACCATTTTGTTTTAGGATAATAAAGAAAGAAACACGCGGTAATTGGCTAGGAATTAATATTGCTGTTATCAATGGTAAGTGTGTTGTGCTCTTTAAAAAAGAATAATAATAATTCTATAATTGAATATGATTTTTAATTTAGTTCAATATTATTTTATATTTAATATTATTAATATTTGGAAATATATTAGCAATATTTATAAATATTAATGTACATATATATCATTAAAAATTCAGGAAAAACAGGTGAACACATCAAGACTGGCAGCTTCAATATGTGGACCGGAAGTATGTTGTATCTTGACTTCACTGAACCATGTTGTTCAGTATTTCTGCATTATAAATACTTATTTGCATTTTCAGTTCACATGTATGTAATAAATAAATATTTTGTTGTTGACAGAGGTTGAGGATTTGATAGAGTTTCTGAAGTCAATTGAGGATGGTTCTCTTGTGTTGATAGCAACTTTTGATGACCCAGCCACAAAGTAGAGTTTCTTTCTCTAGTTTCATCATATACTACATGCACAGCTTGTGATGGCATTGTCTCATCGTGTCATGATTTGTATGATTCCTTTATTATAGACTTAATGATGAAGCAAGGGCACTAATTGCAGAGCTTGGTAGTTCATATATTTCCAAAATCCAGTTCAGAGATAACTGGCTCTTTGTGGGAGGGAAGAAAACCATGACCCAAGTCTCTTTTGAGCAGGTAACGGCATTCCCAAATTCACCCATTCATGTGCTTAAGTTTATGCAATGAAAATACTTTAATAATGTATGTCTCTCTATTGTCTGTCTTTTTCAGCACATGAAGAATGACAGGAAAACTAATAAATATGAAGCCTGGCCAGAAATGATTGAGATGCAAGGTTGCATACCAAGAACAGACTAATATTATTTTTAGTTGCCAGTCATTTTTAAACCAGGCATCGGAAGCATTACTTGTCTTCGACAATGCAACAAGCTGAACCACAATGCGTTTCTGATGTAATTTTTTTTTTAGTCCACTTTTGTGGGCATATGTTTATGTTACTATCATAACTATGGAGTCATTTTTTACCAGGTTATCCTGAATTTCATAATGTAATACAATATAATTTAGATGTAATAAATATTATTATTAGGGTAAAACATTTTTTTTAAATATCATTGTAAATTTAATAATTATAGTTAACGTTTATATTGTGGTATTCATATGGTTTATTTATGATGTTGCAGTGTTTTTGTTTGTCTGTATCCTATATAAAACATTACTGTTGTGTTCAGTTTTGGGTGTTTTTGCTTTTAACACTACTTTTGCTGATTGGTTAGGTCAGGGGTTTTCAAACTTTATGACGCCAAGGACCCCCAAATATCATGAACCTTTTATGAGGGACCCCCTTCCTAAAATCCATCTATATATTTTTATGTATGAAAAAACATTTAAACTGTTAGATAAATAGTAAGAGTGACATTATAAATATAACATATTGTTTCCAAACTTAAATTGGCTTTACTTGATGTTGGATGTATAAACCTGAGAAGAAAAAAAAAATATTTGTATAAAGAATATTTTAAATAAAAAAATGATTTGTATAAACAACTTTCAAAATAAATGTATGTAAGCCGCTTAAATCCTGCGTTAACAATACTGCCTTACAACACCAGTGAGCTAGATAAAGGGGATTATAGTGAGAAAAACTCACTAGAAAGAAGCAAACATACAATTCTGGAAATATAGGCCTACGGCAATAAAGAAGAGAAAAATGTAGAAATGAAACAATATTCAGTAGACTTGAAAAATTTTAGTTTGAACTTTTTATTGTCTGCAATTTTCTGGGGATCCCTTAGAACCTTCTGGAGGACACCTGGTTTGAAAACCCCTATCTTAGGTAAAACGCAATTTAAATCGCAGTATAACGAGAGAGAGAAAACAAGCAAAACAACATATGCGTAAATTGTGCGCATCGTTGAACTCCAAACCACACGAAGCCACTCCCATCACCTCATCGCAGATTCGCAGTATGAACAACGTCAAGTCATGGACCAAAATGGTGAGCTACAAGCTAATGTAACGAAGTATTTTACTGCAGCTTCACGTTTTAAACACCCCATATGCTTTCGAGTGAAAGGTAGTCACGTGCCAGTAAAGCAGCGAGGCCTGGTGCTATTTATACGACGCTGTGTGTTGACAGTAACGCATTAATGGATGTATCCAGCTAGCCGCTGACATGAGCAACTAGAGCTGCGCGCGGGTCCAGCAAGTGCCAGATTCAGATACACACAGGAGAAATTAACATTGGACTTCCAATTATCTTTTTAAACACAGTTAAACTCAGTTACTATGTAAAGTTGTATATAAGCTTTATAGTAAGACTAACTCTCTCTTCCTTTTAAAGTCACTGCCCCTACTAGAGTTTAGTTTACAGGTCTCTATTCCTTTATTTCATAAATTACATCACAATACTAATATCTGTCTGCTTGAGTAAATTTGTCCATTTCATCTTTTTATGAAGTGTTCATTTCTAATGTAAATGTTGTGTGATTAATGTAATATTATGTATCAGTTTTAGCATTGTGCTTGCTGGTGTGTGTTTTCTTATTAATGATGTCTTGTATGTTTCCTCAGATAATGACCTTCAAGGAACTGATGGTTCGGGATCCCTTGGAGGTCTTGATGTTCGCAGACAGATCCCAATTAAGTTACTGTCTAAACAGACGATAAGAGGCAAGCCGCCCACCCGCCCTCAGCGTCCCACCACCAGACTGCCCTCGAAAAGCGAAGAAGGTTGGTCTTACTAAGTGGATGCAGTACAGTGCAAAAGAGTGTGTTATCACCTTGTTCACACTACATATAAATCTGATGTGTGATCGTCTACGTGCAAGTGATAAAATTATATGTAGGTTAAGGCAGTTTTTTAAATATCTGGTATATTTACATATTGGATAGTTATTAGTGCATGTTCATTTATCATATTTTACATTTACAGGATCTTTGTCTAATGCTCACTTAAAATGATTTTTTAAAACATCTGTAATTTAATAACAGTTAAATGTATATTGAGCCAATCTCAAAACGAATACATTATTACATTGTGATGCCTTCATTCAATTGAAGCATTTACAATTATTTATTACTTTAGTTTTCAGGGTTTTGTTTTTAATTTGTTTATACATAATAATGGTAATTTGTCAATTAGTCATAACATGAAAATATCGGCTTATCGCATCAGAAAGAATTTTAATAGCAGTGCGTCCCTGTTCATGTGTTTTTTACTTTTTTGGACTATAAAAAAGTTGTGGATTTGAGTTGGATAAACCAATAAATCATAATTTTGCTTGGTCTGAATAAAACGGTGGTGCTGACTGAACAAAAATAGATTTGAGTTTTTCTTCATTTATAAACTTAATTGTAATCTTCAGAGCCTTTCAGCTATAACCAAGAGGAAAGATTTGAGTGTAAATCTGGAGATGCTTATGGAAACCAGCGCAGATTCCCTCAGCCGATTTTCTGGGATTATAAGGTTACACATTTCTCATAAATTATTTAAAAACATTTTTTTTATATTTTTTGTAATGAAGGAAATATTGAATGATGTGCTTATTTCCTTAGCTCAACTTGGTAGGAGTAAAAGATGACACTCCAGTTCATTTCTGTGACAAGTGTGGCCTGCCCATAAAGCTCTATGGGCGAATGGTAAGAAAGATGTCCAAGTCCCTAAAACACACTTTATACTGCTGGATATCTTGTTTTGACACGTTCTTCTTTCAGATTCCCTGTAAGCATGTTTTCTGCTATGACTGTGCAGTGCACTATGAGAAGAAATGCGACAAGATGTGCCCGGGGTGAGTTTCTCCATACAACAGTTTGTTTAGGTGGATTGTATCTCGTTTTTGGGATGTTTGAGGTTCAAGTGATGCTTTTAAAAACACACCATGTCCTTCCATGGTATATAAAGTTTGGAGATAGTGTTCCAGTCTAAATGTTGCCTGTAGGGTGCAAGCAAATCAGAAAAATGTAGCATGTTTTGTTTCCTTGGAAACATCTGTAGGCTTAAGAATTGGAGTATGTCAGCTGACTTTATGTGGTTCAGATGCACATGCTTGTCTTAAACGTCCAGTGTTGTTGTGGGAGTTATGCTATGAAGAGTATCTATTTCTATACTTAAGAGTGGACAGATGTTCACTCTAGCAAGGAAAATTGGAAAACCAGACGTATTCATTTTTCATTAGAGACTGTATAGTCATATACATTTTAATTTATATTATTAATATGTAACCCTGGACCACAAAACCAGTCATAAGTCGCACGGGTATATTTGTGGCAATTGCCAACAATACATTGAATGGGATAGGGTAGATTTCTCAAAAGGATAGATTTTTCTTTTATGCCAAAATAGGATATTAAGTAAAGATGTTCCATGAAGATGTTTTGTAAATTTCTTACCGTAACTATATCAAAAATGTATTATTATTAGTAATATGCCTTGCTAAGGACTTCATTTGGACAACTTTAAAGGCTAATTTTTAATTTCCAGTGTTAGTTGATAATATTGAGAGCAATTTAGTTTTGGTGCACCACTCGCGTCTAGGGTTGGGCATCGTTTTGATTTGAACGATTCTGATTCCGATTCCGATTCTTAGTTTCGATTACGGTTCTTTTCGATTCTCGATTCCGATTCTTTGAGGGGTGGAGTCACAACATGTCACAGGCTCATTTCACAGAGGAAAATTGTATTTTGATTCAATAATGAGTTTTAGTTTTGGGACTTTCTCCGCTGGCATTTCCACTTGCTTTGCTGCAAAGGTGAATGGAGTTTCACACAGAGTCCCGACTTAACAATAGCATTAACAGCAGTCAGGACTGCTACTAGCGTGGGCAATTTATATCTACATTTATCTACGAGGGGGGAAAATAATTTCGGTAACGTTGTTGTTCACCACAATTCGCAATTTGGTCAAGGGCTTTGTTATTACACTACAATCACTTACCTGATTATGACGAGGTGGGATAATGTTAGTTCACCCTGAAATGAAAATAAAGCCATCTTTTACTCACCCAGCTGTTGTTCAAATGCGCGTGTTCCTGTGTGTGCGCACTCCAAGCCGCAGTAGCCTCGTGCAATATTGTCATGACAACCGGTACACAATATTCACTTAAGGAGGTTATATTATTAGTATTATTTCTTATCATATACGTTATAGAAAAGACGAGAATCGCGTTTTTTTCTATTGAGCTTGATTTCTCAAAATGGTTATGTGTGTGTGTGTGTGTGTGTGTGTGTGTGTGTGTGTGTGTGTGTGTGTGTGTGTGTGTGTGTGTGTGTGTGTGTGTGTGTGTGTGTGTGTGTGTGTGTGTGTGTGTGTGTGTGTGTGTGTGTGTGTGTGTGTGTGTGTGTGTGTGTGTGTGTGTGTGTGTGTGTGTGTGTGTGTGTGTGTGTGTGTGTGTGTGTGTGTGTGTGCTTATCGTGGGTGCAATGACAACAGTGCGAGTTATTATAGTAGGCATGAGCGCCTCATAGTGCACACAGAGGAGCGCGCTCAGAATAACGGCCGAGCTCAGTGTTTTGACTGAATAATACGGGTTCGTTCCCGCAAAACCTTATAGTGTGCCCCTGAACACTTTCCATATGGCACGCGTCTCCCTGTATCGTTGCGTGATACATTTGTTTAGTTTTTGTAATGTTTTAGCTGATCGCCATTCACTGCCATAATAGGAAAGAGCGCGTGCAGGAACATTATTTTAAATGTCATAGGACATAGGGCACTGGGACAACATCAGGGTAAGTAAAAGAAGGCTTTATTTTCATTTCAGGGTGAACTCTCCCTTTAATAACGTTGGTTAGCGCAGGGTTGCCCGAGGAGGACAGACCTGCGCAGCATTTCAAATACGCTACACTCGTTAATTTATACACCACATATTTGTAGTGCATCCTCCCGTGCAAGAAATAAGTTTGTCATATGTGTTGCACTGTGCCGACCCAGGCTTTTTTTTTTTAAAGTGAAATAAAGCCACACTTTTGAGCGCCGCTTACCGTGTTCCATGGCTGCAACAGAACAAACGGGCGCGGCAAGCACTTCCGAAAACTTGCGCGTTTGGAACCGATGATCGGAATCGAAAACAAAATTTCTAAACGATTCCAATGGCATCGTTATTTTTTAAACGGTTCCAAGTTGGAACCGGTTCTCGATGCCCAACCCTACTCGCGTCTTAGGGGCTGTTTACAGCACACGTTTCAACTAAAAATAGGAAATGTCCATTCATTTACACAACAACAGCGTTTTGGGGGCCTGAAAACACAAACTTTTGAAAATGGATTTTAAAGTGCAAGTTATTGAAAACGATATCGTTATAATCTCTGTGTAAACTACAAAATTGCGATTTTGTCAAAACTGTATTAAGTGTTCAGTCTACAGGCGAGTAGTTTTTATTCGTTTTTGCGGATCCATGTGAACGGGTATCATGAATGTGGCTCATCCAGTTTTCAATGTCCATTACATAATGTAAAGCTGTTTTTGTACTGATGCCAGACATCTCATTTATTTGTGGTTTAATGTTATTTTGGGTTTTATTCACTGGATTATTAAAAAACAGGCATTATTATGTGTTTATGTATATAATATTATATAATATAATACACTTTTAGATAACATTTCCAGGGAAGATGTCATGATATTTACCATTTCTGAGATTTTTTTTCCAGGCCATGATTTTATCATTCAATTTCTTTTGGTCATAATAGAGTTTTGGACAATATCAACATAGATCTTTTTTTTTTTGTGATGACTTTAACAAAACAAAAATCTGTGAAATCAGAACATGCTAAAATATTATAGTATCCCTAAACTGTGTTTTATTTGGTCTGTTGTGTACTGATCTTAATTGTCCATCAATCAGTAAAGTTATGTACAGTCATGGCCAAAAGTGTTGACAGTTGACACCCCTGGTAAAAATGATCAAAGATGGCTGTAAAAATGAATCTGCATTGTTTATCCTTTTGATCTATCATTCAAAAAAAATGCCAAAACCTAACCTTTCATTGAAGTAAAAGAATTGGAAGTGGGGGGTAAATCACGTTATAAAATAAATTTATTTTCTCCAAAACACGTCCGCCATAATTATTGGCACCCATTTATTAAATACTTTTTGCAACCTCCTTTCCTCAAGATAACAGCTCTGAGTCTTGTTCTATAATGCCTGAAGAGTTTGGAGAACACCTGACAAGAGGGGTGTTGATTAGGTTTTGATTTTTTTATCTTTTGGTATTTGTTAGAATCCATGAAACCATGTATCTGAACAAGATGTCCGACCTCCAGCAAAAACATAGGCCCACAACATTAAAGATCCAGCAGTATTTTTAACCGTTGGCATGGGGTACTTTTTATCCCTGTTTACACCAAACCCCTCTGGTGTGTTAGCTGCTAAAAAGCTCTTTTTATAGTTTCATCTGACCACAGAACCAGGTCCCATTTTAATTTCCAGTTGTGTCTGACAACTGAATATGCTGGAGTTCGTTTTTGGATGAGCGAGGAGGATTTTTCTTGAAACCATCAAACATTTGGCCTTTGTGTTTCCTCATATTTATAATCCTGTGGAACAGGAAGTCATAGCTAGACAATGACAATGTATTGCTAGATAATGATTCTAGTCACCCTGGTGTGCTAAAAAATGTAAATATTAATGGGAATATACTTCAGAGATATTTTACTCATAAATAATTCTAGGGGTGCCAATAATTGTGGCCAACGTGTTTTGGAGAAAAACATTTATTTCATAATGTGAGTTTCCCCGCACTTTCAATTCTTTTACATCAATGAAAGGTTAGGTTTTTGCGAATTGTTTGAATGATAGATCAAAAGGATAACCAATGCAGATTTTTTTTTTTTTACAGCCATCTTTGCAGTCAAACCAAAAATTATTCAGACACCAGATATAATTGTTTTACTATTGGGTGCAGGACACTATAGTTCATTTATGTAAGTGAGGATAGCAAAATAAATTTAACTGTGACATATTATACCCAAAAATTCTTAATTTTACCAGTAAAATTGATATTTGGACCAAAATTATTCTGACACTTGACCATGTTTTGCTTAAGTGTTTTTCTTTTGCTAATGCGATCTTTTACACCACAGACAAAACAAAATGAAACATTGCTTGGTAATTGAGCTAAATTGGTATTATCTAATTATGTACTTAAGTTTAACAGCTGATTGGTTGATTGTAATCCATTACATTAATTTCTATCAAAGTTATCAAGACATTATCTAGATTGATTTGTTCTGATGCCGTTTAACTCTGAGTTCTTGTCATATTTTATTTCCATTTTCTATTATACAATAATAATCTGTGATAATCAAAAAGAAGTCATTATTGCTGGTCTTGTGATAATTATGGCAATAAATAATAAGGATTTATGTTGAGATCGTCCAAAATTTTGCCTAGGGTGTTCCTAAACTTTTAGAGGGCAATGTAAATAGCAGACCCTTTGTTCGTTCTTGATATAAATGTCCTCAAATAGAAATAGAAATCAGAGTAATGTTTATGTGTATCTGAGTCCACTTCCCCTACTAAATCCTAAGTTCAGTTTGTCCCTCTACAGCTGCACAGACCCTGTCCAGCGCATCGAGCAGTGCCAGCGTGGCTCCCTCTACATGTGCAACATTGTGCAAGGCTGCAAACGCACCTACCTCTCACAGCGAGACCTGCAGGCCCACGTCAACCATCGCCACATAAGGGCCAGCAAGGCCGGAAGCTCTCGCCCGGATCCACCACACCCGACGCTGGCCTCCGACCCACCAGACCGCTTCCGGTTGCCACCACCTCCCCACCTGTCTAAATCACACCCTCACATTCCTTCCCCACTGCAAGGCCACGATAACTACAGCCATCCACCTCCATCCTCGCCCTCCGATCTGGGGCCTTCCCCACGGCCCCTCCCCCCGGAGACCTTCCGGATTTCCACAGTGACCACACGGAAACATAGCAACCTCATCACAGTGCCCATTCAAGATGATTCGGGGAGCTTGGGCCCCTCTCCCCGTGAGACCCACCCACAGACACCTCCCGGCCTGCCTCCACACCATCTTCCTGGTGATTACTCCAGCCAACCAGTGGTGTCCCACCCGCATCACATAATGCCTCCACCACAACAACCACATTACAGGCCTCCGCCGCCCCCACCCCCCCCTCTCAGCATCCCCATGCAACACCCGCCGCAAGGCTCGGCCACACCTCACATGGTATATAACCAGGCACCTCCCATGTCAACACCCCCTCCACCTGGACACATCATCAGCCAGATGCCCCCCTACATGAATCACCCTCCACCAGGGCTGATTCCCCCAGTCAGTGCCCCACCTCCACACCACTACAACCCAAACTCAGTGCCACAGGACCAAGGCACTCTTAGCCCACCTTTTACCCAACCAGGTGGCATGAGCCCGGGGATGTGGCCCAATCCACGAGGACCCCATCCGCCTCGTATGCAGGGGCCACCACCACAGGGACAGATGCCAGGGCCTCACCACCCCGATCAGTCACGATATAGACCTTATTACCAGTAACACCATGCCTGTGTTGGCTCTATCAGACAGTTTGAGCATAGATAGCATCATTTCCAACTGGATACGGTTGACCAAGCTGTGTGGGCGGTTTGTTTTCTGATATAATCATCCCCATTGCTGGCCATTTTTGTACTAATGTTCCTCATTCAGGTTGGTTCTGTGGAATTATAAAGATGTTTTTGGTTGGAAGAATTTAACAGTTTTGTTTGAAACGTTTACATAATGTTGTACCCAGCAACTGCAATAAATTAAACTTGAACACATGAATTTTATATAGATTTTTAGTTTAGTTCACTTTTGGGCACAAAGATTGAAGCTAGTTAGAGGGATACACCCTCATGTCATTCCAAACCTGTGTGGCTGACTTTCTTGTGTAGAACACAAAATAAGATATTTGGAAAATATTTTGACAGAATTGTTGGTGAAATACTCCTTCAACAATTGTCATTTGGATTTGTAAGTCAGTATTTATTAAAAAATAAGCACTATGTAAAGAAATATATTGTTTGTGTGTGTTTACCGAATATACTACTAGTTACACTGAGAAAAAAAAAAATCACTTTGTGAAAGTCTATTTTTTTCATTTAAACTAAAGGCCGTTTTAATTGTTCTAATTCTATGAGAATGGAAGCCCAACAGTGGAATGATATTGTTGGAATCATTTTAAGAATGATTTTTTTTCAACTGATGAACAACAATAAAACCATTGACAACCAATCAGAATCCACCCACTGCATGTGCTTATAATCAACAGAACGTTATCTTGGTGTGAATGGGCCTTAATATTTAAAGATTGTGGGGTTTTTTATGTTCAGAGAACGTGTATTCTAAATCACCTTTTCTTTCAACCTTGATTTGATTGGCCACTAATAGCAAATCAATAATTCTAGACCTTTTCTCCGAATTAATTTTATTTAGCCAGTTTCCCCCAATTACTCTTACTTAACTTTTTTTTTGTGTGTGTGTGTGTTTTAAGACATGAAACGCTTTTGAGCAATGTTATGCTTAAAGTGCTTTTAATATTTTTCTTTACAATAATTGCTGTAGCAAATACTTTTTGTGGCTGCTTTATTCAGACCAGAAGATGTACTAAATAACTTGTTTCCACAAGGGGGCGTACTCAACCAAGATCTGCCCTACATCACTACTGTCAAAGGAAATAATGTTTTATCTTCTTTGGATGTAGATATAAACTAAATTCCATTTCATGCAGTTTTATATTGTGGAACGATAAAGAAGAGTGGAACATGCATTTCCTTGGGATAGACAACAGGTATTTCAGCACTTTTTATTTTTTCAAGAAATCATATTTTAATAATTTGAGGAAACATGTTATTGGTGTTCATTTATGGTTGAGATGTTTAATGTATGTAATAATGTACGGTGAAAAAGGTACATAGAATGAACAGACTAAGGCCTACAGCTAAAAGTGTTTAAATAGATTATGGAAATTTTAAGAATAACCCAGGCCTGTGTGTGTATATATTACATAAAAAAAATTTAATTATTATTTTTAAATGTATAATTGAAACTTTAAATTATTTTAAAATGTGAAATTAAAGAATTATAACGCAAACTTACATTTTGGAACCAAGAAAAAAAAATGTTTTAATCAATTTTTAACTTTAATCTTGTGTCTCAGTATTTAAAAATACATATCCTTTATCATACACATTATCCTTTATCATCCTTTACATTAACGGGGAAAAAATTACAACGTGAAAATTTGGATTGATTCAATGTCTAATGGTTACATTTAAGTTTAAAACTTTGTTCTTTAATAGCCACGAAAGCTGAGCTCATTGGATATTTCCAAAGCACAATGCACGAGCAGGTCCATGCAAATTGTTATGGGAGGGGAGGGAGAAGAGCCGTCTTACTCATTTAAACTTATCAGTGCAGCTCTCTGGTCCCGGCTGCTCTGCACACAGAAACATGCCTTGACCCAATGTGCACTTTCAAGTTACAGGAATGGTTGGAATTTTGCAGACTGCAACCGTTCTGGATCGTTTGGACTAATTTTCTCAATGAGATGCGCGTGAGCCATGGAATTACCAGTGGTGTGGATGTGCTTTGGATTACTTATTCATCTCCCACCGTTCGGATGCTTGGATTTACATCTATCGGAAGCCCTTCAGCCTGGTGCAACACTGGCAAATGTATCAATCGGACCAGAGTGGACGTACAAAATCGACAGAGGTCTCACAGATAAGTCTTTACGGCACTTTCTAAAGATCAGGAGAAGTGATGGGCTGGTGTCACTCGCGCGCAAAGTTGACTGCACTCGTTTACCGAGAAATCCCGTGCCACTGTATTTGCGGATTCAATCTCTGCTTTCTGAAAACTTCATTCTGCTTCATTTCAATACATTCGTTCATGGGCATAACTGCTTTAACAAAAACAAAAGAAAACATTATAACCCAGATGCCTATGTTTATCTATTGACTGGTTATGAGACATGTTTTTCTTTGGATTCCTTACCCATACACATTTACGAACGTTTACCTGTCTCCATGCGCAATTCTCAAATGTTTCGTGGTAGGTGCGTGGAGAAAGTCCAGCGGCATGATATTCCCCTCGCGAGCGCGAACCTCTGTTTACCTCATAAGCAACGAGGTGACGCGAATTTGCTTTGTTTAATGCCTAACTCACTGAATAGCTCTTTGTTTGTCAATGTTAAGCTACATTTAAGCAGAAAACACACTGGAGGTGAATTAGACCCGTGGGCTAAACGTCAAAAAAGAAACGTGAACTCTGCTCCTCAGTTCCAACTGCCAAACTACCAGGTATCAGTGCCCGAGAACGAGCCCTCGGGAACGCGCGTTATTACCCTCAAAGCCTTCGACGCCGATGATGGAGACGCTGGTGTTGTTCAGTACGATATGGAAGCATTTTTTGACAGCAGATCTAACAATTTATTTCAAATAAACCCTGAAACTGGCGGCATAACTACTCTGCAACCTTTAGACCGGGAAGTTAAAGACACTCATGTGTTCAAAGTGACTGCTACAGATAGGGGAACCCCTAAAAGATCAGCTATCGCGTACCTCACGATCACAGTCAGCGACACTAACGACCACGCGCCAGTTTTTGAACAGAATGAGTACAGGGTTAGTATTCGAGAAAATGTTGAAGTAGGCTTTGAAGTGATGACTATTAGGGCTACAGATGGAGATGCCCCTTCTAATGCCAATATGATTTATAAGATTGTGAATAATGATGAGGTGAACACTTGCTTTGAAATTGATCCAAGGAATGGCTTGGTCAAAACCAGAGTCAGACCAGACAGAGAAGTCAAATCTCAGTACAGGATTATTGTCGAAGCCAACGACCAGGGCAGAGAGCCGGGTCCACGTACCGCAACAGCCACAGTGCACATCTTCATAGAGGATGAGAATGATAACTACCCTCAGTTTAGTGAGAAGAGATATGTAGTTCAGGTTCCTGAAAACATAGCTGTGAATTCACAAGTAGCCGAGGTGAAGGCTACAGATAAAGATGCCGGGAATAATGCAAAAGTGCATTACAGCATCATAAATGGGAATATAAAAGGCCAGTTTTACATACACTCCCCTACGGGGGTCATTGATGTTACCAGCCCACTAGATTATGAGATGATAAGAGAGTACACACTGCGAGTGAAAGCACAAGATGGAGGGCGACCACCTCTTATTAATGTCACAGGTATGGTTGTAATCCAAGTGATGGATATTAACGATAATGCTCCCATGTTTGTCAGCACACCCTTTCAGGCCTCAGTGTTAGAAAATGTTCCTGTAGGTTACTCAGTGATACACATTCAAGCTATCGATGCTGATTCAGGTGACAATGCTCATTTGGAATACAAGCTGACTGACACATCACCTGGTTTTCCGTTCACTATCAATAACAACACTGGATGGATTACGGTTAGTTTCGAGCTGGACAGGGAAACTACAGAGTTTTACAGTTTTGGTGTTGAGGCCAGAGACTGCGGGGTTCCTACAATGTCATCTTCAGCTAGTGTAAGTGTCACTATACTAGATGTAAATGACAATGTCCCCACCTTCACGCAGCACATGTATAACCTAAAGGTCAATGAGGATGCAGCTGTGGGCACGAGTGTGCTTACCGTCACAGCTGTAGACAGGGATGTAAACAGTGCAGTAACATACCAAATATCTAGTGGGAACACACGGAACAGGTTCGCCATCACCAGCCAGAGTGGAGGGGGACTTATTACTTTAGCACTACCTCTGGACTACAAGCAAGAAAGGCAGTATCTCCTAACAATCACCGCCTCAGATGGTACTCGCCATGACACAGCTCAAGTCTTCATTAATGTGACTGACGCAAACACCCATCGACCAGTATTTCAAAGTGCGAACTACCAGGTTTTAGTGAGCGAGGACCGGCCCGTAGGCTCAACTGTTGTGGTCATCAGTGCCACCGATGAGGACACTGGTGAAAATTCCCGTATCACTTATGTAATGGAGGACAATGTGCCACAGTTCAAGATTGATCCTGACACTGGTGCCATCACGACTCAGATTGAGATCGACTACGAAGATCAGGCCTCCTACACGCTTGCCATCATTGCCCGTGACAACGGCATTCCCCAAAAGTCAGACACCACCTACGTAGAGATTATCATTCTTGATGCCAATGACAACGCACCCCAGTTCCTCCGGGACATATACCAGGGAACAGTGTTCGAGGATGCAGCGATATACACTAGCGTACTCCAGGTATCCGCTTCAGACAGAGACTCAGGATCTAACGGTCGACTGAGCTACACCTTCCAGGGAGGGGATGACGGCGAGGGGGACTTTTTTATTGAGCCTTACTCTGGGATTATCAGAACGGCCCGCAAGCTTGACAGGGAAAATGTTGCTGTGTATAACCTCAAGGCGTTTGCAGTGGACAAAGGAGTGCCCCCTCTCAAAGCAGCCGTAGACATTCATATATCCGTGTTGGACATCAACGACAATGCCCCTGTGTTCGAGAAGGACGAGTTGTATATATACATAGAGGAAAACAGTTCCGTAGGGTCCACTCTTGCCCGTATAAGTGCCACAGATCCAGATGAAGGTACCAATGCCCAGATCCTCTACCAGATTGTTGAGGGCAATATTCCTGAGGTCTTCCAGCTTGACATCTTCAGCGGAGATCTAATTGCCCTTACTGACCTAGACTACGAGACCAAGATGGAGTACATAATAGTGGTCCAGGCCACTTCCGCACCACTTGTCAGTCGGGCCACTGTACATGTCCTCCTAGTAGATGTCAATGACAATGACCCCGTTCTACAGGATTTTGAGATTATTTTTAACAACTACATTACCAATAAATCCAGCAGCTTCCCCACAGGAGTTATCGGGAAGGTGCCTGCTCGTGATCCAGATGTGTCTGACAAGCTCCTCTACACATTTGTTGAGGGAAATGAACTCAGCATGCTGATTCTCAATCAAGACACAGGGGAGTTAAAGCTGAGCAAGGACTTGGATAACAACAGGCCACTTGAGGCAACAATGAGGGTAACGGTTTCAGGTGAGACTCACATAATACTACATTATTTGGGAACAATTTCTGTTTCAAAAAGTTAAAAGCATTATGTGGCGAATTATTGTGTGCAGTGGTTTGAGGATTTCCTAAATCTGCTTTGTGAGTTGCCTTGTCATTATAGAAGTGGATTTGTGCAAGCTTTATTCTTTTCACGGTGTGTTAATTGGTTTTCTTTTATGCTCTTGGTGATAGTGATCTTCCTCCTTGTGTGCTCTTCACTTCTGGTGGTTTCTCCGTCCCTGAATATCTAAATTATTTTTTACAGCCTTACTGTTTCTCTGCTTCTGCCCTATTGTGAGCAACTGAGCATATCCATAACAACTATTATGCATTTTTATTTGCAGCAATTCTGAAGCGGCCATCCATTTATAAGTTTCTTGTTTGCAATATATTATTCATTGAATATGAGATTGTTTTTAAAGCCTGTTTAAACCTCAGAGTCAAAAAGGTACTTGCAACATTAGCTCATAATCACAAATTTATTTATCCGAATTTGCCTTATATCTACCACAATTGCAACTTTATAATTCATAATGTGACTTCAAATATAATCATTTAACTTTATTTCTTATTTTATTTCAATTCATGCTGCATATCACATTAATGTCACATAGTTATCTCTCTTTTTAAAAACTGTTGTACCTGGGCCTATGAGTGATTCTATAATTGAAGATGCATTTTGACTTTCAAAAAGTTAAGGAAAAAAACTGTTCAGTAACAGAAATTCTTTCCAGTATCTTATCGAAAACATATTCAATTTTAATAATTTGGTGCTTGCCAAACACAAAATACTTCCTTTTTTTGTTTTGTTTTAGGCAATGTGAAGAAATAACATTGGTAACAGAGTTTGACGGTAAAAGGATTGACCATTTAAAACTTTTTAGACAAAAACTTGCTAGCATAAATGCTTAGAGCACATGGCACTAATGAAATCATGATTAAAAGACTTTTAAACAACCCACTGTGTGATCAGTGATAAATTCTGTTTTCCTTTTGATATTGTGGACAATTTTGACGTTTTACAAAATAATTCTTGGCGTAAGAACTTTTTAGATTCAAATATTTTTTCAGAGAGAGCACCCATACCTTTCAGTGCTTTAGATCTGATCAGTGAGGGAAAGTGACATCATTTCCTGTATCTTACATAGTTATAATTCCACCAATTTAAAGGCACAGTGACTAACAGAATTGACGCAAGATATGGACACACATTTTTATAAGATAAAGGTTATTTTTATACTATTTTTAATGTTGTAGAATTAGGAAAATTACTATTTAAGGCTTTCATAAATAAAATAAATGAAATATTACCAAAGGAATACATGATGATGATAGGCTACATGATGGAAAAAATACACTGACTAATTCGGACAAGAAGAAATCATGGTTTTCAGCTATGTAAGACACTTTATTACAGAAAATATTATATTGTTATGGCCTGTAACATCCTGTGATCCATGACAATGAGTAAAAAATTATTACCATCCATCATCTTCCCCTTATCCGGGGCTGGATCTTAGTATGTTTTACTTTTGACTTTTTGTGACAAATTATTATAAGTAAAAATATAGCCATTTGAAAAAAGCAACCAAAAAAAATGACATTTTGGACACCAAATGTACTTGCAATTCTAGAATCACCCAAATGCCACACTCACACTCTATCTAAGTCTCTTCCACTCGGTACAGCAATTGTGGTTTTATAGTGAGATGTAATTGTTTCTAAATTTGGTACTCTCCAACAATTTTCAAATGAACTTTTGTGGATCTTCCCCCAAATTCCTCAGATCCATCCTAGAACATATTCCTAACAACTATCATGCACTAACATGAATAAAAGTTAGTGAACCCTTCTCCCTTTGAATCTTGTAGAAATCAAATGTCATTCTTTCTTGTCAGGTTTGTACATTTCATGTACATTTTCCCAGGAGCCAAAGCTCACAGAATATCCTGCCTATTAGACAGTGACTGATTATGTGTCAAAGGAGGTTTTGACTTGACTTAGGATTTTAAGTCTTTATTCGCATTCTGCACCCCTAGGTTGTATCATGCCCCAAGATTAATTTAAGAAAAATGAAACAAAACAAAAAAAGCTAAATTAACTGAAATCCATCCATAAGCTGAAAACCATGTTGCATGTCCCTACAAGATATCACGTGATATCAGGATTAGAACTGATGTCCATGGAGTGATAGCTTTTCATAGATTCACAGAGATAAAACTTGTTTGTCTCGTTGAAGATGTCACATTTGACAAGAAAATTTTGGGGGATTAATTGAAGAGGCTTTAAGAGCACTCCTATGTTGGCAGGGTACAACTAGAGTTTGCTTTGTGTTGTTTTGATTACTTCTGTTTAATTGTTGTCACAGCTTACAGAGGATCAGGATCAGCCAGTTAGTAGAGATGCCCCTCTAACATGTAGTTCTAGTGACACATTGCCACTTAATTTGATTCTGAGGAATGCCATGTGCCGCTGTTTAGTGGTCAGGAAAATATCTTCCTAGTACACAATAAGAGTGGAGGGAGAACACAAACATCCTGCTTATGATGCATAAAATCCTGCTTTTGTTCATTATAAACATTATGCATATACTTTTTTTAAGCATGTTTTCTTTGTAATATACATTTTATAAATTTCATTTAGTACAGTCGGGCAGTGGAAATATAAATATGAGGAAATATGTTTGTAATGAACTGGAAAGAAATGTTCCTTCCATAAATGTGTCCATTTTCAATTCCTTTTTAAAATTTGGGTTAATTTTGAATAAATTGACACTTTATTAAATGTGCAAAAAAGAAAGAAATCAAGAGCAGTATCATGTTAATCTTATTATTATTCCCTGAAATTGTTCTCTAAAATGAATGCAGCTTTAAGCAAGTACACTGTAAAGTTTTTAAATCTTAAGTATTTATATGAATCATTGCAGCATCTGCATTCATGTTGAGTCAGTGGATCTTCTCTTTCCTATCATAACGCCTCATCTCTAGTGTTATTTTGCATCATTTTACATTCAGTCAATAAACTTGACTCAACCCCAGCGGTGCATTCCATTCGTAACAGTGCATCATGATAACTTCATAAGCCTTATCTAGAGCGCTTTTGGATTTTGAGTGATAATTCGATATCTAATTCGAGGGAGTGAGCTGCCAGGGAAGGACCATCTGTGGTTAATTCTTCAGTCAACTTTTGATCTACAGTTTTACTTTAAAGGTAGGACACTTCTCATAATCTTTGATCTTTTCATCTTTATCTTTTGAACCTTTGATGTATTTCATCCATCCCCTTTTCGTCTAAGTGAAATCTCACGCAGCGGCTGATGCAAAGCGTGTGGTGCACACATTTCTTCCATTGATGCCAGTGCATACGTCTTTATCTTTATTTCAGCACGTTCTAAATCATCTTATGTATGAAATCTTTATCTCATATCAGCGCTTCGAAGCATCTAAACCATGCATGGAATTTGTGAACTTTTCAGGGATCAAGCTGTTGGTCAGGTCACTTTTAATGCTGACATAGACCAGCATTGTAGGTCCAGGCTGGTTTATGTAGGTTAGTGCTGGTCTTGGTGGTGCACCAAAACATGTTGCTCAACTAAGAAAGTCTTGGATAAAAAACTAAATATGAGGCAAAGAACAATTCCAATTTGGCCATTTGTCAATTCCTTTAAATTTTGGGGGGTTGATTTGGAAGGAATTGATAGCTTCTCTAGACCAGAAAGAACAAGAAAGTCTTGCTGGTTAATCTAGTTAAGAAGCCTGGTGGGGACCAACATCCAAAACACAACATATGCTGATCTTTTCAGCCGGGTAACTTGCGCTAAGCAAGCTGATCTCCTTCTTAATCCTCTGGTAATGGAACGAAGCATCCCATTGGGTTCCCTCACGGACGTCCTCTGAAGGGAGTCTGGGAAAAAGAGTTTTGAAAAGCTCTGGCTCTCCGTTGTTGTTACCATGGAGAATGGGGGAGCATTGTGAAGCGTTTTGCGCCAAGCTGGGGGTTGAAGCACGGGCCCCTTTTGTGAAGTGGGGTGAGAAGGAGGGTAGGGGGTGAAATGTGGGGGGCTTCTTAAATTCGAAGAGGAGAGAGGCATTGTCCACATGCAGATTTCTCTCATTGAAGACAAAGCTGTTTGTGTGTCGAAACCTTAAAGGAAGGACACAGCTGAAAGAAGAGAGTTTTTTGCTCTCACTTGGTGTCTGTCTGGTGAAAGAGCAGGGATCGGACATGGATCAGAACAAAACTTGTCAGTCAGGCACAGTCTGTTGTGACTGGTGTACCTGCGTGACAGTAAAACAATATTCCCGATCACATCACTTGCCTGAAGTAGATTTTTTATATCAAAAGACAATGCGTGGTAATGATTACAGAGCTTGTGTTACTCATAAAAAGAGCTTAGGAGTGCTGTTCTTCAAGAGCTGTTCTTAATTTCAAGACACAAGCCGTTGCCATTGGACACCAAAGACTATCTGACAAAGAGTCAGGAATGGTGTATGGAGGTTTTTCATTGGACTGCACGAGTACAAAGGGCAAACTGGGCATTATCTTCTCTAACGCTAAGGCTTTGCTACTGAATTCCTTCCTTAACAATGAAATGAAATGATGATGCAATCGAGGCAAATTCTTTGTTTAATCTTAAGAATTTTATACAGCTATTACAGTTCTTTCAAATCAAAGTTTTAAAGCTTTTTTTTTTTGGAGTAGAAAAGGAGAAGTTCAGAAGAACATAGAAGCTGCATTTTTACAAGCACACAGTGACCAGGATATGGCTCCTAAGCTCTAAAAAGGCCAAGAAGCATTATAAAAGTGGTCTATGACTTGCACTACTGTTGAAAATGTTGAGGTCAGTAAGTTGAATGAGCTCATCTAATGCAGAGTGATGAAGGCGGAAGCTTCCAAGTTCTCAGTATTTGGTGGTATCTGCATTTTGCTGCATTTTTAAATAAAGGCTTTTAAAGCATATAAGGTATTAATATTTGATATAAGTGCTTCAGTCCTCGATACAGATGCTAATGCGTAACCAAGTAGAAGCACCTTCATGTGCCTCTTGGCCTTGGGCAACGTTAACAGTTCTACCCATAAAATCCACACCTTGCAGGGCTCCTTTTCACTATGCACCCCTCTGTTTTATGTATGTGTTTGGAGGGATCAAAGCAGACCTGCCACCGATGATGTTAACAAGAATCACTACAGATTCATGAGGGAGGCTGGCCGAGGTGTGGTCTCCATTATCAGGCACTTAGACCATGCACTCTCTAGAAAGAAGCTTTGTTCATTAACTTCTCAAAGTGCAACTTATCACATTCCGCACAAGCCATGCCAGGGCAAAAGCTTTTAATAGGCCTTAAGAAGGAATGTAGGGCTTGAATGGAGGATAGATGTGTTGAACAAGCAAGAGACAAAAAAAACTGTAAACTGAAAAGTTTTAAGCGACGTAGAATGTTGATGTAGCATGCTGTCATTGATGACCACAGAAAAAAAAAATTCTGTATAAAGTAACAAATAGCTATACAGTACATGATGAATATACATGAACACCCATGAATATGTTCATGGGACCATATCAGTTATCAAATAATATGTTTTTTTAATTGGTTATCAGTTGATATTGAAATTTACATTGTATATGTGTCATAATTTCATTTTTATATTTCTTAATCATGACGTGGTATGTCTTACTTTTGACTTTTTGTGATCATTTCAACTGTAATCAATTATTAAATCATTGTATATCATAATTATAGCTTAATATGTCATTATTTTTATGTCATAACATAATCTTGTCCTTTCTCATAAATATAACTTGGTATGTTATCATTTTGACTTTGATCTGATGCATTTGTCTGTTTATCTTCTGATTATAACTTATGTCATAATTTGACTTTATCTCATAATTATGATTTACCAAAGCATTATGTGGTTGACTTCCATATGAAGTCCTCTCAAAAACTTTGGTGAATATTCAAAAGGGGACCGAGCCCTGCCCTCACTGTCTTGTGCACTCAGTAGCCCCTCTCTCAGCTGTGCCTATTGTGCGATGGGCACCAGTTGGCTCGGCTTTGCAAATATTTAGGTCAGCCATTAGCCGTGATGTTGCTGTGGCCACTGCCAGTGAAGCAGGACATGTGTCTTGGCGTTGGCTAACTGATGCTTTGGCAGGAGTTTTTTGTCAGTCCCTGCTACTGTTGCACCAGCCAACTGCCAATCAGCTGTCCAACTGAATGTTCCCACATGCTTTTTGAGAAGCATTTTAGGACAGATGACTGAAAAGAAACAATTCAGTCTGATGTGTTTGCATTCTGTATTTTGTATTCTCACACCATGACACTCCATATTTAAAGCATTAGATCATCCAGATATGACAATGCATGCCATCCATACCCGTATGGCTTCCTATCATCCGTTTAGCAGAATGTTCACATTGGTCTTTTCCATACCATCAACCATATATTTAGTCCGTATGACTTTTAAGACTTTTAAGAGTTATTTGCTGAAAAACTTTCGGTTACCCTTTATGGTCACACTTTAGCTTAGGGTCCAATTCTCACATAACTAAATAAATAAATAACAAACTATTAACTATGACTTTTGCCTCAATAAACTCCTAATTACTGCTTATTAATAGTTAGTAAGGTAGTTGTTAAGAGTAGGTACTGGGTATGATTGAGGGATGTAGAATATGGCTCCTCTCAAGCATTAATATGTGCTTTATAAGTACTAATAAACAGCCAATATCCTAGTAATATGCATGCTTATAAGCAACTTGTTAATAGTGAGAATTGGACCCTAAACTAAAGTGTTACCCACTTTATTTTAAGATGACGTAGTTACATTGCATTTACTCAAATAAGTACTGAGTAATATTATTGAACTGCATGTACTTAGTATAGAGTTATGTTTAGGGTTTGGTTTAGAATGAGTTATTTGTAATTATGCATAATTTATTGTTATTGCTATTTTAAGTACATGTACGTCACCTTAATCTCAAAATCTCAAATCTCATTCACATTCAGACGTGACATACTAGGGGTTAAGCACATCGTAGTTCATCCGTGATCCATACGGACCAGGCCCCACGGTTCGGCGTGCATGTGTTTCGCTGATTCATTTCTAAGTTTCACCATCGATTCGGTACTTGCGCTCTGTTATCTGTGTGCACAATGATTCCTCTTTCTTATCTCCATGTGCTTGAACAGACACATACACATCAAATTGTCAAAATACCAGTCTCTGCAAGTATTCTCGATAACTTGGTCTTAAAGGGATAGTTCACCCAAAAATGAAAATTACTCCATGATTTACTCACCCTCAAGCAATCCTAGGTGTATATGACATTCTTCTTTCAGACAAATACAATCAGAGTTATTAAAACATTTCCCGGCTTTATAATGGCAGTGAATGGCAGCCCAAAATTTGAAGCCTAAAAAGTGCATCCATCCATTATAAAAGTAATCCATACGGATCCAGGGCTTATGTTAATAAAGGCCTTCTGTAGCAAAGCAATACGTTTGTGCTTTTTTCGTAAATTGAATACAGAAGGCAGTCTAGTATAAGCTAGATATCTTTACATTATAAAGTTTTAAATATGGATATTTTTCTTACAGAAAAGCATCAATTTGCCTTTATTAACCCCTGGAGCCATGTGGATTACTTTTATAATGGATGGCTTCAAATTTTGGGCTGCCATTTCCTGCCATAATAATGCTTGGATTAGCTAATATGGTTTCTTTATAGTTATATTCAAAGTTATCGTTCTATTGTAAACGGATCAGATTAATGTTAATCAAATAACAAAACAGAGATTAAATAAATCTATATTTAATGTATACAGTTAACAATATAGGGTTATTTTACATTTAGGACTAATTATTACATGTCTGTACCTGAATACATACACAGTTACACTATAGTTACCATGATTGTAATAAAAAAAGTTGTACTTATCATTAAGAGCCAAGTTTCATGATATCATACAATATTGCAATCTCATACAAATTATTAAAAGCTGTCATGAGTGTGCATGGAAATTGGCCTTTCGACTCATGCCATCCGCATAGTAGTTGGTAACCAGGAAACCGAGGTTGACATTAGCTGTAGAACAGTTTAAAAGTCAGGTGATAACCTCTAAACTTCCCACTGTGTTCGTTTGCAGGTCATCTCCTGCGAGTAAGTGTCTTTAGAGTGCGTGTTTAAACTACACTGAAGTATTATCTTTGCACAGACGGTTTGGCCTTTTCCCTCGGAAAACACAGTGCCGAAAAGCTGCTCTGTGTGTTTGCCTTCATTCTCAGACTGTTCGAAAAGAAAACTGAACATGACACTTGCTCTTTACAGAGGCTGTAAACACTGTCGCAGCTCAGTGGTCTTGCAAAGGAGTTTGTTGCCAAGTGAAATTGTGAGTTTACTTTGCTAGTGTCATAATCTCCGCAGTCAATTTCGAGGGATTAGTTGAACCTGGATTTCCTGTGACGTGGTGCTATCTAAGTTTTTCCATTTAAGCGAATGATCGTGCAGTGTTTTGCTTTGATTTCTTGTTCTGCAAACTCTGGAATCAGTTGGTACAGTTTCTGCTCTGGACCACCCAGACTTGTGTATGATATTTATATTAACACAGTGATTCCTATTTGATTGTATAGACAGATTTTATAGACGTATCATTCTTTTGTACAAGCTTTTTCATGGAGAGGATCCAAGATTATATCTGTGGGCCTATTTAGTATGTGTGTGACAATTTTAAGAACGATCTGCTTCACTTTTTCTGGTGGGAATAACTAGGTTTTGATGTTTGTTTCATCAGATATTTGATGACTATGAAGCTTTAAGGTTTGATTTCAATGACATTTTCACTTTTGTATGATTCACATTTTAGTAGTGATGATAACTGCAGATTTAAAAATGAGCTACTGGAGTGCTTTCTGCAAATTTAAAGTGCTTGGATCACTTTTCATCTGTACTATGGTTTAATGTAAAGTGTCTCTGTAATATTTTATTATATGCCAGAGTGTTTGTTATGTATAGCAATTACTGGTAAGGGAGTCAACAGAGAGAGAGAGAGAGAGAGAGAGAGAGAGAGAGAGAGAGAGAGAGAGAGAGAGAGAGAGAGAGAGAGAGAGAGAGAGAGAGAGAGAGAGAGAGAGAGAGAGAGAGAGAGAGAGAGAGAGAGAGAGAGAGAGAGAGAGAGAGAGAGAGAGAGAGAGAGAGAGAGAGAGAGAGAGAGAGAGAGAGAGAGAGAGACTTAATGCATTTCAGAGTGGCCAAAGTTGGGATTTATTGCACACCTCATTAAAGAAAAGACAAAAAAAAAACAGGAAACCACTTAGCATGTACATTACTGCCTTCGCCATATGAGGATCAAGTTTCTGACATGATTTTGCAAAGTTTACTAAGCATATTAAAAAGAAACTTAGTTAAGTAGTTTATGGGATTATTGAGTATTATGAACACAATGGCGCAGGATGTGACCTGTTATAAGCCGTTCCCCTCACAGAAACTTATGGGAAAACTGTGCGGTTAGTATGTGACACATTTGTGATTTGCCAAGATTGCAAGCTTGGCAGAACACCACATATGTAATAATGCATAAAGATAGGAGGAAATTATTTTTAGGCTGTCAATCGATAATCAAAATCATTAGTGACAAAATATTTTCTACAGTAAAAAGGGAATATATTTTTAAAATTAACAATGCCTAGTATGATCACTAATATTGCAAATTTTTATTTGCAATGATATTTAAAAATTATTTTATCTCCTCAGTTATAATATATAATGGGAATAAGAAAGGTGACATTTTTTAAACTTTAGTGCATGCAAATTATGAATAAATATAATTTAATGTGTATGCGTGGCATTTTTGTGCGCATGTGTAAATGCGTGTGCGTGCAGAGAGGGAAACTCCTTGTTGTGTCTGCAACTGCGTGTCTGGCTTAGCTTGACAGTATGTGAAAAGACAGTGTAACAGAGTGGAAACATGTCCTTATTGTCCTGCAATTATAGCTCTCTCCATTCACATGGCATAGGGGCCCTTTACACTAGGAGCCCGCAATTGGTACTAGAGAATACACTGGGCCATGAACAATGCTTGTCAAACAAAAGGGCAGAGCAAATGTGACACAGTGGCCAGATGTACAACACAACGCTTAGACACTTTTGCTCTTAAATATTTTGTAATGATAAAGGGAGGATGAATGAAAAGGAAGGTGGATTTTTTTTTCCCCTGCTGGCCCAGTCGGCGAAGTAGTTCAGTTTTTTTTTTATTTGCTCTGCCCACATTTTCAATGGCCCCACCACAGACACCACACCACAAAAAAAATCAAAATAATAATATTAACAACAATTATATACATTTTTATTTTTTTAATTATTTATTATAATTAAATTTTCATAATATTATATATATATATATACGGTAGTAATAATAATAGTGTACTTTATTTGTTGCTATTTTTATAATATCAGATATATAAAAGTAAGTATCAATAAATAAGTATCAGAAGTTATTCATATTTTTCTTGTAAAAATAGATATAATATTTACAACATTAGCAATCATAGAATTCATTCATTTGTTTATTTATCATAACATTATTATTATTATTATTGTTAATACTACTACTATTACTAATAATAATAATATTAATAATAAATATACAATCAGTATTAAATATAATTTTTGTAGTATCAGATACACTATATTTCCAAAAGTTTTGGGACGTTTTGCATCAAATTTTTGACCGTTCTTCTAGAAGCGCATTTGTGAGGTCAGACACTGATGTTGGATGAGAAGGCCTGGCTCGCAGTCTCCGCTCTAATTCATCCCAAAGGTGTTCAATCAGGTTGAGGTCAGGACTCTGTACAGGCCAGTCAAGTTCCTCCACACCAAACTCGCTCATCCATGTCTTTATGGACCTTGATTTGTGCACTGGTGCGCAGTCATTTTGGAAAAGGAAGGGGGCCATCCCCAAACTGTTCCCACAAAGTTAGAAAATGACAAAATGAAATTGTCCAAAATGTCTTGGTATGCTGAAGCACTAAAGAACTAAGGGGCCGAGCCCTTCCTCTTAAAAAAAAATAAAATAAAAAAAACTCACACCATAATCCCCCCTCCAACAAACTTTACACTTGGCACAATGCAGTCAGGCAAGTCCCGTTCTCCTGGCAACCGGCAAACGCAGACTCGTCCATCGGATTGCCTGACAGACAAGCATGATCCTTCACTCCAGAGAACACATCTCCACTGCTCTAGAGTCCAGTGGCGGCATGCTTTACACCACTGCTTCCAACGCTTTGCATTGCACTTGGTGATGTAAGGCTTGGATGCAGCTGCTCGGCCATGGAAACCCATTCCATGAAGCTCTCTTCACACTGTTCTTGAGCTAATCTGAAGGCCACACAAAGTTTGGAGGTCTGTAGCTATTGACTCTGCAGAAAGTTGTTGACTTCTGCGCACTGTGCGCCTCAGCATGCGCTGACCCCTCTCTGTGATTTTACATGGCCTACCACTTCATGGTTGATTTTCTGTTGTTCCCAATTGCTTCCACTTTTTTATAATACCACTAACAGTTGACTGGGGAATATTTAGTAGTGAGGAAGTTTCACGAATGGACTTATTGCACAGGTGGCAAGACTGGCAACCTGTCACGGTACCACGCTTGAATTCACTGAGCTCCTGAGAGCGACCCATTCTTTCACAAATGTTTTTGTAGAAGCGTCTGTATGCCTAGGTGCTTGATTGTATACACCTGTGGCCATGGAAGTGATTAGAACACCTGAATTCAATGATTTGGAGGGGTGTCCCAATACTTTTGGCAATATAGTGTAGCTATATTCTATTATTGTATTCAAATAAGTAACAGAATAATATATTTATATTTTTCCTTGTAAAAAAAAATAAATCCACAAACCTTCCACTTTTTGAGGTCACCACTAATGTATTGCTTTTCTTGACAGGAAGCTGAATATATTGCTGTTCAAACAGCGTGAATAGTGATCATAAAACAAGGTAGAAATGTTTGGTGAACAATCACATTGGAACATGAATTGAGCTCCATGTTCAAGCATGTTCTCAAAGTGCATCTCACTCACAAGAATGTAAACTTACCACCTGCCAGCTCCCGCTATGGCATTCATTTCGGGTTAAACATTAATCGAGGCCCTTTGTGTCTTCACAGATGGACTCCACCAGGTCTCAGCCTTCTGCACCCTACGTGTGACCATCATTACGGATGACATGTTGACAAACAGCATCACCGTTCGTCTGGAGAACATGTCTCAGGAGCGTTTCCTCTCCCCTCTGCTCTCACTCTTTACTGAAGGTGTAGCCGCAGTCCTGTCCACCAGCCCCGATGGCGTCTTTGTCTTCAATGTCCAAAATGATACGGACGTTAATGGCAGCATTCTCAACGTCACTTTCTCGGCCCTGCTCCCGGGTGGAGCTCCGGGACGTTATTTCCCATCAGAGGAGCTGCAGGAACAGCTGTACCTTAACCGCACCTTGTTGACGTTAATCTCAACTCAGCGCGTCCTGCCGTTTGATGATAATATCTGTCTGCGTGAGCCCTGTGAGAACTACATGAAGTGTGTAGCCGTTCTGAAGTTTGACAGTACAGCTCCCTTCGTGGCATCCAACACGGTTCTCTTCAGGCCCATACACCCCGTGAACGGGTTACGGTGTCGATGTCCAGATGGTTTCACTGGAGACTACTGTGAGACAGAGGTGGACCTTTGTTACTCAGGCCCGTGCCAGAACAACGGGAAGTGCCGCAGCCGAGAGGGGGGATACACGTGTGAGTGCCCGCAAGATTTTACAGGTCAGTATCTGTTAATTATGCTCTTTTTTTTAGATTATTTGATAAAGTGTTCAAGAATAAATGTCAGATTCTATTTTCTAACTGGATTTGTTATATTTTAGAAGAAAATCTGAGTGGTGCCACAATGCTAAAGTGTTGTGGGGGGTTGCTAGGTTGATGTTATGTGGTTGCTAAGGTATTCTGAGTGGTTGCTAGCTGGTTGCTAGAGGGTTCTGGTAGTTGTTCAGTTTGTCTATCTATCTATCTGTCTGTCTGTTTGTCTGTCAAGTCAAGTCAAGTCAAGTCAAGTCAACCTTATTTATATAGCGCTTTTAACAATGCAGATTTTTTCAAAGCAGCTTTACAGTGTTAAACAGGAAAATAATGCAACGTAATTTTATTCAGCCGTCTAGCCATTCTGGAGGAAACGGTGATGTCATCAGTTCATTTCAATTATCATACAGTGACAGTGTGGGCTTTAGATCAGTAATTATATCAGTAATTCAGTTTATATGGTTAATTTAGTTTAATAATTTGATTTATTTGGATATTTAGCTGAAAAATTTAGTGTCCCCAACTGAGCACGCCAAGCCAGAGGCAACAGTGGCAAGGAAACCAAAACCCCATCAGGTGACCTAATGGAAAAAAATAAACCTTGGGAGAAACCAGGCTCAGTCGGGGTGCCAGTTCTCCTCTGGCCAATTAACAAACAGCGTATGATTATTATTCTGGCAACTTTACAGGTCAGAGGTCATAATAGATTATTCGAAGGATCGGAGGCAACACGGCGGAGACGGGTTTATTGAGGATGATGTGTTGATTAAATAATTATTAAAGTGCAATATTCGAAAGATCGGAGGCAACATGCTGGAGACGGGTTTATTGAGGATGATATATCGATTTAAGAATTATTAAATTGTAATATTCGAACAATCGGAGTCTATCCGTCTGTTTGTCTATCTGTCTGTCTGTCTCTCTATCTATCTATCTATCTATCTATCTATCTATCTATCTATCTATCTATCTATCTATCTATCTATCTATCTATCTATCTATCTATCTATCTATCTATCTATCTATCTATCTATCTATCTATCTATCTATCTATCATCTGACTGTCTGTCTGTCTATCTATCTATCTATCCGTCTGTCTATCCATCTGTTTGTCTATCTGTCTCTCTATCTATCTATCTGTCTGTCTGTCTGTCTATCTATCTATCTATCTATCTATCTATCTATCTATCTATCTATCTATCTATCTATCTATCTATCTATCTATCTATCTATCTATCTATCTATCTATCTATCTATCTATCTATCTATCTATCTATCTATCTATCTATCTATCTATTCATTTAAAATATTTTTTACATTCAAATTCGAACTGTATCCGGTTGGCTACTTATATTCAAATTAAATTCAAATTCAGGAATTTAATTCAGAAATAAAAGTCTTTGTCAAATAAATTCTGAATAATATACACTTTTTTACCCATTTCATTTCAAGTGAAAATTGCAAGTCTGATTGCCCCGAAAAGTAATACCACACATCTTCTCAACAAACGGCATGATTTGAGGTATTATTCATGTCAAAAGTTGCTTGCTGAAGTTTAATGCTTAGGGCTAGGGGTTTGGCCCTAACCCAAATCCAAGCAGTAATTGGGCTAAAAGTGATGTGTGCCTTTTGTTTTGATATAGTATGGATGATTCCAAATTGGTTGCAAATTGTCGTCTTCTCAGTTCCTCAGACTGGTGGGAGCGTCATTACTTTTGCTTCTGTCATAACTTGAATGGAGATACACTCTTGTTGGAAGGAATTATCCTGTGTAAGTCTGACAGCAGGAATTGTATCCAGACCCTTAGTCCCGAGGTTCGGAGTTCCCGCACTGGATCATTCACTTTGACAGCTTCTTTCTGTTTGCCAGCTCAGGTTTCTGAACTACAGTAAAGAGTAGTGAACCTCTGCCCTCTCAAGCCCTCAGGTAGTATGTGGTCATAACTAGAGGTGTTGACAGTGGCCTCTGTAGTTCCTCTCATGGGTTTCTTTCATTACAGAGTAATGTATCCCTGTAATTCCTCCGAAATGAGGGATTATCTGACCGACATTTGGATCATTACCTCTTTGGAACCTCTTTTGTTAGTCCCAGTAGACATAGTTCCTCTGGGCCCAGATCTTGTCAAGGTAATGGCAGGTACACAATAGTGTGCACATCGAGCTGGCCTGGAATCAGAGATACAGGATTACAAGCGCAACAAGGTAAAGTCCTCCAAGCAAACCTCAGATGTTTGTTCCGCAGCTCCTGCATTTGTCAGGATAGTGATGGATTTTTGGAAAGATTGTTATCGGCTTGTTTCTGTGTCCTGTGCTACGGGTGTGTCTATCTCAGGTGAAAAGATAGCTTAGAAACAAAATTGTTAGGTTCAGTTGACTTTTATTGCAATATAGAGTTAAGCAGTCTTATCTTTCAGCTGCTTGTTTTTCATGAATGTAATCTTAATATGATGCCCCTAAAACAATCTCAGAATCACTTATTGTGATCAACATCAAAGGAACCCTCTGGCAAACATCTACCTGCAACAATGTGAATGATGTCACTTTTGCTTGCAGCATCTTCCAATAGCGAGCCGTCATCGGTTCACCCCAGATCTCATGTCACTTTATGAAGCTAGTGGAGCATAACAGGTGTCTTACAGACCACCAGGGCTCTTTCATTGTTCTTCTGTTGCTTGGCTGTGGTCCTGTTTCTTTAGAGTATGAACAAAGGTTAGTCAGGGTCAGTGAGCACAGCGGCCTGCCTGGAATCACTAAGCAAAGAGGACGCGGTGCTCAATGCTCTCTCTGATGCCTTCTCGTTTGGACAGAACTGGAAGCCTTTGTCCTGTTGGAACTAAAACTAAGCTTACTCAAGTGAATGGGTTAGAAGGTTGGGTTAAGGGAACAAGTTTCCAATTAATATTTGAAATTGAGTTTCATGGCTGCATTGCACTTAGTATGTGTCAGTGGACGTATGAAATGTGGGTTTGTTACCTCATTTAGCATTAATGGAATGACCAATCAGCATCCAGGACCTGAACTGTCTATTTTAATAAAGAATTCGTTCAGCCAAAAATGAAAAGATTCACCATTTTGCAAACCATAATGTGGAATATTTCAGAATTTAACAACTTGAAATTTTGTCTGCAAATTCTGTCACAGTAGAGTCTTGTACATTCTGTATATGATCAATAAGTTGTGACAACACATGATTCAACTAATTTTTTAAGTCAGTTTCATGTCATTTATGTTGAAATGATTTAAACATCCAAGTTGATTGTACTTAAAAATGTACAGTGTCCTTTATTGGCATCTATGGTTCCACGAAGAACCTTTTACACCCATGGAATCTTTTCAATGCACAAAAGGTTCTTTATTGTGGAAAAAGTTTCTTTACACTAAGAAAAAAATGCTTCTTTTAAGAACTGATCCCGAAAGGTCTTTGGGGAACCCAAAATGGTTCTTCTGTTGTATCACAATGAAAACCTTTATTATTAAAAATGTGACCCCACAAATAATTTTAAGGTTGAAATTCAACAAAGAATTTTTGCTACTTTCACCTGCCACATTGACAGACTTATGCTCACACAGCAACACCTTGGCAACAAAACCCTAGAGTCTTGACAATCAACTTTCACACCACTCATATTTTCTTCAGAAAACATAAAAAGTAGTTTGCTGTAGTAATGTTCCTCGGGTATTTTCTTTTCAGGAGAGCGCTGTGAGGTGAACACGCGCTCAGGCCGCTGTGTCCCAGGTGTATGTAAGAACGGAGGCAGATGTGTGGACCTGCTGGTGGGGGGGTTCCTCTGCCAGTGTCCTGACGCCGAGTACGAGAAGCCCTATTGTGAGATGACCACACGCAGCTTCCCTGGCCAGTCCTTCGTCACCTTCAGAGGCCTGAGGCAGAGATTCCACTTCACCCTCTCCTTCATGTCAGTAAACCCTCTAGAGTTCATCTATCACTTCATCCACCTACCCATCCATCCATGCACTTACTTCTCTAGTCAATTATTTTATTATTACTATTAAATACTGTTAAAATAAAGATCTGATAATAAATAATATGGTAACACTTTACAATAAGGTTCATTAGTTAACATTAGTTAACATGAACGAATAATGAACTGCACTTATAAAGCAGTTATATATCTTTGTTACTGTTAATTTCAACATTTACTAATGCATTATTCAAATCTTGCTAACATTAGTTAATGCACTGTGAACTAACATGAACGAAACATGAACAGCTGGATTTTTATGAACTAATGTTAACAAAGATTAACTAATGCTGAACAGAGGTGTTTTTCATGGTTAGTTCATGTTAACTAATGCATTAACTAATGTTAACCAAAACAACCTTATTGTAAAGTGTTACCAATAATATTAATGTTATTAATAAAATAATATTATCTAAATACTATTCAAATAAAAAGATATTATAATAAATAAAACAAGGATAAACGTTATAAATAACATAATATTTTAATACTTTTAAAATGAAATATCTTATAATAATTAATAATACATAAAACACTTTTGTTTAATACAAATATTTTTATTTTAATACTATTAAAATATCCCATAATAAACAATAAAATTATACTTTTAATAATCTAAAAATAAACATATCTTATAATAAATAAAAAATAAAATACATGTTATTACAGTTTTTCTCAGTCGCTTTGGTACATTTCTCAGATCAGAATTGAAATTCTCAAAACTACCTGTTCAATCTTCACATCATTGTGTCACTTGTGCACATCAAAAAAGCAGTTTCTCATTTCTTTGAACAAGTTGCAAATGTTTTGGTACATCCATGCAAATGATTATGTACAATTCTCTGCTGTTTCCTACATTATCAATTGCTTATGTCATGTTGATCAAAATGTATTATAATGGGTCTCTGTTGAATAGTCTTACCCCCCACAACATTTAGCCATTAGTTCATAGCATAAGTCTTTTCATGCAAAATGGTTGAACAAGTTGTCATAATATATCAAGCATATTTCTATACATTTCCATTAGGCGTTCACATTTCTACTTTTGTTTTTTTTTGTTTTTTTCCCCTTGTGCTATAGTGCTGTCTTTTCCTTTCTGTTTCGCAATGAAATGGTCTGTCAACAAATTACAGTACAAACAGTAAAAGCGTAAATGTGAATCTTGTCCAGTCTCTTGCAATCAAACTCCCACATACACTAAGGTTTAACCAGCAATTTACATTAATTGTCATCAAAACTTTAGCCATATTTACATCAGAACATCCCTCCAGTGTACACGGTTATATTGACAACATGACTAAGCAATTTGACTGTCTTATCCGCACACAATGACACAAGGCCTTGTCATTCTGATGGCACTGACATGTTCATTGACACAGATATTTACTTTTGAGAGATGAACTAAGGATTTTGAGCAAGAGACTGGCTTTTGCAGGTAATCCATGGTGTTTTGCTATTTGTACGAATCGTTTTGAGAAATGCTCTTACTATTTTGCAAATGTCGAGGATGATTCGAGAAATGTACCAAAGCGACTGAGAAAAACTGTAATATGAACAATAAAAAATAAATCTATTAAAATAAAAAATCTTATAATAAATAAAATTATACATTTTATTAATAACATTTTTAATACTATATTCAAATTAATTGTACATTTTAGTTCAGTTTTAGTTATTTGGTTTCAGTTTAGTTTTTATTATTCTGACAAATTTCTATTTCGTTTTATATGTATTTTTATGTCACGTTCAGTTTATTACGCCTTATACGCGTGCGAATCTTGTGCAGTTGTGTCCTGGGAAAATGTTCTGCAGGGAAAATGTTCTAAGGGTAAACACCTGTTTAACCTCTACCACGTCACCTCACTTTCCCATTATGGCATTTATTAATTACCATGTAACCGATCTAGCAAATTAAGCAGCGATGCATACCAACCAAACAAGTTCTTCTCATGCCAAACATGAAAAAACAGGATGCCGCGTGCGGTGAGGCATCTTTGTTCATACTTCCTGTGAGTCTGCCCCTTTGCCATGTGCTATCTGACACCTCTCCCTGCATAAATCCCAGGTGCCCTCACCACAGGGCCAACTCAGATACCAGAGGTTGGCAAACATCAGAGTATCAGTTTCCCCCGTCCATTACAGCGTCATTACCTCTAGCTGTGTCTCTTGGCAGCTTTTATCACTTCCTTTTCCTCCACTCCCTATCTTTTTTTATTCCTCTGTCAAGCATGCATGTTTTTGTTGTGAGTGATCTTAGGATGTTCCTGGGCTCTTGATCTGTGGAACTGAAAGGAATATTCATGTCTGATAAAAAATATAATACATTTGGTGTAGTTTAAACCTACTTAAGAAACTTTTTGAAATAGCCTGTGGATCTTACTTTACACTTTGAATTGAACAAGCTAATTGTTATGCATTAAGGGTTGAATTGAACAAGCTAATTATGATGCATTAAGGTTCTGAATATAATTTTTTTATTATTATTATTCATAGGTTTGCTACCAGGGAGAGAAACGCCCTGCTGCTGTACAATGGCAGGTTTAATGAAAGGCATGATTTCATTGCGATTGAAATTGTCGAAGAGCAAATCCAGCTGACCTTCTCTGCTGGTAAGTAATTGACTTTCATCTCTAAACAGCACCATTCAATGACTTTGTATTTTCCCTCTAATTTATTTAGTTTCAATATAACATTTATTTAAAAGAATTTATTTTCGCTTGTTATGTTTGTTTTGTTTTGTTAAAGGTGCACTATGTAAAAACAAATTCAGTAAAATAGCCAAAAACCACTAGGCCAGTGTTATATATTTTGTTCAGTTGAGTACTTACAATATCTCAAATGTTTCCAACTATTTGTAAATTGTGAGAAATTTGCTATTTTAACAAAGGAACCGGGACGTGTGAGGGAGTCGCCTGCCGATGGCGTCATATCTGCGTTCCCCTCGGTTTCCGGATTTATTTTGCAGAAACGCTTTACTCTCACTGCAGTGTGCAACAAGTGTTATAGCAGCCGCTGAGCGAACGCACAGAGTAACGTCATAACATCATTTTCAACACACTAAGATGTATCTAATATGATAAACAGAGCTGCGTTACCTCATACTCATGACCGGAAAAGCAGAAGTGGCGCCGGCGACCGTGTCATAATAAAAGTCCCACTGCTCGGCGTGTGTTGTGTTCATCTTATTAACAATCGCTCCAGCGGCCTTGCTCAGCTCCACAGCACTCTGTCCTGCTCTGCTTCATACTACAGTTACGTTAATAATCACATCCATGAACATGATTTCTGCCCGAGTCCTATCCCGATTCTTTTCCACCGGCTGTGAGGTGAAGACCACAAGCGGACGGAAAAATTACATACTGCACCTTTAATGAAAACAGATGAAATGAAAGTACCCAAGAAACCAATGCATGTTTAAAAATAATTATATGTTTGTTTGTTTTTATTTGTGATATTAAACTTGTGATATTAAATTACAAAAAAATTTCTATTACATCGAGTTTGTAAAAATCTGCTTTGTTTTGTTGCTCAAACTACAAACAACTAACTGGTTTTCAATCGATTTGAATCTCAACATGCCCTGGATATCTACTTTTTTTTTTGAGTGTCAAATCTCAAACATTAGTGCGTATTTGTGCATCCAGAGCTGTGCCAAAGGAAGCAGGTGGCCAAAGAGCATTAAAACACACTTCCTCTGTCTACCTGTTCCTTTGTTTTGTTAAATCTCACACATCAACAACAGTTACTGTCTAGTCAGTGTGCGTGAAATACCATGTCCCGTCTTTTTAACAGGTCAGAATTGTTTCCAAAGGAAACACGATAGTGGAATTCATCCCTAGAGTGTCCTAGTATGAGCAGATGCTTGTTACGTCTTACTGCAACATTGAGGGTCACCCGTCCACATGAGCTGAGAATAAAGACAGTGAAAGGCATTTCCTCCACTGTCCTGGAATGTAACACATCAAACAACACAGTGATTCTGGTAAATTATGAACCCTCATCGGTCAAAGGTCCGTCCCGGCTTACTAGCCATCACTCAACTTAATTAATTTAGAGGGAGATATAAACAAGTAAGATATTTAACAGTGTATATGCTCTGAGGGAAAGCGCTGTCATGGGAGGTCCTGACATGCCATTATCTCCTTGATAATGATTTACTTATTTTGTCCACTAGACTGGAAAAAATGCCACACATATTAAAATACTCAAGGTGCTTTGGAGCCATTTAGTTAGTTTGGAATTTAGTTATTTGGGAATTGTATTGTATTGCATATTGTGTTAAATGCGATTAACACTAGCAGAATTACTGAAAAAAAAAACGGTTTCCTCTTCCCTGTTATTTCTGTTTAGGAGAATCTAAAACCACAGTGACTCCATTTGTAGCTGGTGGGGTTAGCAATGGACAATGGCACACAGTACATCTACATTACTACAACAAGGTAAGTCATTTGTACTGAACACAATGAGAATGGGCGGTAGTACATGTAGTTCATGTTTGGAAAGTCAATGGACCTAATTGATGAAGCAATAGCAAGATAAATTGCTGTTTACTTCATTTTTAAATGCATTATTAAGTACATAATTGCACTGATTGTGCAATGCATTATGTAAGAATGGTTTTACGAAGAACAGTATGAATTTTTTGGTCTTCTGCCAGAGAAAGTCAAAGTCTCAGAAGTCGCGTGTTTCTTGATGAGATCATTGCTTCTGTGTCCATATTTCATGAAAGAAGACACATGATATCAGCGGCATCTCTAGCTGTATCAAAGTTCACAGCATCTCCTAAGAACTCCGGTCAAAAGAAACATCTTGTATTTCTATGTCTTTTATCCTGTTCAGTTTTTAGACCCTCATATTTCATTCATCACTGAAATGCAGCTTTTATGAAGTTTGGTGCGTGTGTAACACGTCATGTGTCATGTTTCACGGCCAAAAGCTATTTGTGTCTTCTCTTTTACCTGGGTGTCTTATTGCACAGCGTCTCGTTTTTTAAGAGTATTTTGTAACCCATAGTGTTAGTATTATTTAATAAGGTATGCCATTCTTGTTCATGTATTGAATCAAGTAGTTCTCAAGTTTTTTTGTTATTGTTTGTTGTTCCTGAATACCTCAATATATTGTAGTTACACGCGCAATTAATTCTGCTTGAATGCATTAAGCTCTCATTAACCCCTTCTTATGTTCCTAAGTGACCTTAGTAACCTTATTTACATGCTGCCTTGGTAATGAGTATCTACATCTAATTGAGTCTGTGTTTCAGTATTCCTGGATTGAATCATAATGAAGCTTTAGAGAATCCCACTGAAGTCTCTTCAAAAAGCAACATCCGTCCCTTAATCAATATGCAATGTTTCTCTTTTTGATGGTCCATCATTTCTTCGTTTTTTTTTTTTTTACCTCAACCCAAGTTGCACTAAACGGATGAAAGGCCGACACAAGTTTGAAATCTCACTGAGACCAATGGTTGCATCAATATAATATGCAGTATGCAGGTTAGCGAGTGTATTATTGGATTGGAGCACCATTTATCAGACTCTATAGCCGTCTATTTAGATTCAATGCCCTTTTTCCCCCATGCGTATGTCGTGTTTGCTCCATTGTGGCTATATCTCCCCCTTAACCTTGTCATTTAACAAGTCCAAGTTCAATATAGACTGATCAGGAACGTAGACAATAGCAGACCCCCTGTTGAGTTAATCTGGGACTACAATGACACACTTGGAGTTTCTAAAAGCGCCAGATGGCACACGTTTTTCTCTGCGGCACATAAAAACACCCGGCATATTATTGTAAATTTCCAGAATGCCAAAAATAAAACCATGAAAGATAACCTTACCATATGATAAGGTTGTGGTGAAGTAAACTGTGGTAAAAGTACTTGATATAACAGAGTTTGTGTTGACCCTTGATACTGACATCTGTTTCTTTTTTGATGTCCGAAGGTTTCTAACAAGATTTGGTTGAATTGTCTGCCACACCATATTGTGAAATGGTGTCTCAAAAACTATGTAAATCACTTCTGTTTGACCCAATTGGTCTTTGCTTTTCAAAGTTCAACCTATGTGTTATTTTGTCTATAGACTCGAGTTGTCTTTGAAGACACTTTCAGATATTTACCTTGAGTAATAATAAGCAAACACGACAGGGCGCAGCTGTAATGCAGTGATGCTTTGAAGTCTCTTCATTTTAAAGTGTCTCGGCTAGTGACTGCCTACTGCGATTTTTACAAACAATTACAATTTTTGAATGGTTTTTAATGGTTCTCACCAAGACTGCATTTATTGTATCAACATTTGAATATATCTATTTTCTGCATCATTACTCTAGTCTTTAGTGTCACATAATCCTTCAGAAAACATTCTAATATGCTGATTTGCTGCTCAAGAAACATTTCTTATTATTATCAATGTTGAAAGCAGTTGTGCTGCTTAATATTTTTGTGGAAACCGCAATAAATTTTTACAGGATTTTTTGATAAATAGAAAGAAAAAAAGAATTGGGTTAAATGTTTGGGTTAAATTTGACCTTGGTAAATGCTCATGGTAGATAACCAAATCAATTGGCATCAGTGTATTTCTACACTTTGTACACCAGTAATAAAAGTTTAGCATTTAAAAATCCACTGCCATTATACATATTTTGTAAATGGAGGACATTTGACGCGTGATAATCAGATGACATTTGTTTTATAGTCCTCATACTATTAAGAAGAATCATAAAATACCTAACTGTATTTAAAAAGTATATTTTTTGAACTATTACAGTTGCTTTAGGTTTTCACTGACCCCAAACAGAACTTATTGTTGCCTAACCTTTTTTTACTTATAATACATCTGTTTTTTTTTAAACTGAATAGCACATTTGGAGGGAAAATCTCACGTTTAGGCCCCCGGAATCCATTAACCATTGTTTTGAACTTTGAAACAAAAAGGCTGATGAGTTACAAGGGTGGAGGTTAATAACCGTTGTCAGGATTTGTGTGCATGTGTGTTCCTGAGGGCATTGAGCTTGTCATTGAGTTCATTTTCGTCGTTGGACTCAAGACAGGATTTCGGGATCATCAAGACATTACAATGGAAGCGGATCCTTATTATGAGTGGCAGACGGTTGAGCTGCGGTGACTACCTAAGGGTCGTCGACACTCTGATCCTGAATCAGTTTTCTTTTCGTCATGTTTTTTTTCTTACAGATTGGCGTGCACCTGATAAAAACTGTAATAGAGACGTACGTCCACTTCAATAGCAGTAGAAACATGATATGTGAATGGTATTCGGTCTGTTAAAGGTGTCTCAAACTGTTTTTTTCAGCAGGTTTTCACACCGTTTCTAAAGCTAATTGAGAGCTGTTGACTGAGCAGTCAGCTTTAGGCAATGAACAGTTGGATTTATTCCATGACACTTGCGTCACAGCGTAGGAATTCTCCCATTGACGGATTTCCTTGTTGACCAGTTTACCAGTCCAATAATTTGTAGCAAATTTATCATCGTTGTTGTTCTGGTTACATAGACAAATACTTTAGAAATGTTACTCTGTTTTTGCTCTCTTTCATCAGCTACACAGATAACTAGAGAGACAGCTTGAATGGTGAAACGCAGCGCTCTAATGAACTGTCTTCAGGAGCGAGTGATGTTCATATCACACCAAATGTCGCTTGGACATTTTTTAACACCATAGGGCAGACATCAAAGATCAGCTCAGCACATCATACGCACCACAAAATCAATTTTAATGAGCTGAGAAAATGTCAAAAAAAAAAACTCCTGCATGGGGGAAGGGTGTTGCCAGATGATAGTACAATTTTTTGCTGTTTTGTGGAAACCGTTTGGGTCTCTGGGGAGGTTTTACATGAGCTGATGTACTCTCTTTGTCTGGTATCTCGTCTGTGCCAGCATCTCGTTGGCATAATCCAATTAGATGAGCTGAGAAGGCCAGAATGTCACTGAGGGGTAAACAATCATTGCATGCTGTGTGTTAGAGATTACAGACAAACAAGACCTATTATCTGCAAATTCACAAAGGTGTGAATGGAAAAGTTGCTCAGATCCACCAACTTTGGAATTCTATTCCAGGATTTTAGACAAAGATTTAAGACAAATGTTTAATGAGACGTGTGATCTTCATTACATCAGATGATGGGTTTTTAATTTACAGATTTACTTGCGAGGGATCCCCATTCATTAAATATGAATATGAAAAATAGCAATACTGTAAATATACACTCACCTAAAGGATTATTAGGAACACCTGTTAAATTTCTCATTAATGCAATTATCTAATCAACCAATCACATGGCAGTTGCTTCAATGCATTTAGGGGTGTGGTCCTGGTCAAGACAATCTCCTGAACTCCAAACTGAATGTCAGAATGTGAAAGAAAGGTGATTTAAGCAATTTTGAGCTTGGCATGATTGTTGGTGCCAGACGGGCCGGTCTGAGTATTTCACAATCTGCTCAGTTACTGGGATTTTCACACACAACCATTTCTAGGGTTTACAAAGAAAGGTGTGAAAAGGGAAAAACATACAGTATGCAGCAGTCCTGTGGGCGAAAATGCCTTGTTGATGCTAGAGGTCAGAGGAGAATGGGCCGACTGATTCAAGCTGATAGAAGAGCAACTTTGACTGAAATAACCACTCGTTACAACTGAGGTATGCAACAAAGCATTTGTGAAGCCACAACACGCACAACCTTGAGGCGGATGGGCTACAACAGCAGAAGACCCCACCGGGTACCACTCAATTCCACTACAAATAGGAAAAAGAGGCTACAATTTGCACGAGCTCACCAAAATTGGACAGTTGAAGACTGGAAAAATGTTGCCTGGTCTGATGAGTCTCGATTTCTGTTGAGACATTTGGATGGTAGAGTCAGAATTTGGCGTGAACAGAATGAGAATATGGATCCATCATGCCTTGTTACCACTGTGCAGGCTGGTGCTGGTGGTGGTGGTGTAATGGTGTGGGGGATGTTTTCTTGGCACACTTTAGGCCCCTTAGTGCCAATTGGGCATTGTTTAAATGCCACGGCCTACCTGAGCATTGTTTCTGACCATGTCCATCCCTTTATGACCACCATGTACCCATCCTCTTATCATTTCAAATTAGTTTCTTGAACATGACAATGAGTTCACTGTACTAAAATGGCCCCCACAGTCACCAGATCTCAACCCAATAGAGCATCTTTAGGGTGTGGTGGAACTTCGTGCCCTGGATGTGCATCCCACAAATCTCCATCAACTGCAAGATGCTATCCTATCAATATGGGCCAACATTTCTAAAGAATGCTTTCAGCACCTTGTGAATCAATGCCACGTAGAATTAAGGCAGTTCTGAAGGCGAAAGGGGGTCAAACACAGTATTAGTATGGTGTTCCTAATAATCCTTTAGGTGAGTGTATTTAACATAATTACTCTAGACATTCTAGAAGTGTTTTTTTTTTCTGGCATTACAATAAAATAATATGTGATCTCTTGAATTTCAATAATGTTGGGTCCCACAAATGAACTTTGTATGACAATTGAATTTTAACTTAAAATTTAAAGACAAATTTTTTTTTATTCAAGCCCAATATAGGCCATCTTGGCATCCCTCATGGCCCCTCTGAGGAAAAGGTTGCAGTGGTTGCCATTGACGACTGTGATGTGGCCATGGCTCTGCGTTTCGGGGGACAGATTGGGAACTACAGCTGTGCGGCCCATGGTACCCAAACAGGCCAAAAGAAGTAAGTGTTTTCGTAAAGTAAACATGAAACTGCTTTTACAACCCATTTTACTTCCAGAGTGTGGCATATTTAGTGAATCAAAATATTTTAATAAATTAAAAAAAAAATTTTAATTATGTTATTAAATTATTTTAATAATATTATTTTATTTTTAGATTATTGTTATGCTACTTTGCTATAGAAGCTTGTTTCCACCATGGAACAAAAAAGGTCATTGCGACTTGCAAACTCGCATTTGCATAAATAAAGTCAGAATTGCTATATCTCGCAATTGTGACATTATAACTTGCAAATGTGACTTTATATCACACAATTCTTAGAAAAAAAGTTGTGGCATACATTGCTTTATTGACAGCAGCAGTCTAATGATAGTAATGATCATTGTGCCCATCAAAAATACATTCAGTGCTGCACCTGGACACATTTTGACAACATAGATAAATATTTTCTTAAAATCAACATGAAACTTACACAATACTTACGTAGTGTGGCGTATTCAGGGTTTTCATCAAGAAAAAAAATATTATATATATACTAATAATACTTTATTATTGATACTAATAATATTTGTTTTGTTTTTTTTTTTTAAGTACATGTCGAGTGCAATTTCTTTTCTTGGTTGGCGTATTTTCTTTTGAAATAGAAAATCTAGTCTGGCCAATACCTACATTCTTGTTTAACATGCTGTTTTGGAAATATGTGACATTGCAGAAGTGAAATGGGTTGCAGAAGCCACAAAACATTGAGTTTTTAAGGAACTGTGATTTCATGTAGAGTTTTCATGTTTGTTGTGATCCCTCCCTTATAAGTTGCGCTCTCCCTGTTTCTCTCCTTCTTCTCACACTCCCTCTGTCTCTCACATTCATTCATGTTTCCACCATCTAAAGTCCTCAGGGCATGATATTGTGTGCTGAAAGGGAGAGTGTGACGGGACAGAGGAACTTGAGTACACGAAGGCATGCTAACCACCGACGGGTGTTGAATAGCTGATCATTATAGCAGATTACACAGCATTCTGCTTCTCCCGTTACACTCCATTTTTTCCCCCCTAATCTCCATCAATCTGCACTCTGTCGCATGTCAAACAAGTTTTATGGGCTCTACAATGGAAACACACTCCCGGCTTATCTGCGGCTGGGATTTGCCATTGTAGGCTAATTGTCTCTCTGTGAGGAGAACAGAGAAGTAGGAGATGGTGGAGCTCCATCGGAGATTAGTGGAGATATGGTCCGTAAAGCCTCTGAAATGCAACTGCTAGGGTCAGACCATATGCTTGCAGTAAGTGCTGACCCATAAACCTACAGATCTATGTGGATTTATGGGTCACAATATGAATTGTAGATTAAATGCACTACAGTCTACTACAATGTGAAGCCCAGATGCTGTAATGCAAAACCACAGCATATCTGGCGACAATAAAACAGAAAAACAGTCAAATAAAACTAAATGATGTTCTGAATAAAAAACATGTAAACACACTCCTAGCTATGCACTTTGGTTCTTTTTTTTTTTTTTTTGTTCCTTTGAAAACACAAGATTATTTCCATAATCTGATAGCCTTTCTTGATAGATTAAGATGGATATGATCATTGCTGCCAGATGTTGACGTGATATAATACTGGATAAATATCTATTTTAAAAGAAAAAAAGGCTATGAAGGGCATTAAACGCAATTTGCTTCTGTCGAATATTGCAAAAACCTGTGTGTGTGTATATATATATATATATATATATATATATATATATATATATATATATATATATATATATATATATATATATATATATATATATATATATACATATATATATATATATACATACATACATTAGTGGTGTCCAGCCTAGGAGAAACGTATTCACCCTTTATTCAAATATTATTAACATTTGTTAAAGATTTTCCAAGCATATTTTGTAGTTGTGCTTGGAGTCACTTGTTTTACTTGTGTTAATGCAATGAAACATAATTTTTGGCCAGACTGTCATAAAAAGAACACATGCAAAACAAGAGAGAACCAACAAAATATTAATAACTAATAATGTTGTAGTAAATGTATGCTTTTTCTTGTTTGCCGTTTTTGCCAAATACATTTGTCAGATAAATACTTTAACCAAGGCAAATCTTATTTAAAAATTATAAAATGTAATTAATATATATATATTGTGTGAACAATACCGAAGCAATAGCTCACCCAAAAAAGCAAATTCTGTCATCAACTTGTCCATATTTTTATCCAAACCAAAAGGCTTTTTGTTTTCTTTAAAATTAGATGAATGAGGGTTGAAAGGATGGGGACAAAAAAAAAGTGCAAAAAAAATAGCCACTGAACTCATTGTCGTCTATTTTTTGCCTAATGAGAAGGTCTATATCTCAGGTTTGAGCGCCCATAAACATAATTAAATTTTCAAATGTTTGGAATAATCCCTGTAATTTTTATGAATTAATTTTTAATGCAACTGTATTATTCCATAATGGAGAATGTTTGAGACTGTTTTTTCTATGCTTGGTTTCAGGAATATTTCTGTTTGTGTGCAGGTCACTGGATCTTACCGGACCTTTGCTCCTGGGTGGAGTTCCAAACCTCCCTGAGGATTTTCCCATACAGAACCGAGACTTTGTGGGTTGCATTAGGAACCTGACTGTTGACAGCAAGCCCATAGACATGGCTGGCTTCATTGCCAACAATGGCACCTCAGCAGGTTAGAAACTATATAACAAGGGTTCATATCATGACAAATCATATCTACGGTACTTAGATTTTTTTTTTGTACATTTAAGAGTACTATAAAACAAACTCAAAACTTCTTCCTCAACTCTCCAAAAATTTAACGTTAGAAAAATGACAAAAAAAAGTGCATATGACCTCTTTATTTTTATTTTTTTTACAACACTTTTTTTTTAAAGAATGTTTTTCTTTAGCTTTTCTAAAGTGGTCCATTAAGTTGTCAAACTCCAACCCTTAATATTTAAAGTGCATTTTCCCTTTCTATTCAGGTTGTGCAGCAAAACATGACTTCTGTAGCCAGATTGTTTGTCACAATGGAGGCGTATGTGTGAATAGATGGAACACCCACACCTGTAACTGCCCATTAGGCTATGGAGGAAAGAATTGTGAACATGGTAAGATAATCCTCTCTTTACTAGTCTTTTCTATATATCATTCTTCAGACTTGATTTTGCTTAATGGACACAAACACACAGACACGCCTCCCATCTTTTGCCTGGATTTGCCCTTCGCCTTTATAACATACCAATGTGTACACAAATCCAGTGACTCATACCTATCTATCTATCTATCTATCTATCTATCTATCTATCTATCTATCTATCTATCTATCTATCTATCTATCTATCTATCTATCTATCTATCTATCTATCTATCTATCTATCTATCTATCTATCTATCTATCTATCTATCTATCTATCTATCTATCTATCTATCTATCTATCTATCTATCTATCTATCTATCTATCTATCTATCTATCTATCTATCTATCTATCTATCTATCTATCTATCTATCTATCAATCTATTATGTCTGTCTATCTCTCTGTCTATCTGTCTATCTGTCTATCTATCTATCTATCTATCTATCTATCTATCTATCTATCTATCTATCTATCTATCTATCGTCTGTCTGTCTGTCTGTCTGTCTGTCTGTCTGTCTGTCTGTCTGTCTGTCTGTCTATCTATTGTCTGTCTGTCTGTCTGTCTGTCTGTCTATCTATATCTATCTGTCTGTCTATATCTATCTATCTATCAGTCTGTCTCTCTGTCTATTTGTCTGTCCATCTATCCTTCTCTCCATCTATTCATTCAAGTTTTTTACATTGTAAACCCATTTGAGTAAGTGCATTATAATCACAAAGAGTCCCCCTTAACAACGAATGAATATTTGAAAGCGAATGGGGTTGCAAATGGCTTAACATTTTCAGTGAGCTTAGTTTGACCTAATTTCTTGGAAGGAAACCCGGTTGAACCCGCATTTTCTATTTATTTTTGCTTATCAATTGGATGGAGGGATCACACCATGTAATGAGCCTTCAAAAGAACATAAAAGTCATAATACCGCCAATGGAAGTAGATCTAAATCCCTCATGTCACCCCAAACCTGAATCACTTTCTTTCTTCTGTGGAACACGAAAGCAGATGTTTTGAAGAACAACCAGGCGACTCTTTAACACACAATGAAAGAGATCAGGGGCTCTCAAACTCCATAAAGGACACTGAAAATCTTCTTCCCCGCTGTAGGTCTAAAATCTCAATTGAGGAAAACTGAAGAGAAGGCCCAAATATGAGTATCACTAATATTATTGTCACACTCCCAGGGTTGGGTCTATGATATACTACTTTTATTTCCATAAGTTCAGCCCTCACATAGAGAAAGTAAAATATTTGCCCTGAGGAAACTGGTATGAAAGAACGTTTCACATTCCTGATTAAGAAATCTCCTGAATGACTGGGAAACATTCCTCCCTGAATGATAGTTATTATTTGTGCTTCAGGACAGGAGGGAATGTCTGAGCGTTTCCCCAAGTGTGTGTTTGTTTAATTGAACAGATTTCAGTTAATAAAACAACTTTGTCTAGTCTGGATGTCATCTAAACTGTTGTCTAATGTTCTTCTTTCCGCAGTTATGCCCGCCCCCCTGCAATTCGATGGCCACGCTCTGGTGTCATGGAGCGAGACCGATATTACCATTGCCATTCCCTGGTACGTGGGTCTTATGTTTCGCACCCGAAAAAGCACAGGCGTTCTGCTACAGGCCACTGCAGGAGAGTTTTCCAAGATTAATCTTATGGTGAGTATTGTGTTTCAGTAATCCACCATGTTCAATCTTGTTTCCCATGATATATCTGTTTTAATAAAGCAGATAAATCAGATAAATGCTCTCATCCTTGTTTGTCTTAAGTTTCTCAACTTCTTACTTTGTTTTCCAGGTGAGCAACAGACACCTTCGGTTCCAGGTGTTTCTGGGTGTTAGACGTGTGGCCCTCTTAGATTTTCCTCAGGTTTGCGTAGACAACGGTGAATGGCACCATGTGCTTGTCGAGCTCAAGAGTGGAAAAGATGGCAAAGACATCAAATATATGGCTCTCGTGTCTTTGGATTATGGCATGTTTCAGGTATATTATCTCGATATTTATTTATAGACCACCTAAGTCTGGTTCAAACACAAATTATGTTTATTCAACTATGGGAACATGGTGCTCTGTGGACATAGATAAATTAAATTCAAACTGTTCATACTCCCACTAGTTTTTTTAATTTGTCTATTCCCATTCTTCAACATTGGATATACATGCATTGTGTGGGAATTTTTGTCATTTTTGTTTCTAAAGAGTAATTCACTAATCATGTCCATCAAATCTTAAATTATTTAATTAGTTTGACCACTTTCTGTGGTGGAAAAGGTGGTGATGGTAATTATATTTTTAAAATTTTTTGGAACAGGGTTATTATACTTAACTAAAACTAAAACCATGAAAAAAAAACTTGGTACTTGAAATAAAATCAACCTTAACTGAAATAAAATGCAATACAAAAATATATATATATTTTTAATTTAATCTAATTTCCAAAGCAGCATTTCTCATTATCATTTAGATTCACATGATGTACTATTATAACTTCAACTTTTTTTAACAGTAACTAATAAAAATGACAAAAAACTATATAAATTACTAAAATGATAACTAAAATGAAAATGAAAAAAAATTATAATAATAAAAATACTAAATAACTACATACAAAAAACTATAATAGTATCTCAATGACACTAAAAACATTATTTTGGAATAAAACAACTTTTAATTGTATTAAATACTAAATACAAGCAATAATATAATATTTTCACACACTTTACATTAATTTGACAAATTATTATAAATGATGCACCCTAACAAAATGACAAAAAAAATCATGCATAGAAAATATTGCACACACAACTCTTAGTTTGTGTATATAAAGGAAGTTCATGCTATGAAGAACTATGTTTGAATAAAAATGCTTTTGTGTATTTTATTATTTGTTATTATATTTTTATGATATATTTTCTATGCATTTGCTGCAAATGTAAGTGATGAAAGAATGGGATTGTTTTTTAATGTGACCTTCACAATACAAATAAGAAAGGGAAAAAAGTGTGAAATCAAATCACCTTAAATGAGTGTCTCTAGTTGAAGAAACACCAATAAAGGCATGTGGTTGGAGCTCTGTTTGCATGAGTTTAAGATATGTATGATATTGTTTTGATGTATAGAGGACAGTGGAGATCGGTAATGAGCTGCCCGGGCTTAAACTGAGGAACTTGTTTATCGGTGGACTGCTTAAGAAAGACGGCACTGTGCAGGGAGGATTTACTGGCTGCATGCAGGTAAATCTCACATACAAGACACATTTACATTGTTTAAAGGTGTGTATTGTCTTATTTATATGGTTATTATATGTGGTTATCTCAAAGGGTCTGCGAATGGGTGAGACCTCCACCAACAGTGCCAACATTAACATGCGACATGCGACACGAGTCCGGGCTAAAGACGGATGTAACGTACCTGATGCCTGTCTATCCAACCTGTGTCCAACACACAGCCACTGCAGAGACAACTGGGCGTCTCACACGTGTGTCTGTGAGCCAGGTAACACCAACAGTGCTACAAAGGGACTAAAATATGTTTTAGAGTAGTCATATAGTCGGGTCTGAAAGGTTGAGACCACATTTAATTTGGAATTAAATTCTCTCAGTTTATCATTACAGCAAAAGGAAGACATACACTATTTTGCCAAAAGTTTTGGGACGCCTGCCTTTACATGCACATGAACTTTAATGACATCCCATTCTTAATTCGTAGGGTTTAATATGGAGTTGGCCCGTTCTTTGCCGCTAAAACAGCTTCAACTCTCCTGGGAAGTTTTTCCACAAGGTTTAGGAGTGTGTTTATGGGAATTTTTGACCATTCTTCTTGAAGCGCATTTGTGAGGTCAGCCACTGATGTTGGACGAAAAGGCCTGGCTCGCAGTCTCTGCTCTAATTCATCCCAAAGCTGTTCTATCGGGTTGAGGTCAGGACTCTGTGCATACCCGATAGAACACCTTTGGGATGAATTAGAGCAGAGACCTCACAAATGCGCTTCTAGAAGAATGGTCAAAAATTCTTTAAGTTCCTCCACACCAAACTCGCTCACCCATGTCTTTATGGACCTTGCTTTGTGCACTGGTGTGCAGTCATGTTGGAACAGGAAGGGGCCATCCCCAAGTTGGGAGCATGAAATTGTCCAAAATGTATTGGTATGCTGAAGCATTAAGAGTTCCTTTCACTGGAACTAAAGGGCCAAGTCCAACCCCTGAAAAACAACCCCCACACCATAATCCCCCCTCCACCAAACTTTACACTTGGCACAATGCAGTCAGGCAAGTACTGTTCTCCTGACAACCGCCAAACCCAGACTCATCCATCGGATTGCCAGACAGAGAAGCGTGATTCGTCACTCCAGAGAACAGCTCTAGAGTCCAGTCGTGGCGTGCTTTACACCACTGCATCTGACGCTTTGCATTGCACTTGGTGATGTAAGGCTTGGATGCAGCTACTCGGCCATGGAAACCCATTCCATGAAGCTCTCTACGCACTGTTCTTGAGCTAATCTGAAGGCCACACGAAGTTTGGTAGTTTATAGTTTGTAGCTATTGACTCGCACTGTGCACCTCAACATGCGCTGACCCCGCTCTGTGATTTTACGTGGCCTACCACTTCGTGGCTGAGTTGCTGTTGTTCCACTTTGTTATAATACCACTAAAAGTTGACCGTAGAATATTTAGTAGTAAGCAAACGTCCCGAATGGACTTATTGCACAGGTGGCAACCTGTCACGGTACCATGCTTGAATTCACTGAGCTCCTGAGAGCGACCCATTCTTTCACAAATGTTTGTAGAAGCGTCTGCATGCCTAGTGCTTGATTTTATATCCATGGAAGTGATTGGAACACCTGAATTCAAGGATTTGTCCCAATACTTTTAGCAATATAGTGTACATAAGATATTCCTAAATTCATGTACATTTTTAATTAGACTTTTATAGCCTTGTGTATATAAGTTAAGATTTGAGTGTCTAGTTTTATGAATCTGACACAGACCCATTTTCTCAGTCTTTCTCTCTTTTCCTTTCCCCAGGTCACTTCGGCAGGGACTGTGTGGATGCGTGCCTATTGAACCCCTGCGAACACACTTCCTCCTGTGTTCGTAGGCCCAGCACCAAACATGGCTACAGCTGCGAGTGTGGACACAATTACTACGGCCAATACTGTGAGCACAAGTGAGTATCTCTCCTTCTCTTTGGTTCATTCATTCATTCCTTGCTTATGGTTTAGGGCTCAAAACAAATCCCTAACCCTAAAAAATTGCATGTAACTTGTTTGTCGGACATGAATGATGTCTCAAATTATGCATGTTATTAAGCAGACGTGTGCTAGTACTTTTATAAATGATCAGATGTACCAATTTTGTCTGATTGATGATAAAAAGGGGTCCTGTTAGTATTTGAATATACTGTATGGTTCACCCAAAAATGAAATTTGTATAATCATTTATTCACCCTCATATTATTCCAAACCTGTATGACTTTCTTTCTTCTGTGGGAAGTGGAATATAAAAGATATTTTGAAGAATGTTTCAACTGTTTTTGTCCATACAATATAAGTCAGTGGGGTTTAAAACAACATTGAACCCCATTGACTTTCATTGCACGGACAAAAAAAATAAAAACACTGGGACATTGTTTAAAATATCTTTGTTTGTGTTCTGCAGAAAAAGGAATGTCATGCAGGCTTGGAAATAATTGCAGAACATTAATTTTGGGTGAACTATCCCTTTAATGTTTAGATTTGGTTAGGATTAAGAAAATCGGTGGACTTTTAGTTAAAGCTCGGTACATGCTTTAACACGCTGACTGACAACAGCTTTATTGTCTGATGGTCTGTTTCATGAACTGCCAAGGTTTTATAAGTGGCGAAAGCTGTGATAGCAGATGCTGTCAGTATTTGTGATGGTATTGTTATGATGATCCTTTAAATCTGGTCTTTCCTTTAATTCTGGTAATTCCACATGTCCTTGACGCCCACACTGTAACGCTTTTATTTGTAATGCACTAAAGTAAAGTAAAACTCCAACTGCTGGAATAATCCAGTACCTGGTGAGTCTTTTATCCATTAAAGATAAACTGTTCTTTAGCAGAATCTTTTTTTTTTTTAAGAATCAGAGTTTTGAAAAAGTTAATTTTAACTTTTTCTTTTATCAAAGTCTTTTTATTGTCATATCCTCTATCCCTCTGCATCATTATTTTCACATCATTTTATACACATTCTTAATCATTCTTAAAAACTCCACACAAAAAAAAATAGATAAAAGAATTTCCTTGAGAGGAGAAAAGAGACTAAAATAATAGGATCAAATATGTTCAAAATGATTTTGTTTCTGTTCCTTTCTTTAACCATGAAAATATTCTCTTTTAAATGATCACAAAGGAAGCGAGCTTAGAATGATGTATTGCTTTCACACAAGCAATTTTGTGTTTGCCTCGCAGTCAGAATCCACTGCTTTGATTTTACAGCGAAATTGCATGTCCAATTTCAAAGCAAATTCTTTTTTCCCCACTCTTCCAATCAGTCTCATCCCCAATTTATGCTGTTTTGAGTCTCATTCGGTATAGTTTGTAGTTTAAACTGCACTATTGCATTATTTTATTTTTCTCTGTCTTCTTTTTCACTCTTACTTTGACATGTGCGCACACACACAGAGGAGATCAACCTTGTGCCCACGGCTGGTGGGGATACCCGACCTGTGGGCCCTGTAACTGCGATGTCAGCAAAGGCTTCAAAAGGGACTGTAATAAAACCACAGGAGAGTGTAGCTGCAAGGTAAGCTGCAAGTGATCGCATGCTCCAGATTTTCAATATAATGCGCAGGAACTGAAGGGAAACCACTGACTTCTAGTTTTTGTACAACAATATGAATATAAACTGGACCATGTGGCTTTTATTGTATTAAGCAGACTATGTACAAAATTTTGGAATCTGTAAGATTTTTTGTTTTATACTCACCAAGGCTGCATAATACAGTAAAAACAGTAATACTGTGAAATATTATTACAATTTAAAATAGCTGTTTTCAATTTTATTATATTTTCTCATTTAATTTATTCCTGTGATGCAAAACAGAATTTTCAGCATCATTACTCCAGTCTTCATTGTCACATGATTCTTCAGAAATCATTATAATATGTTGATTTGCTACAAAAGAAACATTTCAATGTTGAAAACAGCTTAATATTTTTTTTGTTCAAAAGAACAGAATTTATTTGAAATACAAATCTGTTGTAACATTTAACGGTGTGTTCACACAGTTCAGTTTGCTTGGTTTGTTTGGTCTGCTTAGCATTCACATGGGCATTTTAACACAGAACCGAACCTAAAGACATAGGGATATGTTCACAACCTGATTGGTTGGCTTTTATAACGTATATTTTGAGATGGGAATTGCCGAACATCCAAAACAATGCTGTGTGCTGGGCTAAATGCACTCGTTGTATGTGTGTAGCCTGAATTTCATGGTATTTTGACTAGATGAGAACTCGTGAAGAGCTTATGAAATGTGTGAAAGAGTCAAAACAGCGACAGGAATCCCTTGGTCACACACACAAACAAAGATCTGCTGCGAGAGAGACACGGAGACACGGTTCTGATGCCTGTATCGAACTGTGATGGGTAACATTGCGGCTATGATGAGAAAAAACTGGGCATTCTGTCCTTTGTAGGGTCGCATCTTGTGACATCAGGTCCTGTTTGCATTGTTTTGGTCCGTGATGCATTTATATTTAATTTGATTTGCATAGTATGTTTAGAAGTGGACCGAGACCGCTGAAAAGATGGGTCTCGGTCCACTTCTAAACATACTATGCAAATCAAATTAAATATAAATGCATCACGGACCAAAACAATGCACCAACGCTTGTTTGGTGCGCTCCAGGGTTCGGATGGCATTTATTCAAATAAACCGCACTAACAGAGCAATCTCACTGGGGTTAAATGGACCAAACATGCCAAGTTTGAACACTCTCTAAATGTCTTTAATGTCACTTTTGATCAATTTAATACATTCTTGCTGAATAAAAGTATTAACTTCTTTTAAAAAAAAAGTATCTTAGTGTACATTATTATACTTTGATCTCAGGTCCATGCTCACAAGATACTTTCCTCCTCAATGTTTCAGGACAATTACTTTCGCCATCTTGGTGGGGACACTTGCTACCCGTGCGATTGTTTTCACCTTGGAGCGCATTCGCGGACATGTGATCCTGTAACGGGCCAGTGTGCCTGTAAGATGGGTGTGGTGGGCCGTCAGTGCAACCGCTGTGACAACCCCTTCGCAGAGGTGACAGTCGGGGGATGTGTGGGTATGTGTGCTGTCACCTGAACAGGGTAGTAGTCAAAACTGGTTACAAAATGCTTGACAATGTCACGGATAATTGAATAAATATGAAAGCTGTTTACGCTTTTAGCTTACATATGCATGCACAGTATGATGAAATGTAAGTGTAATACACTCTAATCATAAGCAGTCGGCATGAAGTACCTGGTCCTGTACTGACTGTGGGATTTATTGGAGCAGAAATAATAGGCATTTGTGGCACCTTAAAGGGATAGTTCACCCAAAAATGAAAGTTCTGTCATCATTTACTCAACCTTAAGTTGTTCCAAACCTATATGAATATGAAAAAATATCTTCTTTTGTGTTCAGCAGAAGAAAGAAACTCATACAGGTTTGGAACACCTTAAGGGTGTTTCAATTTTGGGTGAACTATCCCTTTAAAAATCCTTATCATTAACACATAACCTTGTTAGTGACACTAAATGGCATCTGTTTTGCCATATTGTCCTTTCTCTCTCACACTCACACTCACATTTTTTTGTTATCTAGTGGTTTATGACGGTTGTCCTAAAGCGTTTGAAGGCAGTATCTGGTGGCCCCATACCACGTTTGGTGGCCCTGCAGCCACAAACTGCCCCAAAGGATCCAGCGGTGAGTCTAGATTATTTATACTGTCCTTAACTAAATCAAGAAGTTACATAAACAATCAAAAGTTTGGACACACTTCAATGAATCTGAAACTTTTGATTTTTGTAGAGAACTACAGTTATATTTAAATAATTTACTGTATATAATTTAAGATATAATTGTGTTTATAAGTTAAATTACAAAAGTAAAATATTTGTTAAAAATATATTATATATTTCATTTAAAATGTTTTAATTATTTTCTATAAAAAAATAAATAGATAGTTTTGGTTGATACATAAATCCCATACTTTCATTTGTGTTATTTATTTATTAATTTGAATGATTTTACTATAATTTGGAAAATAGTATTTACAATAACGAAGAAGATGTCTGCAAACTTTTGACTGGTTGTATATGTAAGAATTTTCATAATTTTATTTATTTATTGTTGAACGATTTATCGATATATCTTTGATATGTTGTTTGACAGGCACAGCTATCCGACATTGCAGCGATGATAAAGGTTGGCTTCCACCTGAGCTCTTCAACTGCACTTCCCTCAGCTTCTCAAAGCTAAAGAAAGAGGTTTGTGACTCTTTTGTCGGTTAATTCAAGCTGGAATTGTAGTACTAAATTATGGACTGGAATATTAAACATTCTACGACAGCTTCCACAATCCTAGAAGTGACCAGTGTTTCCTCTTTCATTTGTAACTTAGAGTGAGGATCTTCATGCTAATGCTTCTCGAATGGATGGAGAAAGATCAAGAAGCCTTGCGGGGGCGCTGTACACCGCCACCAACCACACGGATAATCTCTTTGGAAATGATGTGAGGACTGCCTACCATCTGCTGGCCAGTGTGTTAGAGCATGAGAGTCTGCAGCAGGGCTTTGAGCTCACCGCCACTCATGATACCGATTTCCACAAGGTATAGACCTCGAAGCCTTCACACACACTTCCAGAATTTCACAGTATCTTTCAGCGTCTTCAAATTCTAGCTCAATCTAATGGGTTCTGCACCTCAGAGTCCTTAATTTATAAGCTCAATTTTTAAAGATAACTTTATTGGAAGCAGATCTTAATAGCTTAAGTTGGTCAAGATGGTTTTTGGAACATTGTAACTGATTTGTTGCTGGTCAAAAGTGACTTACTCAAAATGTTTTAACCAAGATTGGTGGTTGGACCATCTAATGACCATAAATTACCAGCTTTTACTAGTTAGAAGGCATTTAAAACCACTCAAATTGAATATTTGAATTGTATGTCTATATTTTTATTAATTCATGGAGGGTGGTTATTATCCAGTATTAATGGACATTACTCTTGTTTGTTGTGGTAGAACATTATTAAAGCTGGAAGTGCCATTCTTGACCCAGTCAACAAGGAGCACTGGGAGAAGATACAGCGCTCTGATGGTGGGACGGCACTTCTGCTGCACCATTTTGAGGAGTACGCCAACACTTTGGTACAGAACGTGAGGAAGACCTACCTGAGACCCTTCACCATCGTCACTGACAACATGAGTTAGTATTGCGTTCTTGATCCTGTATCTCTGCTCTGCTTAATTTGATACATTTTTAATATTTACCATTTTTCTACACATTCAAGTTGTTGCTTTAGATTACCTGGACTCCACCGCAAACCAAGACAAGCTTCCTCGCTTTCAGGAGGTTAAGGAGGTGTTCTCAAAAGAGCTGGAGTCATCTGTCCTGTTCCCAAACCTGATTTCCATGCCGAAAAAGAGCAAAGGTTCTCACTTCGAAACGTATTTATTCCCCAGTTTCTCAGACAGGGCTTACATCTAGTCCCAGACGAAAATGCATGTTTGAGCTGTTTTGACTGCAAGCAACTTGCACTGACACATCTTAAAATACGTTCGAAGGCACGTATTATAAAAGATACTTAAATACCCTAATTGAACTAAGGCCTAATCCTGGCTTAATCTAAGCCCTGTCTGTGAAACCAGGCCTATGGTTATAAGTGATAGTCATGGAAATGATCTAAACTTTCTTATGTTGTATTACACTATAGATGCTTTTACAACAGAGCCTCCAGCCCAGATTGCACCAACTGAGTCTTTCATCAGCGAGGTTGGATCAGATATTGTTGATCTTACACCGTCCATTAAGAAAAGACGTCATGCAGAACAACTCGATCCACCCACTGTAGTCATGGTGATGATCTACAGGTCTCTGGGTCGGCTCCTTCCGGAGTGTTACGATCCGGACCGCCGCAGTCTTAGGTAGAACTTCATACAAACATCAGGTTTTTCTTGACCAGGACATGCAATGCTATCATATAACAATTCTTGTTGATGTGCTAGCTGATAACTGTTTTCATTCTGATAATTAGCCAATATTAAAATTCTCTTTTTGTTTAAATAGATTAAAAATAAAACACTAAAAACTTAAATCAATCATTTTAAATGCGACTAGTGAGATTAGACATTATAATGTACAGTATGTAAAATGGATTTTCATTTTAAGATTTGCTAAAGATTATATTCAGTGTTATAAAATTCTTCGTGTTTTAAAGATTACCTTTAAGTGAGTGTTAAAAGATGGTAAATGTAATTTGAATGAAAAAAAAAGGAAATGAACATTAACAATTAAATATCAAATATGTATGGAAGCCTGTGTTCCACCACATAGGAAAAAAACAATAATTAATTATATCATAAATAGTCACAATTTAGAGATAAAAAGTTGTATTAGTTTTGTATTGTACTAATTCATAAGATACACAAATCAAGGTTAAGATAAAACAGTTAAGTTAAAAATTGAAATTGTCTCATAATTGTGAGACAAGTCAAAATGACAGATAGTCAAAATTATGAGATAAGAAATCCAAATTATGACAAGTCATAATTATGACACAAAAGGTCAAAATTATGAGAAAAATGTTGAAATTATGCACTGTATTAAGTCATAATTGTGAGACAAGTCAAAATGACGAAAGTCAAAATTTTGAGATAAGAAATCCAAATTCATAATTATAACATAAAAGGCCATAATTATGAGATATAACGTTTAAATGATGTACTGTACTTAGTCCTAATTGTGAGATGTCCAAATTGTGACAGAAAGTCAAAATTATGAGATAAGAAATCCTAATTATGACAAGTCCTAATTATGAAACAAAAGGTTCAAATTATGAGAGAAAAAGTTGAAATTGTGAGTCAAAATTATAAGAAATCATAAGTATGACAAGTAATAATTGTGAGAGAAAAAGTCATAATTGTGACAAGTCAGAAAGAAAAAATTTTTTTGATATTTTTGTCATAATTTTTTTTCATAATTAATAAACCTTTTATCTCATAATTATTTCTTACAGTAGTATATACAATTTTTACTTTTTTATTTGTCATATATGGAAGCATATGGGTAGCAATATATTACATTTGCAATGCAATATGCAAAATGGCAATGCATTTCAGTATTTAAATTTACATTTTCCATACCATGTGTGCAACATTTGGAGCAAAATGATAATTCAAATTGAATAATATAACTTACATTTGCTATTTCCTACACTAGTTTTAACATATAATTTAAACATATATTTTAACGCTTTATAAGTTGCAAAATTGAAATGAAAATGTATTACAGAAATGATTAGATGTGTTTAACATGTTCAAGCTCAAATTGTAGCAAAATTATAATTTAAATGGTATTTTTCTTAATTACATTTACACTCACAGTTAAGATACTTGCGATTGCATTTTCATTAAATGTCCCGCAATGAATGTAGCAAAAGAAAAAAAGAATGTAGGTGTTGAAAACATGCCGCAGGCAGAGCTATTAGAGCGAGGCATTTACTGGCAGATGAAGCAAGTAGATAACCAATATGGAACCAATATAATGTGTGCATCAAGATATTGTTCATCTCAAATTTATTTGATATATTTCTTGCTGTAAATATATCTGGTGCTCTACACATCCCCAGACTGCCCACTCGTCCTGTCATCAACACACCTGTAGTGAGTGTGGTGGTCCATAGGGATGGAGAAGCCCTCCCCACACCCCTCCAAAGACCCATCACCCTGAACTTCAGGCTCCTGGAGACCCAAGAGAGGACAAAACCTGTATGCGTCTACTGGAACCACTCCATCCCGTGAGTCCTTAATGAATGAATAAATTAATACAAAATGTTAGGAAAGCTCTGCTTATGCTGTGATTGCAGAATACTTCATAATTTTGTATTTTTGTGTGTCTTTCCTGCTCTTATTTGATAGGGTTGCTGGTGGAGGCGCCTGGTCTTCTAAAGGCTGTGAGCTGGTCTTCAGGAACTCGACTCACATCAGCTGCCAGTGCAACCACGTGACCAGTTTTGCTGTCCTGATGGACATGTCCAAACGAGAGGTAGGACACAAACAGCTATTTTGATTTATATGAAATCGTGCTAGTATACAGCCAACTAACTCGTTTTTGAATGCTGTTATCTTACCTTAGCATGGTGATGTTCTTCCTCTGAAAGTGGTGACCTACACCACAGTGTCCGCCTCTCTGGTGGCCCTCCTCATCACCTTCCTCCTGCTGGCCATTCTTCGCAAGCTGCGCTCCAACCTACACAGCATCCACAAGAACCTGGTGGCCGCCATCTTCCTCTCTGAGCTCATCTTCCTCACTGGCATCAATCAGACCGACAGTCCGGTGAGCACCAGGCAGAGTTATATTATATATAATATCAATAACATCATTTTATTTGAATCATCTTGTTTCTGTGAGATACTAAACCTGTTTCTTGTCTGCTTTGTAGTTTGTGTGTACAGTTGTGGCCATTCTGCTACATTATTCGTACATGTGCGCATTTGCCTGGATGTTTGTGGAGGGGCTGCACATCTATCGCATGCTGACCGAGATGCGTAACATTAACCAGGGCCACATGCGCTTCTACTACGCCATTGGTTGGGGGATTCCTGCTGTTATCACTGGTATGATACTCAGGTGCTCATTAAAAATGTTTAGTATATGAAACCATCTCCCTAACATTTTGTTTTGAAGTTCTTTTGGATGGTTCAAGTGTTAAAGGTGCAGTAAGTGAAACGCTGTTGAAAGTGGATCGGTTGAAGCACCACAACGCATTTGTAGCCAATCAACAGTAGGGGGCGTGTCCACTTATGATGGGTGAAGAGAAAGAGTGAGCAAGAGGGAGATTTGAAGAAAGACTGTTGAAAGAGAGATGGCTGAGAGACATTACAAACGAGAAAAGGTCTGGAAAAAGAAGGGTTATTATGATCAGGCACGAGCTTTAGAACCCGCGTTAATATTATAAATGCTTTCCAGCACTGCAGAAACCTAAAGGCCCCGATATACTTCAAGTGAAATCGAAAAACGAATTGATGTGACGTCGTTCCGAAAAAAATCAGGCCGAAATAAATTTCAAGTAAAGTTCCCTTCCCTTCCATCGCCTTCCATGGAAAAGTGTTGAAAGTTGAAAGTGAAACTCAAGATGCGTACGTGACGTCATGACGAGCGGACCTGGTCGTGTTAGTCTTTCGATCGGCAGAGGCACTTTCAACACTTTTTCCATAAATTGAACACAGAAGGCGGTCGGCCGAAACTTTACTTTATAAAGTTTTAAATATGGATATTTTTCTTACACAAACGCATCGATTTGCTTCAGAAGGCCTTTATTAACACCCCGGAGCCACGTGGAGCACGTTATTTGACGGACAGATGCATTTTTTATGGACTTCAAAATCAAAACAACTATTACTGCTATAATTACGCTTGGATTAGCCTGGACTTTTGTAATATAACTCTGATTTTATTCGTCTGAAAGAAGAATGTCATATACACCTAGGATGACTTGAGGGTGAGTAAATCATGGGCTAATTTTCATTTTGGGGTGAACTATCCCTTTAAGTGGGAAGGCCTGAAAACTGACACCAAGGTTGCATTGTTTTTGCTCTCCACGTGAGTAACACTGGTTTTGCTGTTGTTGTAACGTCAGCAATAGTAACAGGACAGTTTTGAGTGTTGTTTGTCTGCAGCTGCTGTGCTGCTAGCAACTAACAACAAACTCTTGCTTTTACAGACTCTTGTGTACTGTTCATTTCTTGTTATTCGTCATCTTTGCTTTATTTTTCACGAAGCATTATTTTACTTTGCTTCAGCTATGATAAGGAGACATCCACTCTTGCATTGTGTGTTTGTGCATTTTGGGGGGCGGAGTAATGAAGTGAGGTGTGTGTTTGGGTTGATTTCAAATATCAACAGGGTTTCTCAGAAATCACTTACTCCGCCTAGACCCCCTAAACCCTGTAATTCACATCCTGATTGTACATTGTTGCTTATTATTTGTCTCTTGCCAGGTCTGGCTGTGGGTTTGGATCCTCAGGGTTATGGAAACCCTGACTTCTGCTGGCTCTCTGTCAATGACACTCTTATCTGGAGTATCACTGGACCAATCTCCGTAGTGGTGCTGGTCAGTTTAATCTTATTTAGCACAGTGGAAATTTTCGTTTCATTTTCTTCTCCAAACTTTGGTGTTTGGTTTTGACTAAATAATGAAAAACTATTTCTTAACAGATAAATGTAGTCCTTATTGTGCTGGCAGCCAAAGCCTCATTTGGACGGCGTCAGCGCACAGAAAAGCCAGGAGCAATGTAAGTTCAGTGAGAGTTTGGTCAAAAACTGAACAATACTGAAATACAGAAGGCCTGAAGACCTTTTTTTTTTACATTCTCCTTTGCTCTTGTGCAGCTCTGCTCTTCGAGTGGCCTTCCTCCTCCTGTTGCTCATCAGCGCCACCTGGCTGCTGGGTCTAATGGCAGTCAACAGTGATGTGCTTTCCTTCCACTATCTTTTTGCCACCCTCAGCTGCCTACAGGTACATATGGTCATGTGAATAACGTACACGGTTTGTCAGAACAGTGGGACTTCTTGTCAAAGTTTTTAGAATGCCTCAGTTGTATTTTTAGAAATATAGATTATATTCAGAGCCAAGGTAAAGTAAAAAATGCTGTATTGACACAATTGTCAGAATGTTTAGTAATTAAATAATAATACATACAGTACCATATATTTTTAATGATCTGAAAGGAGTCTCTTCTGCTCACCAAGGCTGCATTTATTTGATCAAAAGTACAGTAAAACAGTAATATTGTGAAATGTTATTGCAATTTAAAATAATGTTATCTGTTTTAAAATGTAAACATTTTTTTTGTGATGGCAAAGCTGAATTTTCAGCATCATTACTCCAGTCTTCAGTGTCACATGATCCTTCAAAAATCATTCTAATATGATGATTTGCTGCTCAAGAAACATTCATTATTATTATCAATGTTGAAAACAGTTGTGCTGCTTAATAAAAAAAATTGTGGAAACCACAATACACTACCATTCAAAGGTTTGGGTAATGTGTATTCCATTCAATATGTATATGTAATATGTATAAATAACATATTTTTTATATTATTATTATTTATATTGTTACAGAAGATTTCAATATTTCAAATAAATGCTGTTCTTTTTACTTTTCTATTCATCAAAGAATCGTGATACAAAAATGTATCATGGTTTCCACCAAAATATTAAGCATGCAAAATTGCTTTTCAATATTGATAAAAATAAGAACCATTATTAATAATTGAGCACCAATAATAATTGATAAAAATCAGCATTTTACTATGATTTCAGAAGGATCATGTGACATTGAAGACTGGACTAATGATGCTGAAACATCACAGAAATAAATTATATTTTGAATTTTATTTAAACAGAAAACAGCTATTTTAAAGTGAAATAATATTTCACAATATTACTGTTTTTCTGTATTTTTTATAAAATAAACAGCCTTGGTGAGTTTGAGAGACTTCTTTCAAAAACAAGGGTAAAAAGCTTAATGATTCCAAACTTTTGACCGATACGGTATATACAGGTACATATTTATGCATACATATAAATGGAATTGAATTGCTCTCTTAAACCAACAGATATGCTTGTGTATTATGACAAATTTCTATCTATGTAATTATTCAGTAATGAATTTTTCATTCCAGGGCATTTGCATCTTCTTTTTCCACTGTATTCTCAATAAAGACGTGAGAAGGAACCTGAAAAGTGTCTTTACAGGGAAGAAAGTACCAGCTGAAGATCCCAGTACAACACGGGCTACTTTACTCACAGTGAGTTTGACACATTAAAAAAAAGTTAATTAAAAATGTAACAATTCACACGCGGGTACAATTTATTTGGTGATGAAACGTTAACAGTGAATTTCGTCTCCTGTCGTTCCAGCGTTCTCTGAATGGTGACGTCTACATGGAGGATGGAGGTCTGTACCGGACCACCATCGGAGAGTCCACTGTATCTCTAGAGAGCTCTGTTAGATCAGGCAAGAGTCAAGGCAACAGCTACCTCGTTTCCACACTCAGGTAAAACACCACGAGTGAATCATGATGAGTTATTTTGGTAATAAAAGTTTCCATTTGTTAACATTTCATTTGAAATACTTATGCGAAAGTTCTCCACACCTCCACCATAACCCCTTAAAAAATGAATCATGTTTCCTTTGAACTTCTGCAGCTCTTGGTTTTTCTCATTAAAGTGTTTGCCTGCAGCTGTGCTGGCAGCTGTTTCACTAACCTATTTGCACCAATTATTACCTGTTATATTGTGCATAAACGTCTCAAAGGAGCATTCGGTTTTTAGGTCACTCCACTGAATATCTTTAGATGAGACTAAGTACATTATGACTATCAATGGGGCCACTTTAGCCATATTTATGATATATTTTTTTTTTATAACCACTGACAGAGCCCTTCAGTATTGTAAAAGGTTTCCTAATTCACAGCACAGTGTTACATGGATCACATGGATCTAATGTTTATTGATTCATGTTTTTGATCTCTCAGACACACATTCTACTTACTGCACCGGTAAAGCATATGACATTTTCAGAGAACATTTTATTAGCTAGTGACTGAAAAAATCCTGGTTGTCATATTTGTCATATTGGCAGCTGCTGCATTTCTGAAGATTTCATGATCAACTTACTGTCATTTAATAACATTAGTGTGACTCCACTTAATGTAATGAAACAATTTCACAATATTCAATACATAGTTTTAATGTTGTTTTCACACAGGGAGAAGAAACACAGCATATCGTCTAACGGTGGAAAAGTGGGACATGATGAAGGAGATTCGTCGCTCTTTTTCCACAAGGGTAAAAAGGCAGAAGGTGAGGGAAAATATTCTTAAAAACACCACATACACAGACCATTGAAGGGTCAACTGGTGTCATAACGGTTTACATTTTGTTCCACGGGTTAAATCAGGAACTTTATAAATCAGCCTTGTTAAAAGCTCTACTGTTAGTTAATAGTCAGTAGGAGAGCATCAGCCAAAAAAAACACTACGAATTATGGGTAAACTAGAGCACTTCTGTAATCAGAGGCTAATTTTTCTGTTTCTATACAGACTCGGATTCGGACAGTGAGCTCTCAGTGGATGAACACAGCAGCTCCTACGCTTCCTCCCACTCCTCGGACAGTGAAGATGAGGCCAGGCACTCCAAGACCAAATGGAATAACGAGAGAACGCCCATCCACAGCACTCCTAAAGGTGCCTGCAGCCTCTTCTGTGACCTCTGACCTGCTTCTCTTTTTCATGGTTTATTCAAGCAAACACTAACAAAAACAAAAATCATTTTTAAATTTGGATGTTAGATAACTGTACCCATGTTGTTCTGCAGTTGATGCCGTGTCTGGTCATGGGAAGCCATACTGGCCTCAGGAGCCGCCCACAGTCAGTGAAAGCGAGGACACGGGTGGTCCAGAGAAACTGCGGGTGGAAACAAAAGTGAATGTGGAACTTCATCAAGGGAATAAACTAAACCAAAATGGAGATGTGTCTCAAAGTGAGAGTTCACCCAGTCAGCCAAACAGCAACCAGCTACCCAGAAGAGGTGAGCAACAACACATGTATACGTATATTTTATATTCATGTAAAACAAGAGAATGAAACCATTTTAGTAATTTATGTCTTCATGCATACATAAGATTGCATTTTATAATATTAAAATCATTTTAACTAATAGGCAACTTATAATCATTTTTATTAGTAATACTGTAAAAATATATACATTTAAATATTTTAATTATGAGGTAAGAACAAAACACTAAACTTGGCAAAAACTGCAAACTACAGCCACAGGAAAAAAGCATACATTGACTACAACATAATTAGTTATTAATATTTTGTTGGTTCTATCTTGTTTTGCATGTGTTCTTTGTATGACAGTCGGGCAAAATATTATGTCCACAAAATGTGCCATGTTTCATTGCGTTAACACAAATAGAACAATTGACTCCAAGCATGAGCACGACTACACAATATTCTTGGAAAACAGAATTGTGCCTATATGTAAATTTCATTACAAAACAAATGTGTATATATATATATATATATATATATATATATATATATATATATATATATATATATATATATACACACACACACACACACACACACACACACACACACACTCACCTAAAGGATTATTAGGAACACCTGTTAAATTTCTCATTAATGCAATTATCTAATCAACCAATCACATGGCAGTTGCTTCAATGCATTTAGGGGTGTGGTCCCGGTCAAGACAATCTCCTGAACTCCAAACTGAATGTCAGAATGGGAAAGAAAGGTGATTTAAGCAATTTTGAGCGTGGCTTGGTTGTTGGTGCCAGACGGGACGGTCTGAGTATTTCACAATCTGCTCAATTACTGGGATTTTCACGCACAACCATTTCTAGGGTTTTCAAAGAATGGTGTGAAAAGGGAAAAACATCCAGTATGCGGCAGTCCTGTGGACGAAAATACCTTGTTGAAGCTAGAGGTCAGAGGAGAATGGGCCGACTGATTCAAGCTGATAGAAGAGCAACTTTGACTGAAATAACCACTCGTTACAACTGAGGTATGCAGCAAAGCATTTGTGAAGCCACAACACGCACAACCTTGAGGCGGATGGGCTACAACAGCAGAAGACCCCACCGGGTACCACTCATCTCCACTACAAATAGGAAAAAGAGGCTTCAATTTGCACGAGCTCACCAAAATTGGACAGTTGAAGACTTGGAAATGTTGCCTGGTCTGATGAGTCTCGATTTCTGTTGAGACATTCAGATGGTAGAGTCAGAATTTGGCGTAAACAGAATGAGGACATGGATCCATCATGCCTTGTTACCACTGTGCAGGCTGGTGGTGGTGGTGGAATGGTGTGGGGGATGTTTTCTTGGCACACTTTAGCCCCCTTAGTGCCAATTGGGCATCGTTTAAATGCCACGGCCTACCTGAGCATTGTTTCTGAGCATGTCCATCCCTTTATGACCACCATGTACCCATCCTCTGATGGCTACTTCCAGCAGGATAATGCACCATGTCACAAAGCTCGAATCATTTCAAATTGGTTTCTTGAACATGACAATGAGTTCACTGTACTAAAATGCCCCCCACAGTCACCAGATCTCAACTCAATAGAGCATCTTTGGGATGTGGTGGAACGGGAGCTTCGTGCCCTGGATGTGCATCCCACAAATCTCCATCAACTGCAAGATGCTATCCTATCAATATGGGCCAACATTTCTAAAGAATGCTTTCAGCACCTTGTTGAATCAATGCCACATAGACTTAAGGCAGTTCTGAAGGCGAAAGGGGGTCAAACACAGTATTAGTATGGTGTTCCTAATAATCCTTTAGGTGAGTGTATATATACACATAAAAATGCAAAAAAAAAATATATGACCCTATATGATACATAGTTTGTGTATATATACATTATATTGTATTATTTATATTATATTATTGCTTCACTTTTATTAGGCATTTTAAAGAACAAGATCACGTATCCACCCCCACTGACGGACAAGAACATGAAGAACCGCTTGAGAGAGAAGCTCAGTGACTACCACCCACCCCAGATCCCCCGTAAGACTCCATCGGTGGGGTCAAACGAGGGCGTTCGCTCAGGAACCGAGGCCAACAGCATTGTCATCAAGCCACCTCCATTAACGCCCCAGCCTGCACCAAACGGGATCACTGTGGAGCTCGGCACGAGCCCCGTCACCCTGGCGGACCAAGACTTTGATTCCGAGTGAGTTGGATGTCAAATGCTGATCACTCAAATGTATTTATTTATGGTCTGAATGTAACACCACTCTGTGTTTCTCTTGTTAGTGGCAGCAATGAAACTTCAATCTGAGTCTTCATCGTGAAGGACATTTAATGAACTGGAAAGGGCTTGAAAAATCAGCGTCTGTTTCCCTACTAGTATTAAAGCACAACATGGTCCTGCTCTGAAGTAGTATTTCTATAGGATCATTTAATACAAATGGAGTCTGGGTGCTCGCTATCCCAGCATTCCAAAGCACTACGTTGCCCAAGTTCTACTGGATGAGGACAGAAAACGTTTCTGCCGTCGAAATGGATAAAGTTGATCTGGAGCTACAAAATGAAAGACTGATATTAATGAGCTTTTGTACAGTTAATTCCAGAATTCATCAGTCATAAACATATGACTTATGATGTGTAAGTAATGTTTATAGTAACATTTTGTATTTTAGGCGTAATAGGGTTATTTGTAAAATTGTAAATTAGGGTTTCATTGTGATGCCAATACTGAATATTTATGTTTACGGCTTTTGTTTACTGTGGTATTTTTTTACAGCACTGTTTTGAATGTCTATATGTTTTTTTATATTGTGCATTTTTAAGAGCTACCAGTTGTAGCTTAATTTGTAAATTTGTTGAAGTTTTCTTTTCCCCCCAGTCATGTTTCATGAATTATTAGTATGAAAATGCCCATTATACACATTGTCTGTCATTGGGTTCTGTATTGGGTTCAGTGGGCAGTGATTTTTACAGTGATTACCTCTGACAGTATTTTACAGCTTATGTTCAGCATGTCTTAATGTCTCTGCCATTGCTGTACATAGAAAAACAGTGTTTTATTACGTTTTGCTCTGCATCTAAATTACCAACAGAGAATCAAAGGATTCCTAAAGTGCCTGTCGTCTATTTTATAGCTCTGCCAAACCTCTTGTGTAAATAATATATAGACTGAGAAATTCAGGGACTAGTTTTTACTCATGTTAAAGGTCAATCTATGTGAAAGCGATGTCAGGTCAGTAATCATGTAATCTGTAATAATTTAGAAGCATTTATTGATCCGTAGTCCTTAAGTGAACACACGTTATCGTCACATTAAATGTGTATCCATGAAATACCTCCATTACTTTTCAAAGCTCGTAGATATTAGATACCAGCATGTAAAATAAGGTATTTATATTTGTACTATTCGCACTGATAATACATTTGAATGTTGTAAATAAATGAATTTAAAAGATTTAATTACAACTTTGTAGGATTTTGCCTTTTTACTTTCTTCTTTTTTGCTATTATGGTATTACCTTCACTTTCCACAGTTCAAAATTTGGGGGTAAGTATTGTTCAAAATAAATTAATACTTTTATTCAGCAAAGATGCATTAAATTGATCAAAAGTGACAGTAAAGGAATTTATAATGTGACACAAACATTTTAATAAATGCTGTTGTTGTGTCACTTTTGTGTGTGTGTGTGTGTGTGTGTGTGTGTGTGTGTGTGTGTGTGTGTGTGTGTGTGTGTGTGTGTGTGTGTGTGTGTGTGTGTGTGTGTGTGTGTGTGTGTGTGTGTGTGTGTGTGTGTGTGTGTGTGTGTGTGTGTGTGTGTGTGTGTGTGTGTGTGTGTGTGTGTGTGTGTGTGTGTGTGTGTGTGTGTGTGTGTGTGTGTGTGTGTGTGTGTGTGTGTGTGTGTGTGTGTGTGTGTGTGTGTGTGTGTGTGTGTGTGTGTGTGTGTGTGTGTGTGTGTGTGTGTGTGTGTGTGTGTGTGTGTGTGTGTGTGTGTGTGTGTGTGTGTGTGTGTGTGTGTGTGTGTGTGTGTGTGTGTGTGTGTGTGTGTGTGTGTGTGTGTGTGTGTGTGTGTGTGTGTGTGTGTGTATCATCATATTAGACTGATTTCCGAAGGATCATGTGACACTAAACGCTGGAGTAATGATGCAGAAAAATCAGCTTTGCCATCACATGAATAAACTACACATTAAAATTTATTTTAAAAGTTCTCTCAAAGTTCAAAAAGTTCAATTCTTGTAATAATATTTCAATGTTTGCTTTTTACCAATAGTACCCCCTACCCAAAAAACAATTATAATTCTCATTGTACCATTTGGTGCTTTTGCTAGTATTGTGTGATGAACACTAAAATAAACAAGATATATAAAATACATACGTATTCCCTTTAGAAAAAATATATATAAAATACATACGTATTCCCTTTAGAAAAAATATATAAAGTGTGATTAACTCATAAAATGTACAGTTCAGATGTTCAAATGTGAACACATTGAACTGTCGTTGAGCGCCACCTAGTGGACACACAATCATCCAGCGATGAAGGTTAACTGCAGTGCAAACACCCCAAAAACGAGTCAAACCAGACCTGTTACATATCTGTCTAGACTTATTTTCACGCCAAAACACGTCCACTTTAAAAAAATTAACAGATAAAAAATCCCTCCCGTTTTTTTCACCCTCGTATGCGTATATGACGCATAAACTTTAAGCATGGATTGACTGAGTTATGGGATTAATGTCCACCTCACTTGTTGAGACACAGAAGTCCCTCTGTTGTTGCCCTATTTAAATACTAAATACAACGAATAATTTAAGCACGCTGACTTCATTCACGGAGAAGAAATATCTGAGTGCGTTTTTGTCTGATAAGAAACGACTGTCAATTATCGGCCCCTTTAAGAGCGTCTGTCGCTGTCATTGACGAAATTTCCTGGTGTGAAGTGAGTCTCGCTGGATATCAACAACAGATGGAAACAGACCCCAAATGATGATTTGCAGTTTGAATGCGATTCTAATCCGGAATAACGCTGGGAATAACATCTGACAGCTAAGGGAGTCGCATTTGTAGATCAATGTGTCTGCTCGGGCATTTTACGCCGGATTTCTCATCGAGCTGGTAGCAGGTGGCGACGGAGCGGGACGAAGCTCGAATATTCATGCCTTTCTGTTAATGAAACTTAATTACGGATTACGTGCAAGGTGGGTAAGAAACTTTCTACCCCTTTAGGGTTGTTAATCCCGCGGCGGGCGGGGCGCGTGTTACAATGTATCAGACTGAAGAAGCTTTTGTTACATTGTTGCGTTTCGAATCCTCAAACTCATTACAGCGCGCGCGACTCGCGAGCGAACGTGCCACATTGTTTGTAGTTTTGTGCAGCTGCAGCACGTTTTCTTGACATGTGTTTATTAAATAATACATTATGTGGCTTAATAATGTGACAACCACTCCTTACAGTCAAGACGAGGTAAGAAAACGATTTTAAATATTTTGCACGCACACGAAAGCCGCCATTCTACACGCCATCGATCGGTAAGATGTTTTATAGTGACGAAAGGCTTTTTAGGTCAAGGCATTAATCGGCAATCTATTGATGGTGCAGCTGTGTCAACCCTCGATGTTTTATTAATGGGATCCAACTTGAACTACACGGTGAGGTGATGAAGATGCAAAACCCAGGAGTAGAATGATTGGCATTGTGATAGCGAGTATTTTAATTATTTAACTAGATATAGCAATACACGAGGAATAATGCAAAAGGGCGCTAAACATCGCTGACAGATAGGCTACAGTAATAGGCTGCGGAGGTTGTGACAATAGGGGCGGGTGGTGTTTGGAGAGAGTATGGGGGAATGGAGGTTGCCATAATGCTAGTATAGAATAGTATAGAAGGATGTAACGGAAGCACAGAGGAGCAGCTCGTCTGACCGCTGAACTCACCAGTGTCGGGAGAGTGAAAGGGGAGTCGCCCGGTGGTGTCAGTACAGAGAAAATAGTTCTGGTAGTCATGGTGTTTACCTATGATGTAATTGTGATGGGTGTTAATGTAGAATTACAATAGAATGGCGTCTTGAATAGAATACATTAGTCATAGAACGAATGTTGTTTTCTTTTGTAAAGCATTTCCTCATGCTAATAGTACATGCCAGCTAACGGGGAACATTCTAAAAATGTTGGCTAATGTTCTGGCAAGGTTCTTAGAACGTTGCCTAGGTTTTTCTCAAAGTTATGAACAAAGAATCTTCCTGTAACGTTATTTGAACGTTTGTTATCTAGTCTTTAAAGAGATGGTTCACCCAAAATTACCCTCACCATCACGCTATAGGTGTATTTGACATTCTTCTTTCTGAGGAACACAATCAGAGTTACATTAAAAAATGTCCTGGCTAATCCAAGCATTATAATGGCAGCCCAACATTTGAAGCCCAAAAAGGTCTTCCACCCATTATAAAAGTAATCCACACGGCTTCAGTGGGTTAATTCAGGCCTTCTGAAGCAAATCGGTGGGTTTGTGTAAGGAAAATATCCATATTTAAAACTTATGAAGTCAATATCTAGCTTCCGGCGGACTGGCTTCCGTATTCAACTTACAAAGAAAGTGTAATGCTGCGTTCACACCAAACGCGAATTGAGCGTCTGGCGCGAGTGATTTCAATGTTAAGTCAATGGAAAGGCGCGTTGACGCGCGTCTGGAGGTCCCGAGGCGCGTTAAGGCCTGTACACACCGGGACGAATATCGCGCGCGCTTATCGCCAGCGTTTTTCGTGCCGTTTTTCGGCGCGTCTTGAGTGTTCACACCCAAGCGATTTACACTGGCGTTGCGCTGAGTGAACGTGCACATTCAGTCGATGCGCTCCCGGTACACAAGATGGTGCTGCGGCACTTTAAGCCTCTGACACTCGCTTGTCACACAGAAGGAGAAGAGAGACAGTATTTACGTGCTTGCCAAAACCATAGACATATTATGTATATGGACAAAACCATTCACACACTTTTTGCTAACTGGCAAGCAGCATTAGCAGTTCATCTTCTTCTTTGTCTACTTACTACTTCTTCTTCGTATCAATGTGTGCTCGGCAAGACCGTTTTGTGCTTGAGCGCCACCAAGTCGTGTCACTTCAGCAGCTCCAGGCACGTGAACAAAAGCGCCGATCTCATTGGTCGGACAGTTTTTTACGCGCCGCGTCAAAATAAAAAAACGAACCCGAGGCGTTTTTTTTAAATGACGCTTTTACGTCTGGCATTTTGCGCGTCGGTGTGAACACTCACATTGGCGCCCATTGTTTAGTCCCGAGGCGTTAAACGTCGGCGATTAAACGCGTGCGAAAATCGCCCCGGTGTGAACAGGCCTTTACGCGCGGCGCGAAGGACGCGAATCCGCCTCATTCGCGCGTCCAGTTCGCGCGAATGGCGCGAATTGGACGCGAATTGAGCGCCTTGCGCGATACGCGCGTTACACGCGAATGGTGCTTTTGTGCATTCACGCGTTTGAAGCGAATTCGCGTCTGACGCCCGAGTTGAAAAATTTGAACTTTGGCGTCAATTCGCGCCGCGTTAACCAATCAGGAGCCTGCTCGCTGCTGTCACGTGGTAAAGTGACGTGTATGAGAAACCCTGCATAAATTAAAAACAGTACTATTGTGTCACAAAATGTAGTTTTAAGACGTTTTCAGGTGGGAATGTAGTTGTTTAAAGCTCAAATCTGTGGTTTATTTATAAAGAGAGCGCCTATTAAAAAAAATAATCTTGTGTTTTTGGAGTTGTGAGATCCAGGCTATCACCGGGCAATCACTGCTCATAACCCCAGCGAAGGCAGCCTTTCCTCGGCCAGTCCTTCTGGCGTCTGCCGCTGGCTCTGATGTCCTGTAGTGGTTCGTCTTGTGTGGATCTAACGGGCGATCTTTGCTCTCATGAATATATATAATTTGTTGTCTGCCAAATCGTTTTGACTGAGGGCAAAGAGAAGTTTCATAACTTTATATTTTAAGGATATTTAATCATACATGCAGTGAAGATAATGTAGGAGTTGCCTGGACCACATTTGTGTGGCTATTAATGCTTAATATATATGTTTAATGAAAATGAAAAGAGGCAGAGTGGTGTTTTATGACATATTTCTCCTGGAGTGCCTTGAACGCGCGTCAATTTCGCTTCCAGCGCTCGATTTCTACGCGCGTCCAATTCTCTGCTGACGCGCGAATGCATTCAAAATGTATGCGCGTGAAACTAGACGCGGTAGACGCGATTTTGACGCTCAATTCGCGTTTGGTGTGAACGCAGCATAACGCCTCTCACAGTTCAAAGGGCTTGCGCTACCGTCCGACGTCATACATTGTGACAGTTAAGCTTTTTTCATAATCTGAATGTGGAATGTGGTCTGGCGGAAGCTACATATTTTTCTTTATGTTAAATATGGATCTTTTTCTCACACAAATGCATAATTCACTTCAGAAGGCCTTTATTAACCTCCCGGAGCCGTGTGGAGTACGTTTATGGATGGATTCGCTTTTTTGGCCTGCCATTATAATGCTAGGATTAGTCAGGACATTTTCAGGATTTACAAAAGGTTGGGACTCCAACGCGCTTTTTCCGGATCTTGTGAAGTCACCATGTCACTCATTTAAATAATCCCCTTCCACGGAATACGCAAAAAAGGGCCAAGGCCTGGTTGAGCTGCGCTAGAGAAGACGAAGAAGACGACTTGCTTTAGGCAAGTGTTGTTGCCGTGTTGTCGAGACACTGTTTGTTTGAAACCCTTTTGTTCGGCCTTCCTAAGGCAGACACATTTTTAAAATGTGTTTTTAACATTACAACCCCAATGTTTATCTGTGTGCTGTTCATTTTATGGATTTCCAGAACCTAAGAGAGTACAATGTCGGCTACGCACAAAAGATTCTCCTGAAAGATGGAGCAGTTCCCACTTTGTCGGACACAGCCACAGACTTCACTTGCTTTATTACTGGATGAATCAGCATTTTTGAATGAATCTCTGGTCTCTTGTCACCACCCTTTGGTGTAATGATGCAATTGATTCAATCTTTATTTGAAGTGTCATTACTTTCAAAAGGTGATTTACTGTATTTTGATTGCTATCATATACATCAGTGTTTATATCCAAACTATAAACGTAACTATTTAATATTTTATAACAGTACTTCTGTGTTCATTTGAATTGTTACAGAAATAATGTTACCGTGTGTGGTTGAAAAGACTGCTTGTGAAGCTTTTTCATATCTATGCATTTCAACTGCTCTCTGTGGCTCAGCGGCAGTGCCAACACAGATCTGAATGTTCGCTGTGATCACACTTGTCAAATGTTTAATAGACACAGGCGAATCGCTATCATCAAGGAATATGTTTGCATGGGTGTTTAGATCACAAACAAAGCATTTCCGTTGCTTCATAAAATTGAAGTAAAACCAATGGAGTCACATGGATTACTTTTTATGATGTCTTTATTAACTTTTTGGGACTTGAAAGTGGTAGTTGTGTAGGCAGTCAATGGAGGAACAAAAAAACTCTCAGATTTCATTAAAAAGATCTACATTTGTGTTCTGAAAATGAACAAAAGCCTTATGGGTTTGGAACAACATGAGGGTGAGTGATTAATGACACAATTTTTATTTTTGAAGGCTAAACTTTAAATGGAAAGATAAAGAGCCCCCAAATTAGTGCTGTTATTGTTAGCTAAAACAAAATCTCTTTGTTTTTCATTCATTTAAAGAAAAATGAAATAAACACATTTTAAATATTAGATGAAAAAAATTATTAAAAGAGAAATCTAATTAGAAATGTCATCTTGGCAACTAACTGAAATAATAATAATTAAGGTCATTCCGAAATCCCAGACTAAAACATTTTATTTCGATCATATATTTTCTGGTGAAAGACCTGCATAAATCAAGAAGAAAGCCAAAATATTAAATGTCATGGATGAATATTTATTATGTAATTCAATATAGATGGGGGTCAAAATTACAATTTTCTCCTGAGATTTGCGGCCTTTAGAAAGATGGCAGACTCATTTTATTTTTACACAGAGATTGGTAGGTCTATTAGCAAAATCCCTTGACTTAAGCAATCCTTGTTGCATTATATGCCAGTTCAAAAATGGGGAAAAAGCACTTTTTCCCCCCTGCAGTTTGCAAGCCTATAACTCAAAGTATTAAATATCTAAATAAAATTTTAGATTTGGGTTCTTAACAAACTTTTCTTTTGGTATCTTAATTTTTAAGGCCCTATGTTGTTCTATTTTTATTTTAGTAATGATAAATTACTAAATTACTTTAGAAGAATAAATTGTTGAAACTAGAAATGTTGCTCATTTCCCTCTATCAAAACAATTGCATGGAATGTGTCTGACTGACTTTAGATTCTGTTTTTTGGCAAACCTTTCTTTTGGAATCTTAATTAAGGCCCTATATTGTTCAATCCCATAGATATAGGAATCTCAATGCAGCTCCATGTCCAAATTGTTGAATATTACCCATTTTCAATGGCCAAAATGTAGGTCTTTTTTTTTTTTTTAGGTGAAAATTTTAATTTGTATCCCCCCCTCTACAAAATAGTGTATTACTCAAATACTAATTTAATAGTTTGGATTTCATCACTATTTATGTTTGTGTTTCTTTGCACCTGGTGTCATTTTTAGGTAAGTTTTTCTTATACTATGAAACAAAAGAGAGCAAAGCTAGTTTTACTTTAGGCCTGATGTAGTACTCTGTCACAAGCAAAACTTTTATAGCAAGAGGCCATGATTAGTTTTGATATTTAACACCGTCATAATTTCTCATAAAATGCTGCGTTCTAATGAGTTTAAACAACTGACAAATCTAGATGTTTGATACCATACGCAGATCTTTCCGTTTCCCTCATGAGAGCTGCATGAAACGTCTGCTTATTGTCAAAAAAGCCCCTTTCTAATTCACAGGAAGCCAATTTCAGTCTGCTGAAGAACAAGACGGTTGGTGTTAAACCTCAGTCCTGTCATTATCATGTACAGCATGTTGTCTGAGCTCTGGAAGTGAAATTAGAACTCGGTTGGAGGTTTTGAGTGTCTAGGCACGCATACGGCCGCTTTGTTTCCAGGCCTGCTTTGTTTGCTGTAAGGTCAACTAACTGCAGGGAATGCAGAGTTTGGAACACCAATCGCTTTATTTTGTGCCCCAATGTGGGCCTTTGGTTCCTGGAGAGATTTTTTTTTGTATATATAATCCAGTCACATGTTGCAAAGCTGTGTTGGTGTTTTAGCCTCAATATTTTGGGAAATTTTGTTGATGCACAGACGTTTAAGACATTGCCTGAGGAAGAGCACAATAGATCATGACCTGCTTCTTTCCATGAGTCTAACAGCTGAAATGTCCTGTTTCCATCAGGTAGCAATTAGCACATATTCAGATTAAAGATTAATAATTAATATTATGTCATTATTTACTCACACTGTCATTCTAAACCTGTATGACTTGCTTTCTTCAGTGGAACACAAAAGGAAACATTTTGAATAATGTGCTGGTTGCTTTTTTCTATACAGTTACAGTCAAAAAGGATGCAAAAGCCCCATACATTATCATAAGTGTTTTTCCTCACAATTAAAAAAATATTTTCCATAATTCCGTAAAAGGGCCGCTACAACCTTGACATTATCATTCTGAAATAAAACAAGTTTAAGTTGAAGTACTAAAAAGGCTAAAACTATAATATAAAATATATATATTTTTATTTATAACTTTATTTTGATATAAAAATAAGTTAAAGCTAAATAGAAATATAAAAAAACTAATAACATCAAAATTACTAAAAATAAAATGAAAACTGAATTCAAATAAAAATAATTTATAATATTAATAAATACTATAATTTATCAATAATAAATGACTCTGTTGAGGAATATTCAATTGTTATATTAACGCTTCACCTATGTTCAAATTCGGAACTGTACAAATAAGCCAATAATTTCCTTAATTTTATGGCTAATTGATCAATGTTTGTTGTTTTATTTAACACCATTTTGTCTAAATGAATAAAAAATAAAACAAACATTTTTAAATGCTACAAGTGAATTTAGGCATCACATTATAATGCAGATTATGAGAATTAATGAGAAGTACATTTTAACAGTGTAATAAAAATTGTTTTTAAAGATTATTTTTAGTTTTAAAGTAGGCATGTGCCGGTATCAAGTTTTCATGTTGCGATTAATTGCTGAAGCTTTTATCACGGTATACGGTATTATCACGATATTGAAATAAGTTGCAAAAAAGTGTTGTCATACTATAACGGGTTTAATAACTTTCTTATAACAAAATAACCAAACATTTAAATACAATAAAGCAATACACACAAATTTATAAAGTAAACAATATTTAAAACCGATTAAAGTGCAAAAGAATTATAAAGAACAATAGGTAACACAATAAGGTCTCACTAGTTAATGCATTAACATTAACAAAGAATGAATAGCTACATTTTTATAGAAGTTATTCTTCTTTGATAACGTTAGTTAAAAAAGCAACTGTTAGTTAGTGTTAGCTCAGGTCCATTAAATAATACGGTTTTGATTTTAATAATGTTATTAAATGCTGAAATTTAAATTTTAACTAAGATTAATAAATGTTTTAGAAGTATTTGTCATTGTCAATTTGTTAAATAATAGACCCTTATTGTGTGTGACTGAACAACAAAGAATCAGAACATATTCAAACAATATCTAGGGCATGTAGTCCAGATTAAAATATAAAATGTTTAAGTTTGAAAATGAATAGCCTTAAGTCTTTAAGTATTAAGTATTTGGTTATGTGACGAGCACCGTAGCGAATACAGAAAACTCTTTTGTTTACGAGGATTACCGGGGAAATGGCTGAATTTCTGCTGTTCCGTCAGCGCCCTCTGCTGTCAGAGAGTGAATGCGTGTGTCCTACACGCATTCCGCCATGTGCTCATGCACGTTGAGTTTGTTTACGTCAGTGCACGTTCCTCTTTGACGTGCTGTTCATTTTAAACGGTTGATGGGGAAAGTATTCTTAAAATGCATTCTAAGAAATCTAAATAATTCGTAATAAATAATTATTCACAGTATTTTGAAGTGCCCACAGTAACCATATCGTGCATGTTCATTATTGTTATAATATATCGTATTACCGTGTACCGGCACATGTCTATTTTAAAGTACCTTTGCCATCTTCTTACGCTCACTTAAAGTTGGTGGAAATGAGCGTGTATGTTAAATATCCAATACTGACCTATATGTACAAATATTTAAGTCAAATCTTTTCGAATCAGTTCGCAAATCCTGTCTGAATGATTTGTTTACAAGTCATACGGATTTGTAATGGCATGAAGGTGAGTATCTTTTACTTATAACTTTTAGGTAGACTTGAAATGTCCTCACACTTCAAACCTCTACATTTAAAACTGGACACGGGTCTCACTTTGGGCCAAAACGACAGTGAGGATCATGGGGCCTCTACCTCTGACCCACATACTGTACAGAACAGGGTGCTGGCCCACACTAGTCCCACATCAGCTGATCTCTTTCAGATTGTAGTATTTTCTCTCAGCGAGTTCAAGCGGCCCAGTTCACAGACCTCAATACCCAGTGCAGAAAGACTATTATTATTGTGTAAGCGAGTGAATGTCAGTTGCACATTATTCCTGAGCTAAGAATGGCTGGCTTTGTCTAACTCCGCTTCTGGATTTCACTTGGACAATGAGATGAAGTATGTTTTACGTTCTTAATGAGTGAATATTCATATGGGACTTTCCATATTCCGTATGTGCAATGATGAACATATGAAAAGCCAGGACTTGGTCTAAATGAGAATGAAATTTATCAAGATAGTATTGTGCAATTACATTTCTTCATCGCTGCACAGTTTCATGTCACGATGACTTAGAAGCTGCTTTTGTCCCTACAGGGTTGCCAGCCGCCATGTTAAGATAAAGACACAGATCTCTGTGTTGAACATGCTAAAGCGATTGGATAAGATAAGGTTCAGAGGACCAAAGCGAGATGAGTTCCTGGACCTTGCCGAGTCCCCCAACGCATCTGACAGCGAATGTAATGACGACATCCCAGTAAAACACAGAAGCTCCATCAAAGACACGGAAGAGCAGCGAGACCCTGTAAGTGACATTCCTTCCGTTGTGGGAATATCAAGGGAGAATCTGTCAGAAAGTGCTGAACACATTTCTCTGTAGAAAACTGTAGAGATGCGATATGATTGTGAATCAGGCGTTTCAAAATGGTGTAGACCTCTATGTTGAAGATTTCCTAACACCAGTCATAGAAAACCATTCATATCAAACACAAAAACAAAACAAAAATCCAAATTTATTTGAATTTCTTTACTCCCATTCTGTTTTTTTTATTTTTTATTTATTTTTATAAATATCTCATTTGTGCATGTTATTCTAAATCAAAAGTGGTTTCTTAATCTTTACATATAAAGATTAATATTTACATATCATCGCTGTTGAACGGAAACCTTGTATCTCAAAATGCTACTTTTCAGGAAATAGAAAAAACATTGTATTTTTATTTATATAGTTAAACACTGTGTTGTTTATGGCCAGACACTTGCATGAGGCTTTTATATTATTAACATTTCACCAAAATCAAGCATAAATGGAGTTATGAGGTTTTTGACCAGCGAATTAGAGATTGTTTTGTCCTTCATTATAACGTTCGCATCTGAGGCAGTAAGTGCATCTCATTACATTTTCATCAACTTATTTATAATGTTTATTGTAGCGCTCAGTTTTTTTGTTATTTGGACAATCTCATATTACAAAAGATAAACAAAAGGCACTCTTCTCCGCTCCTCGAATACATAAAACATTAGTCCATATAAATATATATATATATATATATAATGTGTGTGTGTGTGTGTTTCCTAAATAAACACTGTATTTATTCAAATAACCTGTTCTTTATTTACCCTTGCACTGCAAACAAGCAGAGATGGTTCAAACTATGTGCGGCACTTCGTTCACGATTGAGGCAGGCGGTGTTATGAGGCTTTACTGACAGTTTGAGGGTCCAATAGAGTTGAGGTTTAGTCGCAAGCTCTTTTTAATAATTTTCATTGGTTAAATATTTGCTAAACCCACAGACATGCATAATTATCAATAGTAATGATTTATGAAAATGCAATATTCATGTAAACGCCACTCTCAGCAGAGTGGAATCTAGGGATATTCGCTAACAGTATAACGCTGGTCATGTATTTTGAACTTAGTTTTACCCCCTAAGCAAAGAATGAAAAAGAAATGTGTATTTGCATAGTATTTGCATAGTATTTAGGCAGTTACAGTAGAAGTCTATGTACAAAAAATTTATTTTTTATTTTTTGTTATTTATGTAGAAATGTATTGGCTAAATGTTTTAACTGAATATTTAACAAATATTCCTTTTGCGTTTCATGAACAGATACTTGTAGAATAGCATTCTTAATAATGGTAATAAAAAAAAACACGTATTCCCCGTCACTTGCTTCCAGCCTGTATTTAGTTCCTGTACTTTGCATTGCATGAAGAGGCTGTCGGCCAAATTCCCAAAGGACTTTCAGCCCAAACATCCATTTGCTTTACTGTATTTCTTTCTGTATAAATTACCTCTTCCTGTTGTTGCTGCGAAGATTTCCCACCATCATAGGCAGGGTTTCACTTTTGTGCTTGGTGGGGCACCTTGGGGTAGAATTTATTATTATAATAAAAAATAATAAAGAATTTAATAATTAAAGCATTAAAAGGGGTTTAAGGGAATAAATAAATAAGAATGGTAAAATAAGTTCCAGGTCTAATTTTAGTAGTCTAATAAAGTAATCAATTTAAACTATTTGCAAATAATATTTTATTTTGAAATGTACACAAATAGAAAATGCAACTTTTTTTGCCTCGTCGTCACATTCATTTATGAATTACACGAATCATGATTTCATAAAAGGTTGAGTAGTTTGCTTGCATCACTAGATAGCAGAGGTGGACAAATAGTCCATAACTCTATTACTTGAGTTAAAGTAAAAGTACCACTGGTCAAATATGACTCAATTACAAGTGAAAGTTGTAAAGATAGATTTTTACATAAGTAAAAGTAAAGAATGACTTGCTTTTTAAAAAGTACTTAAGTATCAAAAGTAAAAGTAAACACATTATTTTATTGTTGCATTGTTTTATGTATCACGCTGTGCCATCATGGTGGTTTAAGCCAGTCATGCTCCATCTGACATGCTAGCATACGACTACCTTGAACTCATTTAAATACTTGTTTAAAAGTTACTCTTATCAAAGTCGAAATCGTACTAGAGTAGAAAGGAAAGGTTTCTACATTGTTTTTTTGACAAGATTATGTAAAAACATATTTTTGAAAGGACTTAAGTTAATATTAGTCCAACTACGTTATTGCATGCTAACTAACATCATTGTCAAACTTTACCTATGCGTTAGCATTGTATTGCCAAGGCTATGGCAACTTGGCGGGCAAATCCATTAAAAAAATGTTTTGACCGACAGTCAGTGTTAAATTTAACAGCAAATTTTGATTTAGTTTTAGTCAGTCTTTTTACTAACATGTCATTTCGTTTTTGGCATCATTTTGGCAATTTTAGGCATCTGTTTTTGTTTTAGTCGACTAAATATAATAAGATTTTATACATTTTAAAATTCAGTACTTTTGCTCTGGCATCTGAGAGGCAGCTTTCTGTGTGCGCTTCCGGATTGAATTGAGCTCTTTCTCTTTCGTGTCGTTGTCTTTTTCAGACTTTCTCTTTCTCTTTCTCCCAGACATTCACATTTTTGAGCAATTCAAATGTTCAGTTCTGACTGGATCTCTAACTCATCCCTCCCTAACATTTGTCTCATATGTATTCGTTGACAAAAAAGTAAATCGATTTGTCATAGTGTTTGTCATTCACGTTTTAAAGAAGAAAAAAATAATAATCCACTGACTTTCAAAGCGGCTACATTGAAATTACTTTCCACTTCGAGGACCTTGATAGAAATGTAGTTGAGTAAAAAGTACAATATTTGTCTTTCAAATTTAGTGAAGTAAAAGTCATAAGTTTCCAGAAAAAATACTACTCAAGTAAAATACAGATACTCCAAAAGTGTCCTTAAGTACAGTACTCAAGTAAATGTACTTTGTTACTGTCCGCCTCTGCTAGATAGTCTATTACTGTTGGTAGCTGAACATTTCTACCATAAAACAGTTGTCTAATACTTGTTGCATCTACTTGCATCTTTCCACAAACTCTCGTTGCGTTGTCACCATAAACGGCTGTGACAGTGCCAGACTGAACAGTATTGACAGTAAGACCCGCCACCTTTTGATTTTGATTGGCCTTCTCGATCCTTTTTGACATGACCCGTCGTTCACACCGCTGGATCGTTCACACCCAGACTTCTAAATACTTCTAAGGCCCTAGTCTTAGAAAAAAAATCTAAAAAGTTTCTTTGTAAAGCTGCAGTAACTTTTCTTGTGGACGTTCGTTACTGATGCCGCCCTGTGTTCAGAACTGACCTTTGGTGTTTCACATGCAATTTTACAAGAAAAGAACTGATCGGAAAGCACAATTTGAGAAAATGATGTTATTAAGGGCTTTCGTATTGGTCGGCCTCGTCTAAGCACGTTTTCAAAGAAATTGCATTTGCTTCTTATAATTTGATAAGCACAGGAAATCTCACCTAAGAGATCTGCTGTGTCTCTGCAAGCTTATGAGCTGGTCACCATGGTTACAGCTGCCGCACTGGCGTCCGGTCGGTGACTAGAACCGTGATTTGTAGAATCCTGGTTATGCTGAACTTCTATGAAGACGATGCTGTAACATCTCTGGCAGGCTGGAGCACACATCTGTAAAATGTCTTTTACGGGAATCCTAATGGACACTCATTAGACCGTAACGTGGCCATATTATGTGTTGTTCTGGCAAAAACATAGGGTTTTTTCTTTAATGCGCTGATCAGTTTGGAGATTTTGGGCTATTTGGCTTTTCAAAACATGTTGGCTCAGACTAGTTGAAAGAAAACATCCAAAATATTTATTTTATTATTTTTTGCACTTTATCTATTTGTGTCTGTATCTGTATCTAATAATTTCTAGTTATGTATGGCCGATTAAAAACTGCTGATGATCACAGCTGATTATATCCTGTCAATCAAAAGGAGGCGGAAAAACATGTCATACTCATATTGTCTGTGAAGAAAATGTTATGTTGAATTTAGGGCAAGTTAACGCTACAATAAAGCATTAACAGTTATTAAAAAAAAATAGCGACACAAAAGCAGGCTCTATTGACACTATAAAGTTATATGATAAGACTAGTCGGTTGCAAAATTAGTCGTTGCGAACATTATTAATTATGTGTTTGAATAAATTTGTCATGAACACATGCGGTAATGCAAACTACCTTAGTTTGAGTTGTATACAAACATACAATTTTTTATTTGAGTGTAATTTTATTATATATGAAAATAAATAGCAGTTGAATATAATAGTTTGAGCTCTGTTAATTTTTTATATTAAAGTAATGTACCAAATTTTTCTGAATGATAGGCTATTGGTATCGGCGGAGAAACGTAGTATTGGTGCATCTCTAATCATTTCTGATGCGCATATTTATAACATTTCAGAAAATAAATAAAAAATGTTTGCAATTTCTAAACTGGGAAAAAAAATGTTTTCCTATTAACCTGGAGCCTTAATTGAGAGTGAGCCTTCATGAACTTTTGAGCTTCTCATCATTTCTCTTACTGATTTTCTCCAGGCTGGTTCAGGGACTCTCACCATGTCTGCTGCTCCCATCCAGGACTACAAAATGTGTGATTCAGACCGACTCAATGAGGTCAAAGGTCACCTGGAGATAGCCTTACTGGAAAAGCACTTTCTTCGTGAGTAACCCAGAAAATGTCTCTATTTTACATGGTTACATCATTCTAAATTCTCATCGCTGTTCCCCCGAAAAATATACTCTCTACTCTCTCTTTGGGATATCATACTTTGTCATTTTTAAGCCTGAAGTCTGTTATAAAACCTTGCAAGTTGTATCGCTGCCTACTATCTGCATAGTCAGCAGTCTTTAAGGAAGCTGTCATGGGACTGGCTGCATTGACAGTCGACTCATTGAAAGTGGAAGTGGTGAACAGTAATCCTAATATGGCTAGCACCCACTTTCAGCAAATCAGTTAGGACTGTACATTACCTAATTAATATTCATGAGCCATGCTCTGGGATTTTTATATTTAATACAAATATAATAACATAGTATATGCATTTGAATAAATTCTATTTTTTGTAAATGGTTGCTTTTAATACAAATTTAATATTTAAGTACTTATTGTATTTAAATATTCTATAATAATACAATGATATACTTTTAATGCAATTATAGTCTGTTATAATTATACATATTTAAAGATTATTAATTTTATTAAAGTATATTATTGTTATAAATATTTACTCTCTTAATACAATTCATTTTAAATTATTTAATAAAATTTGTTTTCAAGTCTGTTTGTAATCAACATTTCATTCAACACAGTTCATCTATCATGGATTTTTTTTTTCCACTGAGCTTGCTGCAATGCATTTAGGGATTGCATACTTTCAACCACACCTATGATACCTTCATTTATGTTATATATTTTTTAACGTATTCTCAGATGTTTAAAAGTGGAGTTTTTAACCTGGATATCCAGAATTTGTTAGAAACGGCTTTTCAGGGGAAAAGTGATTTGTCCTCACAGGCCTCCAGATCGGCAATATATCTCAAGCTAAATGGGCAATGGCTCACTGTGTCTGTGGATTTATCACCCTGGGCAGTGGAGTGAGATCATTCTCATTAGGACGGGAGCTGCCTGCACCTTACAGCGATTAAACCCACCATGTATACTGCTGATCCCGCTCACCTGTAGCACTTTTCAATTAGTGAGACTCTCAGAAGCAGAGATTAGCCCTCCACTGGGGTTCATACACACACACACAAAGTCTTGCATACAACAGACGTTTTCTGGAGTAGAATCATCTTTTTCTTGTTTCTCATCTGGTTTCCCATATGATAATTCAGTTTCCCTGTTCATTATATTGGCTTAAACGGAACATTAGTTGTGTATTATAAGGTTGGGAGTGTCTGGTCTATTTTTAGACCGCGTGTGTGTGTGTGTACGCATGCAAAATGCCCCCGAGCACTGCAGTACTGGAAAGCAGCAAAAGGTCAGACCTGTGCCCCCAAACCGTTGCTGCCCAAAAAAAGCAGACTGGACTTATTAATAGTTTGTTACACAACAGAAGCCTCTGCACTCAAAAAAGGCAAAACCTAATGAATGACTGGCTTTGACTTAGTAACACAGTGTAGAGGGGATTTAAAACTGTGCATGATGCTGTTATATGAGGTGATGTCAAAGATTTGGATGCTTTTTGTGCCTCTTTACATCTGGACTGGATTTAATTGTAGAATATAAAGAAATATAAAAACAACAAAAAAATATATATTTTTATTATACAGTATATCTAAAAAAAAAAATATATATATATATATATATATATTTTGAATAATGCTATTAACTATTTAAATAAAAAAGATATAACATTAGGGCTGCAACTAATGATTATTTTGATGATTTATTAATCTGTAAAAAAATTATTTTAGTCAATTTAAAAATCTTTTTAATTTGTCCTCCAAACAATATGTAATGTATATGTAATATAAAGCCTATGAAAACCAATATAGTGACTGTATCTATGTAGGCTATGCTGTACATTTATAAGCAAAAAGGTGTTAAAATACATTCTAAACCTAAAAACAACTGATTGCTTACTATTTTAAAGCGAAATTAAAACGACTAAATTTAAAATGATAAACAATTAAATCACAATGTTAACTTATACGGGGCAGGAAGAACACGCACACATTACTGTTCTCATAAATATCATTACTCATGTTACATGTATATTTTTAAACCTATTCATAACTTCGAACAAAAATATTTTAGCAAAATGTGAATTTTAGTCAGAATTATTGGGTATTATTGTATATGTATATACAGTATGTATATGTCAATTTAGCGCCCAAATATTTCACTGCTCCGTGACAAGTTCATGACCAATCAGAAGCATTACATAACAGTGTAGTACTATTAATATTTATGACCGTGAAATAAATAAGTCCAGAGCTTTTGACCAGTTTACTTGAGTAGCATAAGTCCTGTGATGTTGGTAGTTGCCAGTGGCCAGTAACAAACGGTCAAAAGATCATAAGATAAATCTTCGTATACTTCTATCCCCAATGTCACTGGTCTTGGACCATATGATGTGACCTCTTTGGAAGCTACAGCTGTCTCAGGTTTACAATAGAGTTGTGCTAACTGCTAATGACTCCTACAGTCAGAACACACCATGCAAACATGCACACTGTCAACATGAAAGACCTTCATTGCTAATGTTCAAACATATCATACTTATTATAATTTTTTCCCCATTCAACTTTCTGGAGGAAAACGGTGCTCTAGTTTAACATGAGTCCTTCACGTATTCATTATATCAGATGGCTCTATGATGAGCTAGCATTGGACTGTGGTTTTGTGTAGCCTTCACCATTGTGTCCATGGTCTTTTTGGCAGAGAGAGACACGGCTGATTGTGTGAACTATGTGAAAGGATGCTGTCAGTCAGAAAGGCTTTCATATGCTTAATTGCTTTGGTGTAAATGGACCATTAGATGCTATCTCTTTTTTTTTCCTAGCTTTTTTTTTTGCTCTTGCAAGTTAGTGTGAGCTGAGGCGGAAGTTTGTATGTCAGACAGCGCAGGGGAAGGACAGTGGGCCAAGATCCAATCTGGTAAACACATCCAAAGTCCTTATCAAGCCATAAAAAAAGTGGTTTACATTTCAAATTCCTTCCGCATAGTTGCGGTCTTAACAATGTCCTGATATCTTCTGGGTTAACTTTGCAATCCCTTTATCATATTCTTCTTCTTTTCCCCATTCTATTTGGTGCTGCTAGTGGCACAGAAAGGACAGTAAATGAGTGTAAAAGTAACCTAAGTACATTGTGACTAAGCAACTCAATGTTTAAACACTATTTTGTTGCACTGAGATTCTATTACATTCACCTTTTGACTTACAGGTCTTGGTTTACAGTTAGTTACCATTACGTTTACAGTAAGTGGTGTTTGAGTTCAGGGTCTCATCTCAACATTGCAACATTTCAGCAAAAATATTGTTCCAAGACTGTAAGTGCTTCTAGCGTGGCAAGGATTAATATCTGCTTGCAAGATTATTTCTGCCACTGTAACCAAAAGGAGGTTGAGTTTGCATACCAGAACATGAAAAAAGCTCATACAATAGCACAAATCTAGCAAATGTTCCCAAAAGGATTATTCATGTAAAGCTGCAAAACATTTCCTTTGCACGACATGTAACGGGATTAGGATATTTGTAAGTATTCTGTGGTTTGCTCTTATTCTTATTAACCGTAATATGATTTGTTATTATTTATAATTTTGTACAATTCGATCTAAATTTGCTTGTCTTCTAGTGGCTTTACACTCTGAACACGCTGTAAAGTGAAGAATAGCATCATGGGGGATTAGATCAGGCTATAAATATTCATTTCGATCCATTGTTTTATCATTGTGAACAGCTTGTTCAGTCCCTCTGTCCACTAGCTCCGGGTTTAGCGACGGCCCCTGGGGTCTGCACTGATCATCTGGATTCAGATGTCTTCTCTTTAGCACACCTGCCCTTGAGTCAGCGGCAGGGGGTCTTTATCATGACTATAGCGCCTCTGTGGGAGATTCAGGAACTGCTGAATTATAGATGAAGATGGGCTTGTGTTCCAGGCAACCTTGAAGCAGGCATTGTGTGAAATAGAGGGCAGGTGGAACAAACTACTCTGCTGCATGAGAGTCTAGGCTAGAGGCAAAAAGTTTTCAGTAAACATGCTCTGAAGGTGTTTGTTAGAATCGTGACTATGTATTTTTTCCTTTTGTTAGATCAAGGACGATCTGCCTCTGCAAGCGGCTACATGTTTGTTTGACTCGAGAATCAGAAATTGATGCATGTCTCAAATCTTCCACTGGTTCCTCTGCTGATCATCCTTTCCTGTGAGCGTGCTTAATTTAGTGTCGTCTTTTAAGATTTAGGATGACTTCATTGGTCATGTGTAGGCCTGAATCAGAGTTTCCACAGAATTCGAATTATGTCATTCACACAATGGTACACAAATCTGTAACTGACATGTTTAGTCATTTTCTTTTTATTACAGCATATTGAAAGGGTTTTGATTAAATGTCATATAAAGCAGCAGTGAGCCACCTCAATCTTTTCTGATTGGCGCTCTGTTTTTTTTTATTTTTTACTGTGCATAGAGCCTATAGTGATTTCTCAGGACATCTATTTCTATGATATTTGTCAGGTGCTATGGAAGTTGTATACCTTGTATGATGTTTGAAAATATACTTTCAACAGCTTTAAATAGTATTGTAATTTAAATAGTACAGTTATAGTATTTTTTTTTTTGGTTTTATTTTAACTTTCTTTTTCATTGAAACGTTGCCGTTTTGTTTAGCAAATAAAGAGAATAGTTAAACAGTGTTTAAACTGTGACTGTTGTTTATTTTCATATCTTTTGTTTTGATCCTGCAGATAATTTGGATGTGCATACTTAACATATTTTACCATGACCTCTATTTTCCTACTTTTGGCACAGGAAATATAGAAAAAGTGTGCAGATTATATGTAGGCATGGTCCTTAATGTATTCATTTTCAGCTTATTTAGGTACATTTTAGATTAACTGAAGTATTGTACACATCTCTCTTAATTACAGAAATACTTATACATTTTAAATATAATATTACTTTTAGATATGTTTGTATAAGGGCACTAAAAAGCTGTTACTTTCATCTCTCATCACTTTGCTGTGTGTGTGAGACATCTCTCTGATCATAAATAAAATATTGATTTTAAATGTATTTTATGTATTTGCTAAGCTATAATAAACAGTCAAGTCACCTTTATTTTTATAGTCCTTTTATACAATAGAAATGGTTTCAAAGCAGCTTCACAATAATAATCAGGAAAGTAAAAGAACTAAGATGCAAACTTTATCAAATAAGAGTTTCAGATTCTGCTGTAAAACAACTGTAGCAAGGAAATAATGTCATTATTCAGCTCAGTTCAGTCTTGATTCAATTCAAAGTTCATTCATTATGAAACGAGTTCAATTCAGCTATAAAGCTCTACAGAAGACAAAGTGTCATTATTCAGCTCAGTTCAGTTCAAGTTTTGTTCTCATCCGATAGTATCAGTGCAGTCAAATCAGTTTTACTGAATATTAAGTGCCCCCAAATAAGCAAGCCAAAGGAACTCAAACTCCATCAGGTGACCGAAATGGAGAAAAGAACCTTGGGGGGAAAACCAGGCTCAGTCTGGGAGGCAGTTCTACTCTTGCCTAGATGAACATTTAGCCAGTCTTTATTGCAAAATAAACCTCAAGAGAGTGATACAAGATCCCGATCATGCTGTCAGGGTTTATTTTGCAACAATGTCCAGCTGACTCCTCTTTGTATTACTTGGATATTTGATGTCTGTGGCCAAATAGACCTGAAGCTTGCTGAAGGTTTCCAGTAAAACCACACCACTGCTTTTCCTGATGTCAACAACAATCTCCTCAGTCCTTCAAGCATGCAGTTGAACTGTTTTCTTTGTGCATTGCTCACAGAGGAGGAGTTGAGGAAGCTCAGAGAGGAGACAAATGTTGACACCCTGAAGCAGGAGCTGGAGAAGGAGAAATCGAAAAGAGTCGATCTCGAGCAGAAAATGAATGATATTCTCAGATCCAGGTATGGGAGGTGATTCCACAGTATACAAGTTTCCCACAACAGCATTTGGCACGTCTATTGTATATAGCTTAATAATTATATGTTCCATTTGAGTTTTTTCTATATTTGTTGTTAATACTTCTAAACAATAAGTGTGCTTGATCCAGACTAGAAGATTCACCACCTCCACCTCCAAAGCCACAAGTCACTTCAGTCAATGGAACAGGTAAAGCTTAGATTGTCCTTCTTATAGATCTGTAGAAATCTTGAGACCCACTTACTTATGCATTGAAATTTTGACATCTATAAAAGCAATACATCATATTCACTTATGCATTATTGTTAGAAGATTAATAACTACAGCATACTTCGATACTTCGATGTCCGTGTGCAGCCCAAATTTTTTCACACACAAAGTTTTCACACGGACAGTGGGCGTATAACACCGCATGTGCGAGTAACTTGAGCGATTGAAAACAAAGTCCACTAAATAGTGCACACGCACCGAACACGTCTTTCCACATTCACAGCCAAATGAGTATACTTTGAAAGTGAAGTATTCCCGGTTCTTAAGTGACCCTACAATATATTCATTCTAAAAGACAAGATATGTGTTATAGCGCACATCTGGGATGTGTTCTGCACAAAAATGCAGCCTTTATTGGTGAATGCAAAGTAATGACTACATGCAGTCTCGACCTAAATAAAATGTTATTGTGTTTTATCTGGTTTTGAGAATGACACATTTGGCTTTATTCTTGCTATTTGTGTTCTCATATGGAGATAGTTTGGATGTGCGTTGTGTAATTACTAGTTGGGGGCACACAGTCCCTCATTTAGAATAATCCGGATTCATCAACATTAGAACGAGAAGAATACATTTAATTGCATGCGCACCTGTCCTGCCTGAAATTTTGCAGTTTTGTTCTGTGCGCTTAACAACACTTTACACACCAGTGCCCTTATTTTGAAGCATGATTATAGTTTATCCATCGCTTCAGCTGATTGATATTTGATTTTGGCTTGTGACAATCACTTTCTTTCATGCTTCAGATGTTTTATTATATCACAGTTCATTTTTTTCCCCCCAACTTTGTTTTCATTTCACGTATAATTAAACATCCCTTGAAATTGCCCAAAAAAGGCCAAACAAGGCTTCTTCCTCATTTCACACTGTACTTTTTGTATCTCTGCACTATGAGTATCACTTTCTATGAGCCATTAGTCTGTTTTAAAATAACATTTGTGATGATGCTCAATTGACAGTGTAATTCTGAGAATATTGCAGCCCTTTTTAGGTTGTAGATGTTTATATTGTGACTCAGTTAATGTCTGTAATGCTGCATTGAAGTGTTGTGCTGTTTTTGAACTGATAGGGGACAAACAGAAGGACACCTTAAGCGCTCGGCTGTGGAAATGGCTCTATGAGCGCTTTGGTGTTTATATCGAAGACTTCCGCTTTCAGCCTGAGGAGAATACAGTCGAGACCGAGGAACCACTAAGTGCTAAAAGGTGACCAGCCCAAATAAAGCCTCCTTTGGTTTCTTTAGATTAATAATTTACAGGCTTTGAAGGGAGGTTGAACAGAGAACTGCTCAAGCAATGGGTCATTCCTGTTATGCAGTACCTTTTGAACTCTGTAAACCCTGGTCAGACTCATACTCTGGTCAACTATACTAAAAGATGTATAAGTTATTTACACAGTATCAAATTATACTATTATATATATGTATTCTTACTTTTTCCATCAATATTTATACAGATTTATTTATTTATACAAGAGTTCTTTCTGATTCTCGAATCTGATTGCCTGAGAACCTTTTCCAGCTGTGCGATATTCCCCCAGTATCAGCACTGGAACCGTTTCACTGTTTGTATCAATCCGTTTGCGGCGACTGCCATGGCGGTCGAGCAAATCCACCATATTTAAAAATATATATATATACTACTGTTGTTGTTTAGTTTTAAGAGGGTTTTTTTTAGGTGAGAATGTAGTTATTTATACCTCAAATATGTGACTTGTATATAAACATAGCGCTTCTTTTACAATTTGCTTAGACGCTTTCGCAGATGTGAGTTCCAGGCCTCCAGCGGTTGTTCAGTGCTCATGTACCCACAGAGAACAGCTTCATCTCGGCCAGTCCTTCAGAATTTTCCGCTGGCTTTTATGTAGATAGTGGTTAAACATGAGACATAACTAATTTGGGGTATATCAAACGGCCAATCTTTGGGTTTATTTAACTCAAATCCTGTACTAGAGCGCTGCTTTTGTACGTTTGACTGAATTGTTTGCTTGTATTTATTTCCTATTGTATTTTATAATGGCTATTGTTAATTTAAAACTGAATAAGTTTCATATTTTTATCCAATATACTCAAATGTATGTAATGAAAACAACATATGAATGACCTGGATGTACTTTTGATTCTAGGTGTGATTTAAAACCCATTTAGGTTTTTCTGTGTTTTTATACTTTTTTTTTGTTTATTATTGTATATTTTATATATCTTAAATTGTTGTAATGTTGAGCTGGATAGGACGTTCAACTGACGTCTTTACATACTGTCTCAATTTCCATGCTATTTCTGGCTTTATGATTTCACCCGCCTAACGGATCTCATTAAATAATTAATTGTCTTTTCTCCTCTTTGCAGATTAACTGAAAATATGAGACGACTCAGTAAGTGTTTTCGTACTGCAGCCCAAAAAACACCCCTCCAAGCCATAACGCTAAATATTTGAATGGATTGCAGCCCCATTTTAATTCCCAATCAGCCTGTTTAATTCCCATCACCTCTGCTGTGTCACAGGCATGAAACTGACTGTGTTCTGGTCTCTGTGTTGCGTGTGTGTTTTCAGAACGGGGTGCTAAACCTGTAACTAACTTCATGAGGAACCTTTCTGCCTTATCCAGCTGGTACTCTGTCTACACGTCAGCCATCGCCTTTATTGTGAGCACGGCCCACCACCCACACAAACCCCCACAAAACACTATTCATCACTGTTTATCATGTGTATGAGCCACCCGGTCCAAAGTGTCTGTTTTACTACCATAATTAAAATAAATAAAATGTGTCGCCAAGCTCATTGTTGTCTGTACATCACCAGATTTGGAAAAGCCCCGCCTCAGGTTAAACTAATCTGTTACACTGTTTAATGTTTATTAGGTCAGTGTGATAAAAGTTGGCTTATCTTAAGATACAAAAATGTTGATAAATAGTGCCGCCACATGTTTCTGTTTGGTGGCTAACATGGTTTCAACACAGCCAGAGACACGCCTGACATGCCATCCTTCATTTTAATGTCTTCTTCCCTCTCATCTTTTCCACAGATCTATATGAATGCTGCCTGGCATGGCTGGGTTATCCCCATGTTTCTATTTTTAGCCATTCTGCGGTTGTCCTTGAATTACCTCATAGCAAAGTACGTCTGACATAATCTATCACTGGTTCAATTCACAACTAGTTCACAAACCCATGTGCTGGTTGCATGGCATGGGATCTGATCAATAATTATAAATCCCTTTAAACATTATTTAGCATAGAAAACATTCAACATTTTAAATTAATTAATTATTTTTAAATCTTTTATTACATTTAAAAAAATATATATATATATAATTTAAATATGGGCTCTTATTTATACTAAAACTATTCTGTCTGTATATTTTTCTAGGGGTTGGAGGATACAGTGGAGCATTGTGCCTGAGGTGTCTGAATCAGTGGTAAATATTAGCATAATTTCGATTTATTAACATCATTAAATTTGCTTGATTTAAAGCCTTAATGCTTAATTTTGTACCCTTCTTTTTATTAGGAACCTCCAAAGGAAGATCTTACAGTCTCAGAGAAGTTCCAGTTAGTGTTGGATGTTGCACAGAAAGCACAGGTAAATGATTTGTAATTTTGTTCTAGCTGTGGTGGTGTAATGCAGACACCTTTCATTTTGCTTCACACATAAATCTGTTGATGCTCAAGTGATGTCTCTGTACAGAATCTATTTGGAAAGATGTCAGACGTATTGGAAAAGATCAAAAAGTGAGTATGTTAGATATTAAACTGTGGGGATGGGCGGTACGACAGTATATACTGTGTAATTGTTCAGATGTCATTTGGTTCTGCTTTTTTAGCCTAAAATGTTATAATCTTTGGGTGTTTTTGAAAAACCTCATTTTGCGAACTAGTCCTAGGTTTTTGGACCGATTGCAAACCAGTGCAGCAAGATTCTCTGGAGTCTGATTGTCAGTAATTTGCATACAAAAGTTGAAATTTCGATTCATGGTCTCTAAGGGACACCAAAACGTTAGAAGAGGGTGGAGCCACTTGGAGGCTACAACTTGTGAACGTAATGAGATATTTTCACCAAACTCGGCACAAGCTCAAAGATCTCATTCTGTGGTCGCATCAAAAAGCATGCAGAGACTGGCCACTTGGTGGTGCTATAACATGGAAAAAACATTAAATGGCTATAAATGAGCAACCCAAAAGGCCAAAGTATACGTCACTTTTTACGCATACGTGAGGGTCAGCGTACAGTGCGCGTGACGCAATTTCGTCATAAGATGAGGACGCACATACTGAACGCGCACCACCGGATGCGCCATTTTTGCGCATTTATTTTTTTTTGCAGTATTTACATGGGTTGTAACCAAGCCTGTAGCACTCCACTCAGAAACTGAAGCTTATGCGCCTCGATCGCCCCCAGGTGGCCGTCCCAGTATAGCTCATAAACCCCACCTCTCCATGTATTACAATGGACGTGAGACAAACTAAAAAATGTAATTACACTTAAAATAATTGTTTCCTAAAGATGGTTTCTGTCATTTTAGGCAGTTTTTAACACGATTTCATTTCAAGTGTTCGTTTTTTTAAAATAAGTTTTAGTTAGTTATTTGATACTATAAAAACGGGAGGTGTGACGTCATGATTGAAGGCTTCTCTGAGTGAAGTTGTCACTGAGGCACTAACTGACTATTTTTGGGAGGAGATTGGATATTTAGCTTTAATTCCATAACTGTTTATTTCACACCAACATAATGAATTGTTCTGCATCTGTAAGAGTGTGGGCGGGCTTTTGATAATCGCACCTCTACTCCCTGCTCTCTACTGCGCAACTCCGGTCCCGAGATCACTACTGCGCAGACTCAGTTCCAAATCTGCGCAAGATGTCAGCGCCAGGTGCGGGCCTCCCAAAGCTTCAACTCTCGTCAGCGGAAGTCAATGAAGTCGCGTCGTCCATATTTTTTTACGGTCTATGGTTGTAACTCGTGGCGAGAGATTGCTCAAAACTGCGCATGCGCCGAATGTCCGTGTAAGCGTACGAGTCAAAAGAAGCATACTTTGCAAGGCTGTGCATTCGACTGTGCACATTCGCTCGCATATTTTTGCACATGCCCACGACATTCATACCACATGGTAGAACTCCTCATTCTGAGCAACTTTGGACCGCCACTGTCAGTCAAATCGTTCATTAAATATCGGAGATTATTAAAAAAAACTATTTTTGTGAACTAGTCCTAGTTCTGGACTCTCTTTTTTTTTACTTTGGCCTTTAGATAGCTGTAGGTCATTTAGAAAATGGGTGTGGCCAAATATACTTAAGCTTATAAATCCTAAACGAAAGCAAATAACTTCATGAAACTAGATGAGCACATGCAACATATTCTAAACAGGCGTGCAAACTTTTATGGAGATCAGACCATGGGTGGCGCTATAACTGTTAAAAAGCATTATACAGTGCATCTTTTTTTTTTTTTTTTTTTATAAATTTGCAAAGATTTCAAACAAACTTCTTTCATGTTGTCATTATGGGGTATTGTTTGTAGAATTGAGGGAAAAAATATAAATTTAATCAATTTTGGAATAAGGCTGTAACAACAAAATGTGGAAAAAGTCATGCGCTGTGAATACTTTCGGGATGCACTGTAAACCATATATTTCCTATGGTAAATTCCCTGTATTGGCTGTAAATGGTATTTTCCATCTATGATCAAAGTGGTTACAGGCTTGCTAAAGGCCTTAAAGCACTTGAAACCCTGTTAATTGCTGCATGCAGCTATATTTAATATTTATAAAAAAGTATTATTGTGAGAGCATGATGATGATGATAAAATTACTCGTACTATGATATTGATAAGATTTTGGTAGTACTACCCATTAAGTATGTTTTATTGTATAAATGTACATTTACATATGTATGATATGTACTGTATATATTGCATTGCAGTCTGTTCATGTGGGTGCAGCCTGAAATCACACAGAAACTGTATGTTGGTTTGTGGATGGCCTTCATCGTTTCCTGTTTGCTGCCATATAAACTTATGGGATTCATGATTGGTAAGAAATTCAGTTTGACGTGCAACAATAATTTATTAATTTTTTTCTCAAGTCTCTAATTTTCATGTATTTGTGGTTATTTCAGGGGTCTATGCCGGCATCAAATTCTTCATCATCGACTTCATCTTCAAAAGCTGCCCGAAATTGAGGGACAAGTATGACACACCCTACATTGTATGGGCCAACTTACCCACAGACCCGCAGCTCAAAGAACGTAACAACGCCACACTGAACAGACGGGTGAGTGGAACTGTTCACATGCGCAACCTCATTGTTCCAGTTTCAAAAGGCTTGTAAAATATTAATCCTGATTCCTTTTTGTCTCTTTGTGAGGAGGAACTCGTCAGTTATGACTGAAAATGAACGATAGCTTCCTCCCTTAGTAGCATTAATCTAACCAAGATACAACTCTTGATGGCAAAAATAATACATAGTAATATAATACAATATGTGTAATTCAAGAGTGACCTGGCCAAGCTGTCCAAAAAAAAAAAAAAAAAAATTATATATATATATATATATATAATTTTTTTTTTTTTTTTTTTTTTTTTTTTTGGACAGCTTGGCCAGGTCACTCTTGAATTACACATATTGTATATATAATTATAATAAAGTCATTATATTACAAGCCTTACATAAGAGTTGTATCTTGGTGCTTGTAACATCTCAAAATGTAATTAAATGTAATTTCAAATGAGATTTTAAAAGAAATAAACTAAAAGAAATCAATAAAGTGGTTAAACATGAATTCAGCCGATGGAGGATGTGTAATTCCTCTTTTTCATTAATAAATGGCAGGATTTTGGTGTGTGTGATGGTCAGTCACATGTTTATTCTGTTATTTTTCCTCTCTCAGCTGTCTGGGTTTGAAAAGGTAGGGATCTAGTGTGGCCTTTGGTTTGACAACAGTGCCTGTGTTTGCCACCAATGGCTGGTCCTGCGTGTGTGTGTTTTATATATTATATATATATATGTGTGTGTGTTGTCAGGAATATGCAGTATAACACTGACAATGTCTGTTGGCAATTGGATCAAAAACTGTCCATTTCAAAATGCATCTTCTCACTAATTTGCACAAAACGTATGAAAAAGACTAAAAAGTACCAGGATGTTTTTGATCCATCGCCATCAGACAAGGTGATAGTGTAGAATCCTGTGTGTGTGTGACATGCAGGGTTTATATCTGAGAGTTTCTCTATGCTATAGTTTAGTGTAGAATAATAGGCCTAATAGTATTTTGAGGCAGTGACTACATTGGAGCAGTCAAGCTTTTACATATTTTAACAACAAATGACACTTTATGGAGACATTTGTTGAGAATTAAAAGGAAACTATCATCCTTTTCTATTTATGCACCACTTGCCAAAAAAAAAAAATAATGTTACCGTGATTACATAAATGTCTTGTGTAGGTGGCTTGAAACTCTGAAAAGCTTGGCTCTTCTGGTGTTGCCACTTTGTAGTGTTTACTTTTCAAAGCTAATTACCTCTCAGAAAACGGAGAGGTAAAGTGGTGATCAGATGAATTATTTTAGAAAAAATGCATATATTTACTTTCAAAATGGTTGTTGTTTGAATCATGTTGCATATTATGCGCTTGAATGACTATAGGATCCAGGTTTTTGTCATGTTTCAGCAGTGGCCTCGAATTGGCTACATTTAGTCAGTTGTATGAGAATTAGTCAACATTTCTTTTGCGGATATGTTGTATTTGCAGACGTACTCTCTGTGCACGATGAAGAGGTTTTCTGCAAATATAAGGTTTCTTCAACTGTGGCCACTTGTCCTGTAGACTTTTCGAAAATAAAGTCCCTTTACATACACTTTTCTCACTCTCAAAAGTTTTGTCTACTAACAAAGTCAAAAGTAGACATACATTATTTGCATGAGGAAAAATATTGAGAATTAATAAATGGTTGTCACACAACTGATGGTTTAATTTTACTGTTCATAATATTATAGTTCTATTATTATTATTATTATTTTATAGATGTATATATTTAATTTCTTTAAATTATAAATCTCTATTACAACAATAATAATAATTAATAACAATAAAATAATAAACTGAGTATAAACAGAGTGAAATAAACTATTTTAACATCTAGTTGAATTATGTATAGATTTAGTTATTTTAAATTATAAACAAGATAATTCAATGTTAGTATGTGTGTATGTTTAATTATAAAAACCTGTTACAGTAACAATAAATATTTGTTATTATTAATCATCATGTATATGTTTTATTTGAATCTATAGTATTATTATTTTAAAATTAAATAAGCTATATAAAACTGATTGCATAAAAGAGTGAAAAAACATGTAGCATGGATCATGCGTATGGATTAAAACAAATATATTATTCTATAAAAATTACAATTAGATGTTTTATCAGTTTTAACAATAATATTTATTATTATTATAGATTTGTTTAACTTAAACAATAAAATCTATTCATAAGACAATTAGAAAGTAGCAAAAATAAATCATGATGGCATTGAAAAGTTACCAAATTGTATTGTGAATACAGTATTAATTATTAATTGTATTAATATTAAAATGTAATCAATTTTATAGTGTATATTATTTATAACAAACTTCTGTTATTTTTAATATAAATCAACTCCTACGGCTTAAAAGTGCCCGTAGTTGAAGAAATGCCCATAAACATTTATCAGATGACATCTGTCTTGCTCAGCCCCAAACTCTAACACATACTGTAAAGAAACTAATACCTTGGTCATATGGTAGTATGTTGGTGAGTGCTAATACCTATGATAAGTGGCTGTTTAACTCTGGCTTTGAGCTTTGCACTAGTCCTCAGCACCCTCCAGGCATCCCTTGCTACTGTTTGGCATCCAACCCAGAGAACTGAGTCTGTCACCAGGAGCCCACATGCAGTTGAGCCACTGACCCATCATTCACTATGCTATAGGTCAACACTGCTGCTTGGCTCAATGACATTCACTGGTTTTATAACGATTGACAAGCTTCCCCCACATGGGTGCTGTTCTCAGGGCCCTAAAGTGCTGATCTAGGATCAATTCTGTTCTTTATCTGGTGAGGAGTTCAAAGATAGCATTGATCCTTCATTGACACACAGGAACCTTGGGTTCTGGGGCTTTATTTACACGTCCTGCTCCTAAATCAATCATTTTGCTTGTTCCTCACAGCAGATCCAGCCGACGGTAGCACGTGGCGCTCAATCGGCTGGAATGTCATGCGGGATTGGCCGTGAGGAGGAAGGCGGACGGGCCTTCAACACCAAGAGAGGCCCGTTTCATGAAGTCTTCAACTTGTCTGAAAACGAGCGCCCCCTGTCAGGTAGGAACGGAAACTGCGGTAGCTTTGAACATTTCATATGTACCTGCTGTGTTAAAGAATGTGTGATTTGATTCACAGTGTGCGAGAACGGATGGCGATGTTGCTTGATCAACAGGGACAGGAAAATGCCAACTGACTACATCCGCAATGGTGTCCTCTACGTCACAGAAAAGTATGCATGTTCAGATGCACCAGTACTGCAGGATCTTCGTTTACTGTTTTGCAGATTATCAGTTTTTGGGGCTTTTTCAGAATTTACTCCAAGCAAAGGTGTAAATGTTTTGTTATATTTAAACAATAAGGCACAAGAGTTTGTATAAGAGCATTGTTAGGCCCACTGTAGTCCCTCATGATAATACAATGCTTTTGTATTTTTAGTTACCTGTGTTTCGAGAGCTCCAGTTCCCGGGCGACCTCCTCGAAAAAGAACAAAGTCATCAAGCTCCACGACATCACAGATATTCAGAAGGTCTGCCAGATGTTTTGTGGATGTTTAACTTGTTTATATTGAGTGCTTGGTTTCTAACTGGATTCTTTACGCATGTTAACAGTACAAGGTGTTGTCAGTATTGCCTGGGTCTGGGATGGGGATCTCAATTACAACGCCATCCACTCTAAAGGTAAGTGGGCAGCAACCAATGTACAGAAAATCAGAGAGCACGTGTCTCCACCGATACCACTAGCCGATTATTCAGAATGATATCTGCTGATACCGATAGTTCGATTTTTCTAAAGAAAAAAAAATCTTTCCCAAATAATGCTGCAAACTATATAGGGAAGCCTCTCATTTGGTACTTTACTATAATATCTTAGGTTAAAATGAACAACAGAAGTTGAATATAATAGTTTGAGCTCTAATTACACTCCAATAAAAACTGAAATGTTTGTTGCACATAAGGTAGTTTTCATAAACGCTTGTCTTCATGGCAAGTTTATTGAAGCATACATAGTCAAGTCACCTTTATTTTTATTTCTATAGCGCTTTTCATAACAATGATTGCTTCAAAGCAGCTTTACAGTGATGATAGGAAATTAATTTTGTTTTAGATGAAAAGCTAAGTAAGTTTTTGATTGATTAAGTTCTGTTGTAAAAACTGATTTCAAAATGTAAAAACGCATGTAAAAAATATATTGCACAAAATGAAAACAATAATGTAAATATCATTATAAGTGTGAATCAAAAAATGAAAAGCACATTTAAAAAAAAAAACAAGCATGATTTCATCTCTTAATTGTCTTAGTGTGTGCTTTTTTAAAATCTAATTTCAGCTTTTAATCTCCTAATTAGTACTTTTAATCATAATTTAGATTGTCATAATTTTGACTTTAAATCCAAAATTTAGAATTTTTAAAGTCCTAATTTCAACTGTTCATCTCACAATGACTTGGCATGTCATATTTTTGACTTTTTATCTAATAATTAGAACTTTTAAAATCATATTTTCAACATTTTATCTTATAATTGTGACTTATCATGTCGTATTTTCGACTTCTCACTATTATGAATTTTAAAATCATATTTTTGAATTTTATCTAACAATGAGGACATTTAAAAATCATATTTTCAACATTTTCTCTCTTAATTATGACTTTATGATAATTGAAATGAGCTGTTCAGTAATACAGTTGAGTATTTAGTGTCCCCAACATATACAATTAACAGTAAATAAGCTCTTCTCTAGTGATCTTTTATAGCTAACTAATGAACATCGGACAACTTTCCTGAGGTAAATGCAAGGTTAAGTGACATTGTTCACAAGCTGTTTTATTGACACCTTTCTGCGACACAGATTGATCGATTACATGAGACACGATTAATTTCGGTAAGATGTACTGTATCTTTCAACATACCGTCTAATATTCATGCATGTTTTTTCATGCTATAACTTGTATTAAAGCTGCCGCCTAAACTGAGGCGCTACAACGATCTGCCATACCACATTTAAGAGCATTAAAAGTAAATAAATGTGTAAATAAAACATAAGTGCCATGTCGGATGCAGCGTGCGTGCATGCGTGCGTGCGTGCGCGTGTGTGTGTGCGTGTGTGTGTGTGTGCGTGCGTGCGTGTGTGTGTGTACATATGTACAGTATATATGTATGCAAGCTGCATCCGACATGCCACTTATGTTTATTTTCTGCTCGAAGGTGACATAAGTGACAAAACATTGCATAATGTAATAGATTACATTTAAAAACGTTTTTGTATTTGGGGGAATGGGACATCATGTTCTGGCTACACAGAACAGGCTAAGAGCATTTTATTAGTTAAGATTTTGTTTATTTATTTTAGCAGCATAAAAATTTATTCAAACTGGGTATAAATTCTATACAGAAAGTGAGCACTGAAGCGCTCCATGACTGAAAAACTGAAGCACTCTACACTACAAAATGAATCTCCTTCGTACATCGTATCTGAACATTGTTTTTTATGATGAGAGAATTTGCGAGAGTGCAGAATTCAGTCACAACTAAACTCTGATATTTTCACGTGTGAACAATAAAATGCCTCTGATTGGCCATAGCATTCACAAGCTTAACAGAAGCGTGTGTGATTTGGTTATAATGCTCAATGCAGCCTAAAATATGTTCAAAGAAATCTGATGCAACATGAGCAGCTCTAAATGTAATGCCGGAATCTCTGCTTTTTCATTAAATGTATTGCGTCCGTCGCAATAAATGTGACATGAAAATTGGTGACATTGTGCCGGGGCATATTTTGCCCCCTTATCTTGAATTTGTAGGGGCATTTTTGTTATTTTTAGTGGTATTTTTGCCCAAATGTTTTTGTGTTGCATACATTTTTTCACGTTGTTGATGTATAGAAAGTTCAAACAAACAGCATATATTTGGAATGGATTTTTTTCTTGTGTATATGTATACATTATATTATATACATATATTGTTTATATACTGTACCTACTGTGCATTTATAGGCTAAATATTGTAATGAGTACCGTTGCACACCTAGGTTTAATTATAAATAAATTAAATTGAAAAGCTACCTGTGCAACTTCTTTTCTGTATTATTACTTGCTCTCTGTAGTAGGATATTAAGGTGATATTTTTCAAGGTTGTTTACACAGTTCAATTCCACCCTTTCACCCCGCCAGGTTTCTTTGCACATTGTTTTTTCTGGCTCCAACCAAGGCACCACAGTGAGCACCAGAGGCAGCTGTTTACCACTGTAGCTAGGTAACAAAGAAGGTGCCAAAAAAGGAAAAGCTAGTAGGCTAATTGTTCAGCTTGCACACTAACTGAAATAACTGTATGTGAAATGCTCACTGTATTCATAGCATTGGTTAAATTATATGAAATGTGATCTAAAAGACACCATAAAGCGATTCTGCTGGATTTCTAATCAGGCACCAAACTGAGTGTCCATGACATGTTCTTTCAGCCAGTAGAATCGCTTCTACACCGGATCGCTTTCATACCAACTGCGATTCATACTGGAGTCCATGCGAACGTTATTGTGACATCAAAACCACTCTAACTTTTTTGTCTCTTCCGCAGCCTCTTGTGTTTGGTGCCATGATTCATCGGGACGAGGCCTTCGATGCCATCAATACTCAGTACATGAAGATCATAAATTCTACAGCAGCTCCCACAGTTCCAAACCCAGAGACATAGCTGGATCAACATATGACATGAGGTAGTCCATAAGGCAGCCCTAACCTTACTGTAGCACTAACCTAACCGCTATAAGGAGAAGATGGCGTCCGGAAGTTGTCCACCCAATCTCCAACCCAAAACAATGGATTTGAGGAGGAGAAACTGCAAAAAAAAAACAAGTTTTTCATATTCTCTTTTAGACTACATGTGAGTATTAGGAAGGGGTGTTTTATATAATGTTCTCTCCAATGGCGTACTATAATCTTACACAAGTGTTTGTCAGGATGGGTGTTATTTTATAAGGTTAGGGGATGGTTGTGCTACTTACTTGTTTGTCCCGTGTCCTACAACCGCGAAATGCCACTTCAAAACAGGAGCTGGTACTCCTTTGTGTGTAGTCAGACCATATAACCGTCTCTCAGAGCTTACCGCCATTTTCACTTAATTGCATCACCGCTGGCCTTGCACAAAGAAGCAGCACTTAGTGTTGCTGAGAGCTTTTAGATGTGATTTAGGAGGGAAAGGAACCGACTTAACCGTCAACCGAAATCCATACGCGCAAAGCAGCTCGCAACTGCCGAACACACCGTTCCTTGGGACGCGCCAACTTTCTCTTCATTATTTGTGATGCTTGTATTAACTTGACATAAATACATCCTCACATTTTAAAGGAGTAGTTCACATAAAAATGAAAATGTTTACTCTCGTTGTTTTAAACTCATATATTATTACGTAAAATACAAAAGGAGATATTTAGGCAGAATGTCCAAGCTGCTCTTTTCACCCCAAAACGAAATCAACATTTACTCGAACTCATGTTGTTTCAAACCCATATGATTATCTTCTGCGTGTTGCAAAAGAAGACATTTTCTCCATACAATGAAAGTCAATGGGGTTCAGAACCACACACCCAAACAATTCCACATAACACGGGTTTGAAACAACATTAGGTTGTTTAAATATTCAAATACTTCTTGGTATTTTATCCTCGTACTGGTTTGGATAAACATCAGGGTGCATAAAAAAAAACTTTTATTGTTATTTTTACCTAAAGCACAAAATAACTTTAGTAATTCTTACTCATTAAATGAATGTGCACAAATAAAAGACAAACTAAGCCAGAATTAGCTGGTCATGTTAATATATTAATTCTCATTCCCCGTCATTGAGCCCTGAGATTATTGAAGTATTGCCTTTTTGAATATGGTTAGTTAAATGTATTAGTTTGCTAATATTGTGCCCCAAAATAAGATCTGATTACTGAAAAAAAAACACATTTTCTCCATGTACGTATTATGTTCTGATTCTTCTAAAGGTGTGCGTAGGGGAACTCCAAATTAATACATAAAAAGTGCTACTTTGTTTTACTCATTCATAACATTTCTATTTGTAACTTTTGACTATGCATATTTGAACAGCTCCTTTTGGATTAAAAGCAGGTCTTTTCTTTCTTAAGAGAGAAGAAACTTACAGCATGTCATGATTTTCTGGTTCGTTTGTCCCCGACACTTTCCTTTATTTTTTCTCTTCTAATGTTTATGCATTTCAAAATGTGCTGTGCTAAATTGCACTTTAGACAGTCACTTCTTTTGTTTAATCCATTTCAAGCCTTGTTTCTCACCTGCCTTATTCTGCCTTATTTTCTTTCTTTCTTTCTTTCTTTCTTTTAGAGCCATTTTCTACTTGAAATTGTCTTTCTTCAAATCATTTTGAGTCAGTATATGCCTGTTGGAGTTCAACTCCTTGGATGCTGTTTACCATAGATTTTTAAATGGCACTTTTGGACTTAATATATGGCCACTTAAATAGTGGAAGATCGTTTAGTTAGAATAAATATGACGGTAATATTGTCTGTGCAGATGTATTCGTGAAAGCACATGAATAGTGCACCTCGGTTTTATTAATTTCACCTTTTAACATTGTTCTAAAATCAAATTCCATTCATTATTGATTCTTGAAGTGGAGAAATTTACCACCGATAATTGTCATTTGCCAAATAAATGTGTATTGTTGTTTGCACTCTGTTTCTGTCCCAGAACAGTTTCGTTTACAGACATTTGTGTTCCACAATAGGCTAGTTTGATCCCTGGAGTGACAGGGGCATGAAAAATAGCCTTTTTTGCCTGTGAGGAATGTTGAAGGAGCTGGAAAATCTTAGTTTTTAAATGCCTTGTTGAAACATTTTCTTCTTTTATTTTGCATTATAACACATTTCTTCTTCCAGCTTTAAGAATTTGATTATTGTTCCCTGGAAGTTGTTGGCTATAGCATGAAAGGCTGTTGTTTTTGTATTATTTCACTCAGTGTATTACTCTGTTCAAGTCGTTTTACGTTTCAGTCAAGTATCCATTTAGTTGGTTGTATAGCACACAGTTTTCACAAATCGCATTTGCATTGGTACGGCCACTCAGCGACTGGGTTTAATAGACTTTGCAGAGGAAAAAACACCATAAATTGGAGTCATAAGTACTCAGAGACTTGAGTAAATCTGATGTGCTGAATGTGACTGGATGTTTGTTTATCAAACATTGGTATTTACACTGGATGTACATGTCTGGTAAACTTTCCTGCTTTCCTCTGATTAGTCTTCATTTGGAGAAGAAATAAACTCGGAGTTCTTTGTAACCTGTATTGTTTGTTTTCTTTATTTTCACCTGTTGAGATGCCAAACAGCATTATACAATGAAATAAAGGCACACAAATGTCATTTTGAATATATCAGAGTGCCCACAGATAGTGTGATGTTTCACTAGAGGGCACCAAATGAAGCTCGCCACAACTGTATCTGTTTCTAATGCTGATGGGGAAGCTTGAGATTTCAAGTGCCCCTTTAATGCCATTTTAAATGTTCCTCGTTTTGTTTTGAAGGTCTCCTACAAGGTTCACATTAAGGTCTTAATTTTCTCATAATGTACATTTCGCATCACCTCATTTCTCAAAGAGGCTGAAACGGTTTGTTCGAGGATTCAGTCTCTCTAAACCCCTTCTTTCTGAGAGCATACTCTTGAGTGGTCAGATTGCCCAGTCTTTTATGATTGGTCTATCGCTAACAGTGTGTCGAAAATGAAACCACTAATACCGTATCTGAATTTTAGCTCTGGAGGCTCCCTCATTTCTTGTATACACAGTGATGCAGACAGTAACGATGGCATTGGTTTTACCGTATCTATTCGAGCGTGTGTCCTTATCCTTTGGAAGTGCATGCAAAGTGGATTTGACGGCGTCTTCTCGACATGTCAACAGCACGAACCAAACTCTTCCAGGCCTCCGCTACAACTACAGTTGAGGGTCAAAGTATAGGCGTTTTTTGCAAGTAGCCAATGAAGACCATAGACTGGCATTGTGCAAATTTGTACTATTTAAAAGCATACTATAAAGCAAATGATATTTAATAGCTTTTTTTCCCCTGAAATGCAGTGTTGGGAAAAGTTACTTTGGGAATTACTGTGAAGTAATGCATTACAATATTGCGTTACTCCCTTAAAAAGTAACTTGTGTCACTTTTTAAGAAAAGTAATGCGTTACGTTACCTGGGCTGGGCTTGTTTGTTTTTTTTTATAAGAAAAAAAGTTGGAAAATGTAACATTTACCACCAAAATTTAAATAAAAATGCAAATTTACACGCGGCTCAAACAAACCTTTCAGCTGTGCTGCCATTCTGGATTGCAGAAGAATAGGATGCAAGAGAAGAATGTTCAACACTTCAAAATTCTAAAGTCATTTTTGCTTATGGTTTAACTGAATCATCGAAGGTCAGTAGCAAGTACATTGGTCAATAAAGTGAGATTAAATGCAGATGAAATTAATTAAATATTTTCTTTTCGTGCTAGTGAGATGAGTAAATGCATTATTAAATTTAGTCTTAAACTACATAACTATTATGTTTTCACACAACTCATCTGCACTTACTCCTGATTTTTCTCAATGGGGATAGGAGAGCTCAGTCAATAAATGGAAAAACAGAGTAACTTCCATTACTTATTTATTTCAAAAAGTAACCCAGATAATTTGTTGTAAATTTAAAAGTAATGCATTACTTCACTAGTTACTGGAAAAAAAGTAATCTGATTACGTAACTCAAGTTACTTGTAATGCGTTACCACCAACACTGCTGAAAGATGACATCTCACTACTAAATTCTTTGGTAACACTTTACAATAAGGTGCATTAGTTAACTACATTAGTTAACATGAACTAATAATGAACTGCCCTTATAAAGCATTTATTTATCTTTGTTAATTTCAACATTTACTAATACTTTATTAAAATCTTGTTAACATTAGTTAATGCACTGTGAACTAACATGAACAAACCATGAACAGCTGGATTTTTATTAACTAAAGTTAACAAAGATTAACTAATGATGAACAGAGGTGTTGTTCATGGTTAGTTAATGTTAACTAATGCATTAACTAATGTTTACTAATACAACCTTATTGTAAAGTGTTACCAATTCTTTAATTTAATTAGGAAAATTAGTTAATCTATATCTTTATCATTGCATTAAATGCCTACTACAGTCTGATTTAGGTGGTCGAAAATGGGTGAGCGTGAATTTCACAGTTCTACACAAACATCGGACATGTGGTCTGTTTTGGTCATAAAACTCGAAGTGCGTAACTTCTAAATGTAATGATATAAAGCACCTAAAACCATCTAAAGCTCTTAAAGGGGAACTTCAGCGCTGGGAAGATGAATGTGTCTTTAAACTGGGACATTTATGTAGTAGAAATGTGAAGTTATTTTTGAATTTGGTGCCTTCTAGACTGAGAAAAGACAGAAAATGTCTCGTGGATGAAAGACAACAACTCCCAGAATGCACTTGCTTCGCAAGGCCACTCCCAAAGCCACGGCTACTGGTTATCACTTGCCCACTGCGGCACTGCCCCCAATGTTGTTTTGATATTCATAGTAATAAAATAATTTCGTTCAGTACGAGAATAGACACTACAATTAAAAACTGAACGTGTCTTTTCAATAAAGTGTGAGTGAGGCTCAGCTCAGCTCTCCCGTCTCTGCAGGACATCTACACCAAACGCTGCAGAGGTAGAGCTACTAAAATCATCAGAGACATTAATCACCCTGCAAACTCTCACTTCACCCTGCTGCCATCTGGTAAGCGCTTCCGTAGCCTGATGGCAAAAACTGAAAGACTCAGGAGGAGTTTCTTCCCCCAGGCCATCAGACTCCTGAACTCAGTCACGTGACTTCACTTCACCCCCGCACACGCATAAACATACGGTTTTTTAACATTAACATCCACATACTGCAATTGCACTGCACTTTACTTTCCTATTGTTACTGCGTAACAACCTGTAATAAACCTTGCACATTATACTTCTTTATATATACATATATATATATTTTATGTTAACCACTTATTTTTAAGTCTACAGTTTATCTCACTTATCATATCCACATATTTTTTATATTTTTATTTATCTTATTTCCTATTTTTATCTTTTACTTGATTTATTTATAATTCTACTTATGTTAATACTTTTTATTCTAATTTTATTCTATTTCTATTTTAATTTCTTGTAACTGTTATTTGCACTGTCCATGGAGCGGACCTGTTTACATTTCACTGCCAGTTGTATATTGTGTATATAACTGTGTATGTGACAAATAAAACTCTTGAATCTTGAATCTTGAGTGAGCTGAACGAAAGTCACGACACCGACGCAGCAGAAGTCAGATTTCATTCATCACGAGAGCGAAGAGTTGAGCAAAGCTGAGGTAAGTGCGGCAGTCATTCTCGGCGCGTGTCCAGTCTGCCGCGTTATCAGATTGCATATGGAAGCTTAACTTTCATAGGAATTCATTGAAAAGTTGAAACACTCACTTTGCTCCGTACCGCTCCGTTATGAATGCCCGAACCCAGCGGGATCCATCCCCTGTGGGCGGGTTGAAAACATGCGGAACTAGCTCCTGTAGTCTCTAGCATCTGGCCAAAATCCTCTGATGATGCAAATTGACGATATTTGCATCATCAGAGGACTTTTTCCAGAAATAAAATGCTTAATTCTCTCGTCTCAGGGGAATATGAGGGGGGGGGAAGTACCATAATTTGAATATACTACAGGGTTCCCGCGGGGTCTTAAAAAGTCTTAAAATGTCTAAAATTAAATTTTTTAAATTTAAGGCCTTAAAACGTCTTAAAAACGGCCAGATTTTCACCCGAGGTCTTACATTTAATTTAGTTAGGTCTTAAAAAAAGTGTTATCCTCGTTCATTTCCAGAAATGCTGGCTGCAGAAAGTTATTGACGTTACACTGTAGCAAAAAAGTATCGAATCGCGAAAGCGGAGCTCAAAGCGGCGCTCTAGAGTCTTTGCTGCGCCGCCCTCAGAGCGTTCGTTCGGTGTGTTGTAGTTCTTTCTGGGGGTGTTGGTACACGTACTCGGTGATAAAACTACAAATCCCGTGATAAATGCAATTACCTGCCCGCAAAATACGTCTACGTCTAACGTTGTATTTTCTGGACAGAATGAGGCAGACATGCATTGATTTATATTATTCTAAACAGTGATAAAGTCTGCACTCAATCAGCACTGCATACCTTATTATTATGACAATAGTGAAGGTTTGAAGAACTCAAATACACCATAGCTTGATGCAGTCGTGTTTATTGTCTTCGTTTCATCAGTCAAAGCGTTTCTATCTTCAGTTTATCCTACATCGCTAGCTTCACATTAGGGCTTATGATTACTTCTCTGAGGCAAATGTGGAGTTTCTGCTCGAGGGCGCCCTCTGGCGTCCAGTATGAATGAAAGTTTGGGTAACAAATATGAAAAATAATATTTCTCTCTAAATAAATTTATATGACAACCCATATGTTTTTCTCCAATGTACAGTTTTTCCCCCACAGTGGATGCATAAGAGGCTCATATTTCATATTAAATACATAGACTTTAAGAAATTTATATCACAGATAAAAAGTACAGAATTTCTTTATTTTTTTATTTTATTTTTTACAATAAATATTTAGACATTTCTAATGATTTTTAGTCATAGGCTGTCTGCATATTAACAGGTAACCCAGCAGGTTTTTTTTGTAAAATAAGTTTTCTGTAAAATATAAATGTTATTTTATTATTATTATTATTATTATTATTATTATTATTATTATTATTATTATTATTATTATATTGTTATATGTATTCTTAAATACTCTATTTTTAATTTTTTAATAATTAAAATGTTATTGTAATAGTAATATTTCTAATTTTGTTAAATATTTGTATTTATTGAATATAATCATTATTATTAGTCTCGTTAATATATAAACATTAATATATAAAATGTCATATGCATACACTTTTCATTTGTAAAAAAAAATACAAATAAAACTATTGTATTTTAACCAGAATAATCGCAATTAGATATCTTCCCCAAATCGTGCATCCCTAGTTTATCCTATCTCCCTAGAGCATCCCCTGTTCAATCTCTATTAGGCTATTAATATGCTGTTTTGTAATCTATTCTATTTGAGGGCAAGTTTGTTTTAGCCTATTTTCATTTTGGGCCTAAGGTTTTGGGCATTTGGCACGTTGTTGGCTGTGGAGGGTTACTAATGTCATTGCTTTATTGCTTTTTTGTATTATTTCTTTGATTTAAATAATTTTGGTAATGCGTCGTATAGGTCTTAAATTTCAATCTTTATGGTCTTAAAATGTCTTAAAAAGGTCTTAAATTGGACTCTGAAACCTGCAAGAACCCTGATACTACCGGGTTTCTACTGATACAAAGCTTAATGCTAAATCGCTGAAGTAACCCTTTAAGGTGTGGCCACATTTAACATTGATAAATTGTTCATTACAATAGTAATCTACACAATCGGGAAATCTGTTTGTGAGCATTTCCCCATGCAGATTTCGCAATGGGCTCTGGTTGGTTAACTGTGTAACAAACTGAAAGCTGATTGGTTTGAAAGTGATTTCTGTGTTAGCTGTGTTTTTTCATATATCGCCATTGACAATAGACAGTGAACTATATGTGTGACGTGCAGATCTTATTGAGTCTGTGAAAGGGTTTTTAGTGGCATTCAAGCAATTTGTCATTTAATAAATAATCAGAGTCTAAGAGAACATTTCCAACCACTTTCTGTCTCACCAGTTTGCCTGTTATAAATGCATGAATCAGCTGAATGAGAGAGGAGAACTCCAGTCATAGATCGATTGTTTTATAGCTCTTCATTAAAACTTGCTATTGATTGATCCAATGCAGACTAATTGCATGTATTAGGGGAGGTTTTCCAATATGGTTCTTTAGAAAGTGCTGGAGAGCTATTAATACTAGCTGTAGTTCCTGGCAGTCCAGAGGGATACTTGTGAGGCTGGATACAGTTTCAGCTGCATCTGAGGGTCAAACATCTGTGTCTCCCAGTACAGTATTACTGAGAAGATTGAGAAATGATGCACACAATGTTCAGCTGTATCGCGTGCGTCAACATTCCAGCTACAGTATCAGTTTTATTACAGAGGTACTTAATGGTTTATGGCCGCTCGCTCTGCTGTTTGGAAATTGTCAAGAAATGACACGTGCGCGCATGGGTTTTTGTGAATTGTGGGGACATTCCATAGGTGTAATGGTTTTTATACCGTACAAACCGTATTTTCTATCCCACTGCCCCTGCCCATCACAGGAAACTGCACAGTTTACTTTCTGTGAAAAAAACCTTGTTCTGTGTGATTTATAAGCATTTTGAAAAGTGAGGACATGGGGAACGTCCTCATATTTCACCCTCTTTTTGTAATACCTGTCATACCCATGTCACTATACACATTTGTGTCCTGATATTTCACAAAAACATGCCCACACACACACGCACACACACGCATATAAACACAAACACACACACACACACACACCCCTATACATATAAACACACACACACACACACACACACACACACACACACACACACACACACACACCTATACATATAAACACACACACACACGCATATAAACACAAACACACACACACCTATACATATAAACACACACACACACGCATATAAACACAAACACACACACACACATGTTTGTTTTTGTGAAATGTGAGGACATTCCATAGGCGTAATGGTTTTTATACCGTACAAACCGTATTTTCTATCCCCTTACACTGCCCCTGTCCCTAAACCTAACCCTCACAGGAGACTGTGCAGTTCACTTTCTGTGAAAAAAACCTTGTTCTGTGTGATTTATAAGCATTTTGAAAAGTGAGGACATGGGGAACATCCTCATATTTCACCCTCTTTTTGTAATACCTATGTCATACCCATGTCACTATACACATTTGTGTCCTGATATTTCACAAAAACATGCCCACCCCTATACATATAAACACACACACACACACACACACACAAACACACACACCTATACATATAAATACACACACACCTATACATATAAATACACACACACACACACACACACACACACACACACACAACAATACATATAAATACACACACACCTATACATATAAATACACACACACACACACACACACCTATACTTATAAATACACACACACCTATACATATAAATACACACACACACACACACACACACACACACACACACACACACACACAACAATACATATAAATACACACACACCTATACATATAAATACACACACACACACACACACACACACACCTATACATATAAATACACACACACACACCTATACTTATAAATACACACACACACACCAATACATATAAATACACACACACCTATACATATAAATACACACACACCTATACATATAAATGCACACACACGCACACACCTATATACATATAAACACACACACACACACACACACACATCAATACATATAAATACACACACACCTATACATATAAATACACACACACACACACACACACACACACCTATATACATATAAACACACACACACCTATACATATAAATACACACACACACCTATACATATAAACACACACACACATATAAATACACACACACACACACACACACACACACACACACACACACACCTATACATATAAATACACACACACCTATACATATAAATACACACACACACACACACACACAACAATACATATAAATACACACACACCTATACATATAAATACACACACACACACCTATACATATAAATACACACACACACACCTATACTTATAAATACACACACACCAATACATCTAAATAAACACACACCTATACATATAAATACACACACACCTATACATATAAATACACACACACGCACACACCTATATACATATAAACACACACACACACACACCAATACATATAAATACACACACACCTATACATATAAATACACACACACGCACACACCTATATACATATAAACACACACACACACACACCAATACATATAAATACACACACACCTATACATATAAATACACACACACACACACCTATATACATATAAACACACACACACACCTATACATATAAATACACACACACACCTATACATATAAACACACACACACACACGCACACCTATACATATAAATACACACACACACACCTATACATATAACTACATACACACACACACACAGACCTATATATACATATATTATACTATCATTGATATTATACATAATATATTATATACGTGTGTGTGGTATTTATTTATATATTTTTTATTATTATTATTTTATTATTATTTTATAATATAATATATAATTTTATAATATATATATATATATATATATATATATATATATATATATATATATATATATATATATATATATATATATATATATATATATATATATATATATATATATATATATATATATAATATTAGTGTGTGTATATATATAATATTAGTGCTGGGGGAAAATTAATTGTGATAATCACATCCAAAATAAAAGTTTGTGTTTACATAATATATGTGTTTGTATTGTGTATAATTAATATGTATATATAAATACACACACATGCATGTTTAAGAAATATGTTATATAAAAATTATATTTATATAAGATGAATTATATATACAGTATATGCATGCACATATTTCTTAAATATATACATGCGTGTGTATTTATATATACATAATAATTATACACATTACACACACACATTATATATATATATATATATTGTTGTTGTTTTTTATAATATATTATTATGTATATAAATGTTATGTACATAAATAGCCTTGTTGCTTGCTTATATCTCGCATAAATAATACATTATTTATTATTATATATTATATTATTAAAAGCTATTATAAGCGTATATAATATTATATTATATATTTTAATTATGTTTAATTTATTTTTAAAAAAAAATTAAACCTGTTTCTGCATAATGCTTCATCCACACCACTAGGTGCCACTGTGAGCCCAAGACGACTGCATAGTGCAACAAAAATACTGAATGTCATTTTAAGGGTCACCTTTTTTTTGTATGTAAAGAAACAAGCAACATATTAGGATGGCTCATTTTCACTATAAAAATAAACAGAAATAAGAGGAATGCAAACCTCCAATAATCCACAAATAAAATGACATTACAGAAGATGTCCTTTGTCCATTCACATTCAAAACCAACACTTTCCCACCGGAGCTGCAGACAACCAGACGTGTGTCTGAGAGTAAAAAGGGCAAGTCTTAATCAAGGACTGTAATCATAATCCGGGAAGAGTCAGGAGGGGAACAGGGCATGCAGAAGAAACCTTCCAACCTTCCGGATCTCCAATCTCGGGTTTCACCCCTCCTTGCTCCATGCCATGGTTGTCTATCAGCAAAAACATGGTCATCACACTCAACTGACACCCTGCTAAAACTGGTGACCATCAAACCCCAAGAACTGGCGCAATGCCTTGCAGTCGTATTCACTTTCTTTGGAGGAAGCCTTGATCTGCAGCAGCCTAAGGTGTTGAAGTCAGCAGCAACTTAGCACTGTCTCACATTATAAACCTGCTGAGCTTCAGTAGCAGGTGTTTCTTGACAAACACATTTTTCACCCTAAATGTAGTAATTAGGTGTTGTTGCAAACAATCTATCATGCTCCTTTTAGGTCACAGTAGAATAACTACATGAAAATGGGCTAAGACTGTTTAAGAGGATGATCATTTCAAAGAAAATCTCTCAAATCAACCATCATATCACTGTCACGTCTGACAAAGAGGACATATCTATAGAAGCTGCTAGTTAAGTCTTATAGTTACTAAAAATAAAAGATTTAATATTTTAATGGGATATTTTATTTAGAAATCAAAATAAGTATAAAATATATATTAAATACGTTTTTTTATATTTTATTTTATTTCAGTTTTACTTAAATTAACGAAAACTGTTAAATGTTTACACTGTAAAAAATATAGTTACAACATTTTTTCTTTTGTCAAATCAACTTAGATAATTCATGGTTCAGATAACAATATTTTGAGTTTCTGTGATTAAACCAATCTCTTTCATTGTATTAGCTCAAAATTTTAAGGCAACCAGGTTACTTTTTTTAAGTTAAACCAACAGTGTAATTACAATATCAAAACTGCTTATTTGTCATGTGTGGAACTCAATTTTCCTTCACTTTGGTTGTCCAGAAGAAGAAAAAAAGAAGCCTGGACATTGACTTAATGACATGAGGGTGAGTAAACTAAATAATTTTAGAATGACCTATCCCTTTTAATAAGGTGTTACCTCGCATGCAAATCAACTGAGCCAAAACATACTTGTTGTGAATGAGTACAAATGTGTCCCACTATACACGCACACGCAAGTGTTTTTTAAGGTACTATCACACACGGGGGATGGTGAAAGCTCGCTGTTGGACAAGGGTGTGTAATATGAGTTAATAAACTAAACAGAGACGTTCTCCGAGTTCATCCGAGCTTTATTTAGACACGGGAGAGACTCTTATACTAGTAAACACAACTGCACAGAAGTACAGAGAAACTTTCATTGAAGATTATCAGCACCACATTAAGATCTTTGAAACTTAGCGGTTGTCATACCTGAAAACATGAGACATTTCTTGGATGTACCATTACACCATTACACACACCGCAAGATGGAACGTGAGCTCAGATTCCTCGGGGAGCCTGACGGCATCTGAACATTACAGGAATTCCATGCTGACGTTGAATGGGTGTGAATTGAATGATGGTATCTCGTCCCATAGGGCTGTCCTTCGCTTACATGACCAGTGCTGGTGCCATTTATTAAGGGGGCATACTGTCAGCATTTTCCTCTCATGTGAATCCCTGGCCTTTCTGCCATGGCTAGAGAGATTTTCCTGTTTATCTGGTATCTCCAAGATCCAATCTACTGTTACTGATTGCTTGGAAAACGCCGCACTGATTTATCATGTCTGTTTATATCCATATGCAGAGTTATTTTTAATGTCGGGAGCGGTAACAGTGTTGTGTAAGTTATTAATAAAGACAGAAGAACAACAGCAGCTATAACCAAGTTACAATCATAGTGTTACTCAATAAAATGGGTCACAGACTTCTAACAAATATGCCTGAAAGAAGGAAAATATAAAGCTAAATAGAATTTCTTTTAAGATGAAGGTCTAATTAAACGTTTGGTAACTTTTTGGTCTTACTTGGTAATATTCTGATACAATAGTTTGTCCAGTGTTTGTTGCATGTCTTAAAGGGGCCATGAATTGAGAAATCAAATTCTCCTTGAGCTTTTGACATAGGTCATCATACACACAAAAAAAAGGTTCTATATGGCACCAAAAATGGTTCTTGGCTCGTAATCATAGGGGAACCTTTTTAAGTGCAATATAGCACCAATTTTGGTGCTTCAGTGGTTGTTCAGCGTTTCTTCAGAGGTGCTAAAAAGCACCTTTGACAAAAAAAACGGTGAAGAACCGCTGAAGAACCACTGAAGCACCAAAATTGGTGCTATACAGCACTTAAAAAGGTTCCCCTATGATTACGAGCCAAGAACCATTTTTGGTGCCATATAGAACCTTTTCTTTTTAAGCCGCGTTTCCACCGAAGGAACTTTCCCCAGGAACTAGGAACTTTGGGGTGGTACTCGGTGTGTTTCGACTGCAGGAACCAGGGTCTAAATGAAGTTCCGGGTAAATATTTCCCCCTCCGAACGGCCCTGCTCCCGAGGTGGTACTTTTTCAAAGTTCGGGAACTTTCGGGGGTGGGACTTGGGCGCTGAACATGCTGATTGGTTGAGCTCACGCAGCATTTTATTTCAACCAGCATTTTTAAAAGTCTTTTGCGAGGATCGTTCTGCGTTCAGCAAATATCAGCCTTGCTCTTTCTGTCCGATGGCGCGCGTTTGTCTCAGCAATTGTAATAGCTGATAATAACATACTTTGTCTTATTTTAAATCTAGCTTTACGAGCTTTCAGAATATGCTTTAGTATCAGTGCTCGTCTCTTTTCCGCCGTTTTGTTATTGTTGCAGACAGTGTCACACAAAAATTATTACTGTCCATCGCTGACTGGGAGGAGCAGTCGCGCCGCGCGCAGTCCTACATCACCGGACTAATTTGCCTAATCTTCACGGTACTTTAGACCGCAGTGGAATCGCAGACAGCAGCAGGTCTGGGGGAAAAAAGTTCCTGTAAAAAAAGTTCCTGGTACAAATTGTTCCGGGTTATTTCGGTGGAAACGGGGCTTTAGAGTGTACTATAAGATTATCCTGTTTCAGAACTGAAGAAAATCAATGCCTACTTCATCATTGCAACTTTGGCCCCGCCCACTGGCGTGTTAGTGAGATGACGAGGAGAGAGTGATACAGGATTACTGGAATAAAAATAACATTACCTTCCAAACGATCCTAATGCTAGGAATGTGGTTATTTATTATCAACAATGTGAATGTCTCAGTTGAGCATTATTTATTTGTATTTGGTACATTTCACCGTGGATTCTTTTGTAAATCAGTCGCAATTTCGGCGCAGGCTTTGCAAACAGACTTTTACAATATGGACTCGAAAATAATGCGACAACATGTAAGTAACCGTGTTAAGTCTAATGCCTGATCTGTGACCAGTGATTTCTGATATATGATGATTCATGTATGGTCAGATGTCCTTTGTCTATGTGTGAGTAAATCAAACCAGTGACTAAACTAAACGGTCAACTTCATAATAGCCGCTTTTCCACTGTTGGGCCGAATGATTCTTAGAATGGTAAGGAACGGTTCCAGTTGTGTTTCCACTTCAGCCTGGCACGGCACTGCACGTTTACAAACCGTTCTCGACCCGGAATTCTCTGCACCATGCTGAATCGAGCTTGTAGTGACGTCGCCACTCAGGATTGGACACTTGTCTGTTGCCTGGCTAGCAGTTTCTCTGTAGGTGGCTAAGCGCTCTATTTGAGCGACGTAAACACAAATTAAAGGGTTACTTCACCCAAAAATGAAAATTCTGTCATTAATTACTTACCCTCATGTCGTTCGACACCCGTAAGACCTCAATTCATCTTCGGAACAGAAATGAAGATATTTTAGTTGAAATCTGATGGCTCTGAAAGGCCTCCATTGGCACAATGGCACGGTTCACTCTCAAGACCCTTAAAAAGGTACTAAAAACGTCGTTACAAAGTCCATCTCACTACAGTGGTTCTAAAATAACTTTATGAATCGACGATAATAGTTTTTGTGCGCAAAAAAACCCTAAATAACGACTTACATAGTGATGACGATTTCAAAACAAGGCATCATGAAGCTTCGAATCGTTATGAATCAGCGAGCCGATTCATGATTCGGATCGTGTGTCAAACCGCCAAACTGCTGAAATTTGGCGATTCAAACTGCTGAATTGACTCGCTGATTCATAACGCTTCGAAGCTTCATGATGCCTTGTTTTGAAATCGTCATCACTATATAAGTCGTTATTTAGGGTTTTTTTGCGCACAAAAACTATTATCGCCGATTCATAAAGTTATTTTAGAACCACTGTAGTGAGATGGACTTTGTAACGACGTCTTTAGTACCTTTTAAGGGTCTTGAGAGTGAACCGTTCCATTGTGCCAATGGAGGCCTTTCAGAGCCATCAGATTTCAACTAAAATATCTTCATTTCTGTTCCGAAGTTGAACGGAGGTCTTACGGGTGTCGAACGACATGAGGGTAAGTAATTAAATGACAGAATTTTCATTTTTGGGTGAACTAACCCTTTAATAATAAAATTAAACAAAATATCTAATCATCCTCCATAATGCGGCCGTTATTTACATCTCATATCATCAGTATGCTGTTGTGTTACCAAGGCAACGACTGACGCTTTTGTATTACATTCCAAAGAGCAGCTGCTATCAGCCCCACAGTGGAAAATGAAACCATATCTGCAACAGCTGGCATGGATCAGCACGGAATGGAACGGTTACGCAATGAGAACTGTTCGTCCCGATGGTGGAAAAGCGGCTACAGATTTTTTTTTTAGTAGGATGAAAATAATCTGTTATTTAAACTGTGATTAAATTATATATAGAAAGCGATCAATCGCTGGAGCTGTCAATCAAGCAGCTTGAGTTTATCAATGACTGAGTTCTGGACTCTCGCCAAAACTCCCATTATAACGGCATAGATTCAAATATAATGCTATAATCAACACTTTTCACAATTAGTTAATGCTGTAATTGTAAAAACGTGCTAAAAGTTTCACGTGTAATACTTACTGTAGCTATTTCATATGCAAAGATGTCAGCCAATCACAGCAGTGGGCGTTTACACTGAAGTCTCACAGCAGACACGCCCCTTCAAACAGAGCGTTCAGAGGAGAGGGCTAAAATCAGGGTAGGAAATATGCCTTTTATTTCTAAATTATGACCATTTTTGATGTAAAAATCATACTAACATTATAAGTGCACCACAGGAAACATTATAAAACAATAAAACAATGCAGTCATGACCCCTTCAAAGGGATAGTTCACCCAAAAATGAAAATAGTTTGTTTATCTGCTTACCCCCAGGGCATCCATGAAGTGACGTCGCCACTCAAGATTGGTCACTTGTCTGTTGCCTGGCCAGCAGTTTCTCTGTAGGTGGCTAAGTGCTCTATTTGAGCATCGTAAACACAAATTAATAATAAAATTAAACAAAATATCTGATCATCCTCCATAATGCGGCCGTTATTTACGTCTCATATCATCAGTAAACCGGTGTTACCAAGGCAATGACTGTAGCTTGTATGAGAGTGTTGGTTGGCCATCTTTGCACAACCGCAGGCTGCACTGTAAAAAATCCAACTCACAAAAAATTTTACTAATGATAATATTTTAGTTAACTGGACAATTAAATGCAAAAAAGTTGGCTTAACTGGTCAAAATAAGTTGGTTCAACAATTGTTGGACCAACCTAGTATTAAGTGTAAATTCGATTTGTAAATGCAAGTTAACACGCATACAAGTTGCAACAAGTTAACAATGCATTCTGGGTGCATCATGCAAAACTCATACATGGCTCCCAGAATGCATTGCGGTATGAAGCATGTCACCATTGTTGAGATTCATAGGCTGATTCTTGATGTCTGTGTGAGAAAATCTCATAGGAGGTCAAAGTGCTTAGTTTACAATCGGGTTTAAACCTATAGTCAACTATTTTGATTCAAACCATGTTTGATCTTTTCTATAATCACAATTTAAAATAAGCTAATAATATATTGCTCATATTAAACTCAGTCATAAAATCAGTGATTTAAGCCACTACACAATGATTATATTCTTATCATCGAGCAACTGACAGCATTTGATTGTGTTTTCTTGCCAAACATTGAAAAGTTGTCAAACTGCCCAACTAAAGAAAATACTCATCACCATGATGGTAACATAAAAAAAAAATTATATATATATAACTTATTCAGCTGAACAAAAGATCTTAAATTGGGAGACATGTGACCTTACTCAGAGTTACTATTGAGTTAAGTGAACTACTTTGTTTAAAAGTTGAGTAAACTCAAAAAAGCTTTGCAGCAAGTTGCCTTACAATTTTAAGTTATGTCAACTTTTTTTTTTTTTTTACAGTGTGGAGCACTGGTATATTTTTCATACTTTGTAAACTGCCTCCTTACTTATGTTCTCTTCTGACTCCAAAAGTCACTTCCAGGAAATGTAATCTTAGATCATATGGGCAAATCATGTATGATATCCCATGAACGCGAATTGTTTTCGGTGAAAGTGCCTTTAAAGTTTTTGCACCCTTTTCCTGGTACAAATTGCAGAAACAGCTCAAAATTGAGTATCTACCGACAATGACACAGTTTAAAACTAGGATAAAGGACTATTTGAGTACTAAATGGACATGTGATGTTACTGAGCGCTGCTGGTGATTATGTTGAGATGATGTTAAATTGCTAAATGTCTTCTTCGGTTAATTGTGTGTATATGTAAAAATCTTAATTTGTGTTCTACTGAAGAAACAAAGTCACCTATATCTTGGATGCCCTGGGGGTAAGCAGATAAACATACATTTTTCTTTTTTGGGTGCACTATACCTTAACGAACCGTTCACATCTAGAACGATAACTACGGTATTAGTGTCCACACCAGCAGACGATATCGTTCTGTTTATTTTTAAGCGTGCTGTGGTTTTTTCGTCGGCCACTTTAAATGCTCAAGCTCTTTAAATTTTATTATTTTTACTGTCAAAGCTTCATTATTCATCATCTGGGTAAAAAAAATTGTTCTGAAAGTGATTCCAACAATTTCGTTCCTCTTTGTCGTTATTGGTTAAGCATAAGCTGTCTCTATTCTCACAGAATTAGAGTGATCATTAAAACGTTATCGTTACAGTTATCATCCTTGGTGTGAACAGGCCTTTAGGCTTTTTTTTTAACCCAAATTTGTCAATTTTGTTATTTGGCCTATGTTAGTAATTTTGCATATTGATGATGAGAACCACTAATATAGATCGAGGTCCATGGCTGGCTCTGCTGAAAATAAAGTTCACGAGTTCACACGTACATCAAATTAAATGGAGTAAAGATTATGCGTATTTGGCGTGCTGTCCGGGGGAGGGCTCCGGGCTCGGAATTTGGCCCGAACCCAGAGTATCCCCCCCATGATGAAGATAGTCTAGAACTAGACTGTATTTTATTATGGATTGTGTTGACGTCTAATGACTTTATTAAATCAAAGTGAGGAGATGGGGTGGTGGAGGGATGCTAAAAATAAAAACGGTCAACGAAAGAAGGTAAATATGCTGTATATATACACACACCTCTTATTGTTGATTAAATCGATTGGCTTGATATGCTCCACATGTGTTTAATTAGGTTTAATTATCTGAGGGTGCTCTACTTGGGTTTAATTAGGTTACATTATCTGGCGTGCTCCATTGTTTAGATAGGTTTAATTATCTGGACGTGCTCCTCCCGAAATTAGTTACTAAAACTTCACATATCAAAAGCACAGGTCTAACAAACTAGCACGAGCACAGAATATGGCTGCGTCCGAAACCTGGAAAATGCTGCCTTCGGAGGACACATTTCAAGGCACCAAGGCATGTCCGAATCTAATGTTAGCTTCACTTCCTGTCTCCTGAGATACCTTCATCTGATCGATTTTTGAAGGCTGCATATTTGTATCCTTCGCTGCCTTTGATATCCCACAATCCTGTGCTTTTCATTCTGTGACAGTTAAGCTGGGGGAAAAAAGATGGTGTCCGAAAGTTGCGTTTGCTGGTCAGTTTGTGTGTAAATGTACGTTTTTTTACCAACATTTTCTACTTCGGATGTCATTTCTCGCTAGATGTAGTAATTAAATATTTGTTTAGTTCTCACCAAAGCTCTCTCTATTTTGCTGTAGATCATTAAACGGTTACACTGCCTAAGAAGTCTGTCCGAAATTAGTTTTGCGAGGTGCCTCCATGCACAAACGCTGCCTTACAGGTCATTGTCTGATAAGGCAGCAAGGCAACGAGTCAGCTGCCTAGGTTTTCGGACGCAGCCTATATGAACCCAGACAGCTGATCCAACTTCCAGCACACAGGTGTTGGAGGTGTTGCGATTCACTCTATCTCTCTCCATATCAATCAGCACCAATGAACCTGAGGCATGATCACATTTCTATTTGGGGCCTCATGGTGTTAGTTGTAAAGTCATACAGTGTAACTGCTGTAATGCTTCATCCTCGGCGGAAGCTCAGGTGTCAGTCAAGCCAGCACTTTTACCTCTCAGTTCAAGAGGGCCCAGGCCTGAGGAGCACTGAAAAGATTTTTCGTGTGAAGTAAATTGTTTGGAAACATTTCAGAATCTGAAAACGATTTTTCACGAGTTCACACTTACATCAAATTAAATAGAGTAAAGATTATGCGTATTTGGCATGCTGTCTGGAGGATGGGCTCCGGGGGAGGAATTTTGGCCCGAACTCAGAGTACCCCCCCCCCCCCCCCCCCTTGATAGAGATAGAACTAGACTGCATTGTATTATGGATTGTGTTGACGTCTAATAAGAGTTTATTAAATCAAAGTGAGGAGGGATGCTAAAAAAACACTGTCAACGAAAGGAGGTAAATCTGCTGTTTATATACACCTCTTATCATTGATTAAATGATTAGCTTAATGTGCTCCACTCGTGTTTAATTAGGTTTAATTATCTGAATGTGCTCCTCCCGAGATTTGTTAATAAAACCACGTAAATTGATCATAAATGGGGGTCAGTTGTTCAACAAATACTGACTATATAGGCTATTTTATGCAGACCTAGCCTATATATTTATAATTAAAATGCACTTGATAAATACAATGAACTAAAACAACATCAGTCTCTTCAGTCTTCTAATTACGGGTTCAAACTTCGTGCCAGTAAAGTTCAAAACAGCCAACGCGCATTGCTTCAGTGTGCCAATCAAAGTCAGCCCACCCTTTGCTGTCTCAAGCAGTCTGAGTGCTACTATATCTGTTTAAGCTCTCGACTGAGCATGTTGTGAGAATGACTTCTATTCCCCTACGCCAATAAAGCAGTTTTAAAAAGTAGTCAAGTTTTAGAAGTTAGTTTAGGACTCGACCTCCGTCAGGCTGGAGCTATCGGATCCCAACAACTGGTGGAGCGGCGGCAAGTCGCGGAGGAACAACAGGCAACACTCTCGGGGGGCAAAGATGTCCCGAGAGAACCACGATGAGAGCGTGGACCACGCTGCCCCCTTCCAGGACGTCTGCGAAGTGGAGCGTCCTGAGCAGGAGTGCTGCGAGCTCGTCACCATCAACATTTCAGGTCTGCGTTTCGAAACGCAACTCAAAACGCTCGCAAGATTCCCGAACACGTTGCTAGGCGACCCGATTAAAAGGATGCGGTTCTTCGATCCGTTAAGGAACGAGTTCTTCTTCGACAGAAACAGACCTAGTTTTGATGCGATCCTGTATTACTATCAGTCAGGTGGGAGGCTTCGAAGACCCATCAACGTGCCGGTGGAGATTTTTATGGATGAAATCACATTTTACGAGATCGGCGATGACGCCATCCAACATCTCCGAGAGGACGAGGGTTTGTCGAAAGAAGACGAGCGGCCCATGCCATCCAGTGAGTTAAAGCGTCAAATCTGGCTGCTGTTCGAGTATCCCGACAGCTCGGGGCCAGCCCGAATCATCGCTATAATATCTGTGATGATCATCCTGATATCAATTGTTATCTTCTGTCTAGAAACTTTGCCGGAATTTAGAGAGGATGATCGTGTGTTTATTAACCACCTTGCGCCGAACGAAACGACTTCAGGAAAAAGAAAGAGTACATTCACGGATCCGTTCTTCTTGTTGGAGACAATCTGCGTCGTTTGGTTTTCCTTTGAATTGTTTGTAAGGTTTATTGCGTGCCCAAGCAAAGCTGCCTTCTTCAAAGACATAATGAACACCATAGATATTGTGGCTATTATTCCATATTTCGTCACTTTGGGGTTAGACCTTTCTGAGGCCGAGGCAAGCTCTCAACAGACCACGTCTCTCGCCATACTGAGAGTTATCCGCTTGGTGCGCGTCTTCAGGATTTTCAAACTCTCACGGCACTCCAAGGGTCTCCAAATTCTCGGTCAGACCCTGCGAGCGAGTATGCGAGAACTTGGACTACTGATATTTTTCCTTATAATCGGCATTATATTGTTTTCCAGCGCGGTTTACTTCGCCGAAGTGGACGACCCAGAAACGTCTTTTACTAGCATCCCTGACGCGTTCTGGTGGGCGGTTGTTACCATGACTACCGTTGGATATGGCGATATGTATCCCGTCACCATTGGAGGCAAAGTTGTTGGATCGATGTGTGCCATTGCAGGAGTTCTGACAATCGCCCTGCCGGTACCAGTAATCGTGTCAAATTTTAATTACTTCTATCACCGAGAGAACAAGGAGGAGGAGCAAGTGGAATACACACACGTAACTTGTGGCCGCACGTTACCGTTGCTATGTGACCGGCATAAAAGTGATAGTAAACCCTCTCTCATGATATCAGAAAATTCAAATGATGACGACTGGAATTCATCGAGCGTATCAAATTTGAATCCATCAGAGGAAAATACAATTAAACTTTCAGATGTATAAGAAATCCAAAAGGAGCTTTTATGTGAGTATTACATTAGTCTTGCTGTGCGTATTTGGGAGTTATTGTTTCTTGAGTTCCAACTCTAGATAATGACTGTAGACAAGTCAATATATGTGACATCACATTAGTTGAATTTTTAATTAGTGTGCTAATTTCCTATGTTGAGAGAAGGAGTTTTATAAAATTTGTTGCCCAGTTTTTCAAACTTAACTCTTTCCCCGCTATTGTTATTGAGTAGGGGGCACTATGACATTTTTTGCTTTGAAAGAGTACAGAATCTCCTCAACAAACACAGGAAAGAAGCAGCAGAAACAAGCGATAGCACATGTAAGCATATGGGTGTTTAAAAAAAATAATCCGCTTTTTTCAAATCAAGGCTCGAAATTGTGACCATTTTGGTCACATATGCACCCGAAATTTGATCTGTGTGACCTCAAAAAATATTTGGGAGCATTTGTGCGAGTTCTGCAAATATTTGTTGAGGTGCGACCGGTTTTCCTTTCTCTACAAAACGTTCGCTAGTTACTGCACAGTATGTATACAGTAACCGTTTCACCGTTCCACCGTTCCACCGTTCTACCACATAACCAATTAAACTTCATCTTTACGCTCTTAACTTTAAATCACCAAAAACGAATGATTCTGATTTTATTTCATTTTGTGTAAGTGACGATTGCGCTGTTGAGGCTCGCACAGCCTTTTGAGGAGAAATAAAAAAAATCCACACAGGAGCACACACAAAGATTGAAAATGTGATATTTATTATATACAACAGTTCAAATAACAGTTAAAACCAAGTCACTTACATTTTAGACGGAATATTGACTGTTTTTGTTCTATTTCAGCAGCGAAAATAGTTCCAAACAAAGATCACAGCACAGCAACACTCTTCCATAACTGAAAGAATGAATGATTCAGCGTTTTGAACGAATCGGTTGAGTCAAAGATTCATTAAGACGGTCACCTGACGCCACCTACTGGCGGTTTAATTTCATGTTTAATAGCATCATTCTTTCTAACATTTCATATTTGTATATTCAAAATATATTTAAAACAATCTCATAACATTTATTCAATGCAATTGTAATTTTTCAGTGTAAATTATTTAATTTGATTGCCAACAGCCCTATAGTGTCTTATTCAAATTTAATTTATTGATCAAATTTAAAATGAAAGATGAAGCAATCTATAAAGGGGGGGCTATAAAAGGTAAAAAAAAAATGCCCTCGGGGTAAATATCACAAATATGCAGATTTAAATAGGCTATGATAGAGATGATAGAACGTTCAGCTTTATTTTTTATTATCTCATCCTTTCTTCTTGTCATTTTGACCAAAATTTTGACTTTTAAAAATTGAGTGTTCATCTGAGTGGTCCAAGACCAAGAGTTTTGTGCTTGACATTTAAAAAAGTAACAAATCCTACCCAAATCCTACCCTTTTTTATTTAAAAATAAATAAAAAACACTGAATTATTAAAATAATTATTCAAATTGAATATGGTTTCAATAAGATACTGCAAAGAACTTCTGTTAGTGAAGTTTTTTTCCCCTTCACTTTTTGAAATGCAAAATGTATCTCCAATTATAGAATCAAAAACATGCAACATGTAAAATAATGCGATCATAAACATTAAACAGCATATAAATCAAAATTGCCTAATGTTCCTGAATAAAATGTCAACCCAGGACGAGGTAGGCCGATAGGACTCTGTGCAAGCTTTAGGGGTGTTGATGTTTTGATCATGATTCTGAATCCCATCCAGACGAGCTATTGGACAAAAACTTGATTTTCTCATCATTTTGCTCAAAATGTTGCTTTTTTATGAAACTCACCCATATTCAAGTGTTTATAAAAAAGGAATGCCTGATGCTAGAATAAAGCAGAGGGTCTGTTCTTTCTTTTGATATTGCATATCCATATATTCACACAACAAAATATTCTGGGGGCCATGAAATGTTTGTGAAAATGATCAAAAATGCTGGCGGTGGCTGGCAACTCTTTTCAAAAACGCTTGCGGGGAAAGAGTTAAAAGGACCAACGTGGTATTATGGGTATCGATTTCCCCCTTGCGGCGGGGTTAGGGATCTGTCCTACAGTCTGTAACCTGAAGGCATATGTCACATTCACTGATGGGTGCATGTCTCATTATCTGTCACCACCTTGATGTTACTTCTACTTGCAGGATGCAGCAGATGTATGAAGGCATTTCTTCTCTATAAAGAAGACAGAAGTACATATTATCTTCAAAAACATGCAATATGTGGTCCGTCAGAGGAAACATTTATGTATTTGAAAGGAATGTAACGGCAAAGCTGATACAGTTCACTTTTTCCATTTACTCATTGATGTGCATAACGCAAATACATAGCCTATGTGATAATATTATATATCAGTATGACGTTAGTGCGTCATCAAACCTGCTTGTTGTCAGTCGACAAGAAGAGAAGCTTTCAAATTTAGCCAAAATATCAATGAAATACAAAATGAACGAAGGACATCAAAACAAGTGAATGTAAAAAATGTTTACTCACAGGCCGCCACTGCTTTTTGTAATATATTGTATATTTGTAATCTAGAACTGATTTACATATTATGTATAAATCGATTTAAGCTTTGTCACTGCCTTATGAGATATTGCTCTTAAAATCTTTGCCATGTGTAACCTGTGTGCTTTAAAAATACAAGAGTTGCTCTTTGCACATGTTGCCTTTGCTCAGGATGAAATGGTCTGACACTTGTTACCTTAACATTTGTTTTGGTTAGTTAAACTGCCCACATGACAGCATCAGACCAACAAACTATTTTTCTAACACATTGATGAGGTATAATTAACTTATTTTTGGTAAATAAATATTTTGTCACATTGATAATCAAAGTTTGTTTGAATTATTTCTCTTGATAAATTGCGTTTCTTTTCCCCCCACTGTAAAGTCATACTAAAACAATAGACTACCCATGTGATTAATAGTAAATGTGACGAGTAATCAAAAATATTATCCTGTGAAAGATATGTGCATTACCAGTTTTAATGTGTATTTGTTGGGTATTTATACCAACATGATGTTGATGATGCAAAAATGACAGTTTTTTAGCATTGTAGCATGTTACCTTGCTGACTAAACATAAAAGAATATATAAACATACAGTCAAACCAAAAATTATTCAGACACCAGATATCATTTTTTTTTTTACTATGTGGGTGTAGGACACTAGTTCATTTATGTAAGTGAGGATAGCAAAATAAAGTACTGTGACATATTATACCCAAAAAATCATACAGTGGACTACCAGTAAAACTGATAAAAAATTGGGACCAAAATTATTCAGACACTTTGACCTGACCAAGTGAATTGTCTTTGATTGCTAATGCGATCTTGTCATATTTTATTACCATTTTCTATTGTGAATAAACTGTGATAATGTGAGAAAATGTTCAAGGTGTCTGAATACATTTTGGTATGACTGTATACAGCAATGGTCCAAGAAACACTTGCAGTTTAACTATAGGTGTCCTCTTTAAAGAAACTTTTGAAATGAAGTGGAGGCATAAATATTATGTCTCCAAAATCAAGATAAAGTAATTTAGTCATGGTCAGTTTAAACAGAGAGATGAAACACTTACAAAACTGCACAATTACTCCATCAATAATGTATAACAGGTGGGATCTATGACACTTCAGACAGCTCTGATTAATGACTACCGATGCATTTATGTTGATTGAACTAATCACTGCTCACTGAAAGTAGGCCTACATGTATCGAGGGGAAGTCATTGAGAGGAGGAAAGGGCTGGCCATTTCTTATTCATGATATTTAGCCAGTTAAGAGCTCACTGCTGCTGCTGCTGTTCTAACAGTGCCTGTCTGATAATGAAAACTGTTGTGCTTGTACTCTGGACGGCTGGTGGACATGTTCATGATTTTTCTCAAACAAATTAGTACATCAACTCAGATCAACTGGATATACTGTCTAAGTTTCATAAGTCATCTTATATATTTTAGCCCATATGTTATGTATATTTTTATTCAAGCTTTTCCCTCTCTTAATTAAATAACGTGTTGTGTGTATGACTCGAATGGGAAGATGTCATGCACAGATCAATCGTTCCTGTTGTGTTTACATCGTTTGATGATGTTTGTATGCCACCTACTGGTGAATTGGAGGAATCACCGTCTACAGACGTGGAGTTGTGTTCATTTAACTAAGGAAATTATAAATATATCTTTTTTTTTTAAATCAGTTTTAGGGGTGCTTAAAGTTAACATGTCTTGGTTACGTAACTATACAGAGATTGTATTCAAAAAGGAACTGTTGAAGTAAATAAAATAAAAAGCATTTTAGATCGTTTAAAAATATTTTATTAATATTACAATATTATAAGTAGGCCTATAATTACTAAGGACCCCAGAAAAGCAATATCTGAGGAATATCCATTGCTCAAAACGAAAATAGTTGGCGGCTTGAAGTACAAACAAATATTACTTTTTTTTATTAATGGATAAACCAGGTTTTTGTTTTGTTTTTTGTAGAAAATTGCACAATATTTTTCCAAACGTGAATATAAATATTATATTTAGGCTATAATAACTGGCACATGTCAACTGCATCTTAAAATGATACATTTGTTTCCAAATGACCAAAATGTTCAAACAAGTGACACAAATTCAAACATTTCAAGAGGGGGAAAAAATCCAGTTAATTATTGAGAGAAATGTGTGGCATTTTCGGGGGAAATGCCTATAATTGGCATATGCTGGAAAGAGCTCTAACCGAGGTGCTGCAAAAATCGCCGTCCGTCCAAGTACATACACCCACGTTATTCTATAAATATTCCAGCCCCCGCACGAACACGCATGGAGCTGCTCGGCTTTATAACTCTTTTGGGTGGGAAAAAAGTCGCAGTATTGCACGAAGAAGAGCACTTTAGAGAAGTCGTCTTTTTATTGTGGTTATTGGTTAGTGTGGTCAGTTAAAGTATCTGTGCACATTAGTGCTCGGCGAATCAGATACTGCGCCAGTGTTGGCACATAAATGCTCTCGCGCATTGCGTGGACAAGCACTTGTGGCCACGCGCGGTCTGCATTGCGTCGAACCCCTCCCCCATACTGTCCTACCCCCCTCTCCCGCTCCTCGTTCTCCCATGTGCAATACAGTGCAACAATATGTTGGGCATGATTAAGGAATTATTCCCTCTCCCCTTATTGATCCCCGCTTTAAGAAGCCTTTCGCTTCAATACCCCCCTGTCAGTGTGTCCAGATAAAACAGACCGCTCGTCATCTTGTCTACTCGTAAGAGGGAAATTTTGCTGATGCAGTAATGTCTGGAAATGGTATGGTTCGCTTTTGCCCCCTTAATGTATCTCCCGCCTGAGCTGCAGCATTACAATTTCTCATGCAGTATAAGCCATTTACACCAAGGTGCCGCCGCACGAGCAGAAGCGGAGGGAGGACGTTGCGGCTTCATGTTTTCTTTTAGCTTTTTCCCCGCTTCTTGTCTTTTAGCCCTCGTTTAAATTGAATGTGAAGCTTTGTCATACACGTCAAAGCCATATTTATTTCATTAAAGCATCGCGTGCGAGGGTCGTGAATCATTTCCATTATGGATGTGACATTTATGGACCGCAACCGAGCATATTGAAAGTGAGAAGATGTGAAGAACCTTTTGCAAGGGCATTTTCTACAACAAAAGGGAATCGAGGGTGCATTACTGACAGGAGACTGCCGGCAGAAGACGCATTCCTTCAGTAGCAAGGTGAGCACTATAACTGCCTGTATATCAGCATGAAGTGAAAGTCATTTTCATGTTTTTCAAACCTATCAATTGATTTACTCAGTCTTACATCTAAGCTATTCAATCGTATGTTTCCCTGTGTAGTGAGAAGTAGACTGCATGTATGTGGTGATGGAGCAAAATTGACAGTGTCCTGTCACATCTTTTCAATAACCTAAATGAGCATAATGATTCAAAATTGTGCCCTTAAGGCTGTGCACTTCTGTGATGTATACATACAATAACAAGTAAATAAATAAATAAATAAATAAATAAGTAGTGTGAACTTGCTGAGCTAGCAAATATCGCCGCTGTTCGATCCATTTTTCTCTGACTCGGTGACAGAGGCAGCCGTAGTGGATGCAGCGGAAAGGAGCGATGGTCGAATCAGTGACAACCGCAGTGGGGCCACACTGAGGAAAGAGCAAGTTATACCCTATACCCGGGGGTCGAGATAGATTTAAGGGTCTGGAATCGGAGAAAAGTAAGGAAAGCGACGCCTCAGCAGGGCGATTGGATGTCTACTCAATTAAATTAACTCCTGCGGAGCTCCAACTTTGACCTGCAGGATGACAGTTGTGGCTGGGGACAACATGGACGAGACCTCTGCCGTGCCGGGACATCCGCAGGACACGTACCCCCCTGACCACGACGATCATGAATGCTGCGAACGGGTGGTCATCAATATAGCGGGGCTGCGCTTCGAGACCCAGCTCAAAACTCTCGCCCAGTTTCCAGAGACTCTCTTAGGTAACCCAAAGAAACGGATGCGGTATTTTGATCCCTTGAGAAACGAGTACTTCTTTGACAGGAATCGTCCGAGCTTCGATGCCATCCTCTACTACTATCAGTCCGGTGGAAGACTGAGAAGGCCGGCAAACGTCCCATTGGATATGTTCTCGGAAGAAATTAAGTTCTATGAACTTGGGGTCGAGGCGATGGAGAAGTTTCGTGAAGATGAGGGCTTCATCCGTGAGGAAGAGCGGCCCTTACCAGATAAAGAGTTTCAGCGGCAAATCTGGCTTCTGTTCGAGCACCCCGAGAGCTCGGGGCCGGCCAGAGGAATTGCTATCGTATCCGTTATGGTCATTTTAATTTCCATTGTCATTTTCTGTTTGGAGACTTTACCTGAACTGAAAGAGGACCCTGCAGGGCGGATACAGACTATAGGCAACACCACCTTCTTCTACAAACCAAACATCCTGACCGATCCCTTCTTCATCGTAGAGACCCTCTGCATCATCTGGTTTTCATTTGAGTTGATAGTGCGCTTCTTTGCTTGCCCGAGCAAAGCAGCTTTCTTTAAGAATATGATGAACACCATTGACATAGTGGCCATCATCCCCTACTTCATCACGCTGGGCACAGAGTTAGCAGATGAACCGGATGGAAAGGAGGGAAAGGGCGAGCAGGCAACATCACTGGCCATCCTCAGGGTGATCCGTCTGGTCAGGGTGTTCAGGATCTTTAAGCTATCCAGGCACTCCAAAGGCCTTCAGATTTTGGGGCAGACCCTCAAAGCCAGTATGCGAGAGCTCGGACTGCTTATTTTCTTCCTCTTCATTGGCGTCATATTGTTCTCCAGTGCAGTGTATTTTGCAGAGGCCGAGGAACATATGTCGCACTTCACTAGCATCCCAGACGCATTCTGGTGGGCGGTTGTGTCGATGACCACCGTAGGCTATGGGGACATGGTGCCGGTGACTATAGGGGGCAAGATCGTGGGTTCCCTGTGCGCCATCGCCGGTGTGCTGACCATCGCCCTCCCCGTGCCTGTCATCGTGTCCAACTTCAACTATTTCTACCATAGAGAAACCGAAGGAGAGGAGCAGGCCCAACTCCTCAACGTGAGCAACCCCAACATCGCCTCTGATTCCAACTCCAGTCGCCGCAGCTCCTCAACCGCCAGCAAGTCCGAGTACATGGAGATAGACGGAGACATAAACAACAGCATCGACAACTTCAGAGAGGCCAACCTCAGAACTGGCAACTGCACTCTCCCCAATCAGAACTGTGTGAACAAAAGTAAGCTGCTAACTGACGTCTAGAGACACCGTCGAGAACTCAGTCGTGAACTGACCGGTCACATATGAATGCTTACTTTACCTCCTCTCGTGAGCCCTTGCAATGCGAATATCTTTACAATGCAGACGAAAGAAAAATACTACACCAAAACATATAGAACACCAGGCAGACGATTCAGTATACACTTAGTCTAATACATTTCCAAAGAGGATGATTCCGAAAAAAGCCTCCACGAGCACCTAGCTAACGTCCACGGGCATCGAAGGACTCTCGACGACGGATTACTACAAAATCACGCATGGACTGCAGACTACATTTCAGCAAGCTGCACACTGCATCCGGGAAAGTGCATACAAGACCAAGTGCAGTGTTTTCCGTAGGTGGTCTTCCCCGACTGACCAGCAAAGCACCTTATATGAACAAGACTTATCTTCTGCTGGGATGCTACGGAGGCCAAGGTCATCGCCTCATGGACATCCGCATTGCTGCTATTTTCCAGCAGATGCTGTAATTTAGATATCACCAAGTGATTAAATGCCATGCCCTTTAGATATAAGACAGCACAATGCCGAAAGAGGAGCCTCATAGTTAGCATGTTTAGATTATCCTCGTTTTGATATTGGCATGCGTCGGACATTACCTCATGACGATAGGACATCTGTTCCTGTTTTGCTTTTCTTTTGCATTCGGTTCCATCAGCTCCCCCTCTCCATCCACCTCCTTATTTGTCGCCATGAAAAGTGCACTAGTGTGTCATGATTTGAGATGCTTATCATTTAGATGTATTTAAAGACTGAATGTTTAACCTTACGGGAAACAGAATCTTAATGATATCATAGCATGTCAAAAGAACCTGCATTATGGCCTACTCAACTAAGGTACTGTGTATCCTAGTATATTTAATGCATGACATCGGTATAACAGCTTGTTGCAATTGAGATACCTCATAAGGGTGTCGTTGTTACAATCAGGGAAACCAGGGACGTCGATTCCTTGACATTTTCTGAAATGTGACAAAATATATATGCAAGCCCCAACGCTGGGATGCAAACTTTTCAATCTAAAAAGTAGTCAAAGACACAGAAAAAGAACTATCAAGATACTATCAAATGCATATACTCATACTAAGCGCACATGTAATAAAAAAAAACAAGTAATATAACTTAAATAATGCAGTGCATGGGCATTCTCTCTCTCTCTCTTTGAGAAGAAAAAAAAACACGAAGAAAACTATGGGCAATTATACTTCACGCTTCCATTTTGCGATCAAATTTAGGATTTACGATATATATCGAGAAAAAAATCGCTTAATTTATCTTCGCAGGATGCAAAAGAGAACACAGCAGAATTACTCATATTAGTTGCTAGTGCCTTTGACCCTCTCAGCAACCGGACAGGTGAAAGTGCCTCAGAGTAACTGGAGTTTTAGGCAGGGCAAGGGAACAATATCTGCTCTGGAACTGTCATAATGTATGTTGAGGCTGGTCATTACAGTGTATTCGGAGTGCTTTTCATTTGCGTTGTTGTTTTGTTGAACATGGCACGTGGTTGTCAGGCACAAACTCCAACATTTTCTATGTTTTCATGTGACAGCTGAGCTTGAGTATGACTTTCACGTGATGGGACCTTTTAGAGTTTTTCGATCTGCCTTTCGTTGTGGTTTTGATTATGTTGTGCCATAATAAAGAGTCTACCTCAGTGAGGTCGCCGCACAGCTCACTGCAGAGCAGAACATGACATGCATAACAGCCTGTGGAGTGTGATGATATACTTAGTGTGCCCTAGAATTAGCCTTTTTTCCAAGCACTTATCACAAACGCAACAATGCGACTGTCCCTGACCCCTCGTATCTGTAAGGCTCCATTGCTAAGCACAATCAACATTCACTTTTGGTTCTGTTTTAGTCCTTTTTTTAAAAAAAAGAGAGAGATCTGGGAAGAGACAGCAGCACAGGCTTTCCTATACCACAGGGTGTAAAGTCAATTTGAATGTTTATGTCTACTTAATGTTTAAAAGTCATGTTTAGCCCATTAGTACAGCAACCTCAAAGGAAGGCTGGCGTACGCACACAGGTACTGTAAATGACCAATTTGATTTATCAAGTGTTCTAATGTGAAATCTTGTGTTCATGCTAACGAGGGCTATTTCAGTGCGTTTTTCATTTCCCTTGATAATTAAAAAATGGCCACAATTAAATTAGTCTTTTTGGGTGTAATTTCATTGAACAAACACAAGCAAGTCTGCTAGAACGGCTCGTAAACAAGTTGCCTGATCATGTGACCTTTATTGATCCTTGAGGTGTGATTGTAATGAAAGGCAAACAGCAGTATTTTACCACGGGCAGTTTCCTATGGGTTTAGTCACCTCTGCTGTAGCTCCGTATCAGGAAGAAGTGTTCAGGGTTTTATTAATGTGTTTGGAATTCATTCAGAAATGGGCTTAGCAAACCAAACAAATCATGGTGTTACTTTTTATCTAGAATTACCAGGCTGCAAATCATGCGAAATATTTGAACATGGTAAATGAAATAAGGACGAACTGTTTCTACTGGGCGTGTGAGTGGTGATCAAACCCTATGGTGCTATGCATAATCCTATATTTAATAACTACACCATAAATCATAGCAATAGGGATTAAGTGTATTGCGGGACTGTCCAGAATGCTTATTTTGATATTTACCAAGGGCTGTGGCGAACAAACTTTTGATAAGAATAGAGATTTAAACAAGCAAGAGGGCAAACGATTTCCACCGATGATCATTCTTCATGTACTTTATGTTGAGAGACTATAACAGAAAATAAGGAAATGCTTCCTTTTCCCTACTGAAGCAAATGATGTTAGTACCGTAGTTCTAAGAAGTTTGAAATAAAGTATGGCTTAAGAGGTATAGGGCTTTTATCAGTTGAGTCTGTAAAGGTGTAAATCCATAACATACTACATGTTTTTTTTTCTTTTTTTACTTATTTATTTGGTTGTTTTGCATCGCTCAGAATTTCCTAACATCAAGCTGAAACCTTATTTCAAGAAGGGATAAAAGGTCAAATACACTGTAGTGGAGTAAAACAAAACAAAACAAAACAACATAAACGACTGACGTGCCGTCATAACTAATACTTAATATGGAGTTACCCGATGTGAAAGCTAGTTGTGGAAAGATGAGGAACCCTATAGGTTGTGGCCTTTTGGAGGATGTTGCAGACATACTTATTTTCTTCACCTGCGTGGCCTCGTCTAGCTATATTACCATGTTACGTCCATGTGGCACTATAGTTAACTGTGCTATAACAAACCCATGCCCTTGATAAAACTACAGTAGACTCACAGACAAGCCATTACAAATATATAGGAAGATTATAGCTTGTATTGTCGATATCATGAAATAACTCAAATAATGGCATTAGCATCGAAAATGTACTGTACATTGTACTTTTTTTGTAATAACCTTAACTCCATAGCGCCATACCAAACCAAAACTCAACAGCAACCTAGCAATTGCAAAAATCTGCATGGTGTATGGAAGACTGCATGAGCTTAGCCTTTCAAAACTGAGGATCAACTATATTCTGGTTGCATCATTTTTTTAAGCCCTTGCTGTCATTTGTTCCTGAAGCCATCTTCATTATTTATACGCCAGTGTTATTTTTGTTCCCTTTTGTTTGGGAGAAATTCTTTAATCCGTCAAACTCCACTGATCAGATTTCCGTATTTGGTTGATTTCTTTTGGCTTTTTGCTGTTTGCTTTCAGGATGCTGAATGATACAAGTCGTGGATTATAATGTCACGGAATGATGCATTTGACAAAACATTCATTTCCGCCAAAAAAAACGAAAGGATACCCAGTCATTACTGACCATCTCAGTTACATGTTTATGTTAGACAGATGATGACTCCATGTTAATGGTTGTTCCATGTACATCTGGTCAAACTGTTCATGTCGTCTTAACATGTTTCTGTACGTTGATTTTTTTATTTATTTATCTTTATGCTAAATTATTTTTTAATGTACATTGACAAAGGCATGGTCTGTGATCTATGCAAGGGTCTTTTGTTTCTTATGTCAAATATGATTTGATCATACATCCAAATCAATAAATTTTTAATTATCAGCTGTCAGGTGTATGTTACTGGTTTTTGGAGACAGTGGCTTTGGTATATTTTGAAATGCTATCGCTTTGATAAATATCTTTTCATGAACTTTTCACGAATGCGCTACAATTTTGTGTCCCATAACTTTTTTTTTTTTTCGTTTTGTTGTACTGACAACTAAACATGTTTGATAAACTATCTAACTTAAACTTGAAAAGTAGCTAAAATTAAAATGGTGATTTAAAAAAAAATATATATATCTAATATCAAAATTTTAACAATCTGTTTAAATTATATTCAATGCTTAGCAAAAAAAAAAGATCAGTTGAGTCTGTAAAAGTGTATTTTTACTTATTTATTTGGTTCTTTTTTTAATCTTGCATAGATTTAATATAATAATTGTATCATAAACTGTTTGAATGATATTCAATGCTCAGCAGTAACAACTATTTTAATTGAAACTATTTTAATGACCAAAATGTATTTATTTTTATTTAGTTTTCGTTTATCACTAATAACAGATATTTTATGACCAACCCTGTTGCTGCATGATTACCGGCATTAATATTACATAAACACATGCAGGAAGTGACATCATTCAAATACCTTCTACTGCATGACTGGATGACAAGTATATAGTTTTATTTCAGTAATTTTCCAGTTGACGGCATTTGCCAAGATCAAACATCTACCTTTGTAACCCAAATTATTGTAAGATTTATGATTATAAAATGACACAAATAAGGGTTTTAAAGGGATAGTTCACCCAAAAAAAAAGAAAAAAAAAGAAAATCATCATTTACTCACCCTCATGTCGTTCCAAACCTGTAAGACTTTCATTCATCTTTGAAGCACAATTGAAGAGATTTTAAATGAAATCTGAGAGATTTCTGTCCCTCTGTTGACAGTCTACGCAACTACCACAACAAAAAGTTCACAAAAAGAACATAAAACTAATCCAAATGATTTGAGCGGTTTAGTCCAAATTTTCAGAAGAGTTCGCAATCGCTTTAAATGATGAACAGGTTGAATTTAGGGTTTTCTTCACATATAAACACTGATCGGTCAACATACACAGAAGCCCATTGGTTCTCGCACGTCAAGCAAACATGCTTGAGCTTCCGCTTAGTGGATGTTTGCATTGATGATTTAATTTTCCAATTGATGAAAAAGAAGAGTTGAACCCTGTTTGTAGAAAGTGACAAATATTCAGTCAGGATGAAGGACTTGATGAATATCCTGCAGTGCAGAGCTGAACACTGTGTCCTTAACTCAAACTTATCAAAAACATCCTTAAGCAAGGTGACAAAAAAGTGATCGTAATGATAATGAGGACGGCCTATGGGGCTTTCTGTGTGGTTATGTGTATTGTAACAGAAAGCCCTAGTCATCCAGCTCACACCGAACAGACATGACAACAAAAGGATGTGAACGGGCAGTTTACATCGTCAACAAGATGCCTATCTCCTGCTTTCAATCCACCTACCGCCCGCTTTCCTTTATATACACGCACATCAGACACATTTGGTTTCCCTTGAGGGTTCAAAACATGATATTGGAGTGGCTTGTGCTTGGAGTACCCTTGCTCTCTCCTCTTCTGCATTGCCCTCTGGAGCTGCAGCAGTCCTCTGCAGGCTGGAGCTGGGGTGGGGTGAGCTGGCGTCAGGCCCAGTGCAGTTCCTGAGGCAGAGACACACACGAGCAGCGAGCTCTGGCCTCCTGTGTCTCACGCTTCTGTCCTGTCCTGTCCTGACCGACCACATGCGTCCTAGTGCTCAGGATCTGAGAGTGATCTGCATGTGTTCCCTGTCATAAAATGGTTTTATCTTGTGATAAAATCATTCACATGGATCCTCCAGCTGTGCCATGATGGAGCTGGAAACTCTTCCTCGCAATTAACAGCAGCTTCAGTCTGGGTAATCTCTGCCGTCTGCTGCGCTGATTGAGGATTTCTCAGTCACAAAAACAGGCCGCCCTAATGGAAGCCCCGAGATACAATATATGCTATCTGAGGTCAGACAATGTTATTGGCTTGAGTGCAAAGTCAGTGTCCTTCGATCATTTCGAGAAAACTTTCTAACAGGGTAAAGCACTGCATTTTTTATTTTTTTATTCGAAAGAATATACTTTCTAAAAAATTATATATTAAATATATACATATGTAAAATAGGTATATTTATGTAGTATTTATATAAAATTATAATTATTATAGTCTAATTAATAGAATTATACATGAAACAAAATTAGCAATATAAATATATATTAAATGTACGCATTAGTTATGTATATATAATGTATACATTTAATATATATTTATATTACTCATTTTTATTCATATATAATTTAATAATATAAAATTGTACTAATTATATATATATAGTCCTAAATATACAATATACAAATACCATATACCAAACCAATACTATATATAATATATAATATTATATGAATATTATACTAGATAATTATATATGAATAAAAATTAGCAATATAAATATATAATAAATGTACTAATTTGAAATATATATATATATATATATATATATATATATATATATATATATATATATATATATATATATATATATATATATATATATATATATATATATATATATATATATATATATATATATATATATATATATATATATATATATATATGGCATTTGTCCTAGATATACAATATACAAATACCATATACCATACAAATACCA